>NC_053028.1:14902444-15155569 GCF_003073215.2 Triticum urartu
GTCAACATCACCAGGGTCATCTCGTCTGATCTTATACCGCAATGCACCGCATACCGGGCATGCGTTCAGATCCTTGTATGCACCGCGGTAGAGGATGTAGTCATTAGGGCATGCATGTATCTTCTCCACCTCCAATCCTATAGGGCATACGACCTTCTTTGCTGCGTATGTACTATCGAGCAATTCGTTATCCTTTGGAAGCTTCTTCTTCAATATTTTCAGTAGCTTCTCAAATCCTTTGTCAGCCACAGCATTCTCTGCCTTCCACTGAAGCAATTCCAGTACGGTACCGAGCTTTGTGTTGCCATCTTCGCAATTGGGGTATAACCCTTTTTGTGATCCTCTAACATGTGATCGAACTTCAGCTTCTCCTTTTGACTAATGCATTGCGTCCTTGCATCGACAATGACCCGACGGAGATCATCATCATCGGGCACATCGTCTGGTTCCTCTTGATCTTCAGCAGCTTCACCCGTGGCAGCATCATTGGGCACATCGTCTGGTTCCTCTTGATCTTCACCAGCTCCCCCCGTTGCAGCATCACCGTATTCAAGGGGCACATAGTTGTCATCGTACTCTTCTTCTTCACCGTCTTCCATCATAACCCCTATTTCTCCGTGCCTCGTCCAAACATTATAGTGTGGCATGAAACCCTTGTAAAGCAGGTGGGAGTGAAGGATTTTCCGGTTAGAGTAAGACCTCGTATTCCCACATTCAGTGCATGGACAACACATAAAACCATTCTGCTTGTTTGCCTTAGCCGCATCGAGAAACTCATGCACGCCCTTAATGTACTCACGGGTGTGTCTGTCACCGTACATCCATTGCCGGTTCATCTGCGTGCATTATATATAATTAAGTGTCCAAATTAATAGAAGTTCATCATCACATTAAAACCAAAGTGCATACATAGTTCTCATCTAACAACATATAGCTCTCCAGAGCATCTAATTAATTAAACCATACATTGAAACTATGTAAAACATTTCAATGCGAAAACAAATGCGATCATAATCGCAACCAAGGTAACAATTGATCCAACGGCATAATGATACCAAGCCTCGGTATGAATGGCATATTTTCTAATCTTTCTAATCTTCAAGCGCATTGCATCCATCTTGATCTTGTGATCATCGACGACATCCGCAACATGCAACTCCAATATCATCTTCTCCTCCTCAATTTTTTTATTTTTTCCGTCAACAAATTGTTTTCTTCTTCAACTAAATTTAACCTCTCGACAATAGGGTCGGTTGGCATTTCCGATTCACATACATCCTAGATAAATAAAATCTATGTCACGTTGGTCGGCATAATTTTCATAAACAATAAATTAACCAATAGTTATAAAGATAATATACATACCACATCCGAATCATAGACAGGACGAGGGCCGACGGGGGCGGATACCAAAACCATCGCACTATATAAGATGCAATAATAAATGTAAGAAAATGATACAAGTATCTATCTAAACATACAAGTAAGAATATTTTTCCTTTCAGAAAGAAGATAAGAACAAGAGGCTCACCACGGTGGTGTCGGTGATGAGATCGGCGCGGGTGATCGACGGCGGTGAAGACGGGGACGGGGCGTGACGGACCGCTAAATCTAGACAAATCTCGAGGAAAATGGAGCTTGGAGGTCGAGCTTCGAGAGGAGAAAGCTTAAGTAGTGTGGCTCGGGCATTCCATCGAACACCTCATGTGCATAGGAGGTGAGCTAGAGCACCACAAAGCCCTCTCCCCCTCGGCCAGAAAAAACAGAGCACTGTGCTCTGCTCTTGCGCGAGGGGGTATATATAGGCACCTCATTGGTCCCGGTTGGTGGCATGAACCGGGACTAAAGGGGAGCCTTTGGTCCCGGTTCAAGCCACCAACCGGGACCAATGGTGGTGGGCCAGGAGCGAGCCCATTGGTCCTGGTTCGTCCCACCAACCGGGACCAAAAGGTCCAGACGAACCGGGACCAATGGCCCACGTGGCCCGGCCGGCCCCCTGGGCTCACGAACCGGGACCAATGCCCACATTGGTCCCGGTTCTAAACTGAACCGGGACTAATGGGCTGACCCGGCCTGGACCAAAGCCCTGTTTTCTACTAGTGAACTCATGTCTATGGCTAGGAAACATAACCATCTTTAATGAACGAGCTAGTCAAGTAGAGGCATACTAGTGACACTCTGTTTGTCTATGTATTCACACATGTGTTATGTTTCCGGTTAATACAATTCTAGCATGAATAAATAAACATTTATCATGATATAAGGAAATAAATAATAACTTTATTATTGCCTCTAGGGCATATTTCCTTCAGTCTCCCACTTGCACTAGAGTCAATAATCTAGATTACACAGTAATGATTCTAACACCCATGGAGCCTTGGTGTTGATCATGTTTTGCTCGTGGAAGAGGCTTAGTCAATGGGTCTGCAACATTCAGATCTGTATGTATCTTGCAAATCTCTATGTCTCCCACCTGGACTTGATCCCGGATGGAGTTGAAGCGTCTCTTGATGTGCTTGGTTCTCTTGTGAAATCTGGATTCCTTTGCCAAGGCAATTGCACCAGTATTGTCACAAAAGATTTTCATTAGACCCGATGCACTAGGTATGGCACCTAGATCGGATATGAACTCCTTCATCCAGACTCCTTCATTTGCTGCTTCCGAAGCAGCAATGTACTCCACTTCACATGTAGATCCCGCCACGACGCTCTGTTTAGAACTGCTCCAACTGACAGCTCCACCGTTTTAATATAAACATGTATCCGGTTTGCGATTTAGAATCGTCCGGATCAGTGTCAAAGCTTGCATCAACGTAACCATTTACGATGAGCTCTTTGTCACGTACATAAACGAGAAACATATCCTTAGTCCTTTTTAGGTACTTCAGGATGTTCTTGACCGCTGTCCAGTGATCCACTCCTGGATTACTTTGGTACCTCCCTGCTAAACTAATAGCAAGGCACACATCAGGTCTGGTACACAGCATTGCATACATGATAGAGTCTTTGGCTGAAGCATAGGGAACATCTTTCATTTTCTCTCTATCTTCTGAAGTGGTCGGGCATTGAGTCTTACTCAACTTCACACCTTGTAATACAGGCAAGAACCCTTTCTTTGCCTGATCCATTTTTGAATTTCTTCAAAACTTTTTCAAGGTATGTGCTTTGTGAAAGTCCAATTAAGCGTCTTGATCTATCTCTATAGATCTTGATGCCCAATATGTAAGCAGCTTGATCGAGGTCCTTCATTGAAAAACTCTAATTCAAGTATCCTTTTATGCTATCCAGAAATTCTACATCATTTCCAATCAACAATATGTCATACACATATAATATTAGTAATGCTACAAAGCTACCACTCACTTTCTTGAAAATACAGGCTTCTCCAAAAGTCTGTATAAAACCATATGCTTTGATCACACTATCAAAGCGTTTATTTTAACTCTGAGAAGGTTGCACCAGTCCATAAATGGATCGCTGGAGCTTGCACACTTTGTTATTACCTTTTGGATCGATAAAACTTCAGGTTGCATCATATATCTTCTTCCAGAAATCCATTCAGGAATGCAGTCTTTACATCCATTTGCCAAATTTCATAATTATAAAATGCGGCAATAGTTAACATGATTCGAACGGACTTAAGCATCGCTACGGGTGAGAAGGTCTCATCGTAGTCAACTTTCCTCCCAAGTTCTACTTTCCTCCCACTCACTTCTTTCGAGAGAAACTCCTTCTCTAGAAAGGATCCATTCTTAGCAACAAATGTCTTGCCTTCGGATCTGTGATAGAAGGTGTACCCAACAGTTTCCTTTGGGTATCATATGAAGACACATTTCTCCGATTTGGGTTCGAGCTTATCAGGTTGAAGCTTTTTCACATAAGCATCGCAGCCCCAAACTTTAAGAAATGACAACTTTGGTTTCTTGCCAAACCATAGTTCATAAGGCGTCATCTCAACGGATTTTGGTGGTGCCATATTTAAGGTGAATGCAGCCGTCTCTAAAGCATAACCCCAAAACGATAGCGGTAAATAAGTAAGAGACATCATAGATCGCACCATATCTATTAAAGTACGATTACGACGTTCGGACACACCATTACGCTGTGGTGTTCCAGGTGGCGTGAGTTGCGAAACTATTCCGCATTGTTTCAAATGTAGACCAAACTCGTAACTCAAATACTCTCCTCCACGATCAGATCGTAGAAACTTTATTTTCTTGTTACGATGATTTTCCACTTCACTCTAAAATTCTTTGAACTTTTCAAATGTTTCAGACTTATGTTTCATTAAGTAGATATACCCACATCTGCTCAAATCATCTGTGAAGGTGAGAAAATAACGATAGCCGCCGCAAGCCTCAATATTCATTGGACCACATACATCAGTATGTATGATTTCCAACAAATCTGTTGCTCTCTCCATTGTTCCGGAGAACGGCGTTTTAGTCATCTTGCCCATGAGACATGGTTCGCAAGTACCAAGTGATTCATAATCAAGTGATTCCAAAAGTCCATCAGTATGGAGTTTCTTCATGCGCTTTACACCAATATGACCCAAATGGCAGTGCCACAAATAAGTTGCACTATCATTATCAACTCTGCATCTTTTGGCTTCAACATTATGAATATGTGTATCACTACTATCGAGATTCAACAAAAATAGACCACTCTTCATGGGTGCATGACCATAAAAGATATTACTCATATAAATAGAACAACCATTATTCTTAGATTTGAATGAATAACCGTTTCGCATCAAACAAGATCCAGATATAATGTTCATGCTTAACGCTGGCACCAAATAACAATTATTGAGGTCTAAAACTAATCCCGAAGGTAGATGTAGAGGTAGCATGCCGACGGTGATCACATCGACTTTGGAACCATTTCCCACGCGCATCGTCACCTCGTCCTTAGCCAGTCTTCGCTTAATTCGTAGTACCTGTTTCGAGTTGCAAATATTAGCAACAAAACCAGTATCAAATACCCAGGTGCTACTTCGAGCTCTGGTAAGGTACACATCAATAACATGTATATCACATATACCTTTGTTCACCTTGCCATCCTTCTTATCCGCCAAATACTTCAGGCAGTTCCCCTTCGAGTGACCAGTCTGTTTGCAGTAGAAGCACTCAGTCTCAGGCTTAGGTCCAGACTTGGGTTTCTTCTCCTGAGCAGCAACTTGTTTGCTGTTCTTCTTGAAGTTCTCCTTCTTCTTCCCTTTACCCTTTTTCTTGAAACTGGTGGTCTTGTTGACCATCAACACTTGATGCTCCTTCTTGATTTCTACCTCCGCTTCCTTTAGCATTGCGAAGAGCTCGGGAATTGTCTTATTCATCCCTTACATATTATAGTTCATCACGAAGCTCTTGTGGCTTGGTGACAGTGATTGAAGAACTCTGTCGATGACACTATCAACAGGAAGATTAACTCCCAGTTGAGTCAAGTGATTATGATACCCAGACATTTTGAGTATATGTTCACTGACAGAACTATTCTCCTCCATTTTGCAGCTCTAGAACTTATTGGAGACTTCATATCTCTCAATCCAAGCATTTGCTTGAAATATTAACTTCAACTCCTGGAACATCTCATATGCTCCATGACGTTCAAAACATCGTTGAAGTCCCGGTTCTAAGCCGTAAAGCATGGCACACTGAACTATCGAGTAGTCATCAGCTCTACTCTGCCAGACGTTCGTAACATCATCAGCAGCATCTGCAGTAGGCCTGGCACCCAGCGGTGCTTCCAGGACGTAATTCTTCTGTGCAGCAATGAGGATAATCCTCAAGTTACGGACCCAGTACGTGTAATTGCTACCATCATCTTTCAACTTTGCTTTCTCAAGGAACGCATTAAAATTCAACGGAACAACAGTATGGGCCATCTATCTACAATAAGATAGACAAGCAAAATACTATCAGATACTAAGTTCATGATAAATTTAAGTTCAATTAATCATATTACTTAAGAACTACCACTTAGATAGACATTCCTCTAATCATCTAAGTGATCACGTGATCCATTTCAACTAAACCATGTCCGATCATCACATGAGATGGAGTAGTTTTCAATGGTGAACATCACTATTTCGATCATATCTACTATATGATTCACGCTCGACCTTTCGGCCTCAGTGTTCCGAGGCCATATCTGCATATGCTAGGCTCGTCAAGTTCAACCCGAGTATTCTGCATGTGCAAAACTGGCTTGCACCCGTTGTAGATGAACGTAGAGCTTATCACACCCGATCATCACGTGGTGTCTCGGCACGACGAACTTTGGCGACGGTGCATACTCAGGGAGAACACTTTTATCTTGGAATTTAGTGAGAGACCATCTAATAATGCTACCGTCAATCAAAGAAAAATAAGATGCATAAAAGATAAACATCGCATGCAATCAATATAAGTGATATGATATGGCCATCATCATCTTGTGCTTGTGATCTCCATCTCCGAAGCACCGTCATGATCACCATTGTCACTGTAGCGACACCTTGATCTCCATCATAGCATCGTTGTCGTCTCGCCAACTATTGCTTCTACGACCATCGCTACCGCTTAGTGATAAAGTAAAGCAATTACAGGGCGATTGCATTGCATACAATAAAGCGACAACCATATGGCTCCTGTCAGTTGCCGATAACTCGGTTACAAAACATGATCATCTCATACATTATAGCATCATGCCTTGACCATATCACATCACAACATGCCCTGCAAAAACAAGTTAGACGTCCTCTACTTTGTTGTTGCAAGTTTTACGTGGCTGCTACGGGCTTAGCAAGAACCGTTCTTACCTACGCATCAAAACCAAAACGATAGTTCATCAAGTTACTCATGTTTTAACCTTCTCAAGGACCGGGTGTAGCCACACTTGGTTCAACTTTAGTTGGAGAAACTGACACCTGCCAGCCACCTGTATGCAAAGCACGTCGGTAGAACTAGTCTCGCGTAAGCGTACTGATAAGTCTCCAACGTATCTATAATTTTTGATTGCTCCATGCTATATTATCTACTGTTTTGTGCAATATTGGGCTTTATTATCCACTTTTATATTACTTTCAGGACTAACCTATTAACTGGAAGCCCAGCCCAGATTTGCTGTTTTTTTGCCTATTTCAGTGTTTCGAAGAAAAGGAATATCAAACGGAGTCGAAACGGAACGAAATCAACTCGAGAAGTTATTTTTGGAAGGAAACCTACCAGATAGACTTGGACCCTACGTCAGAAGATGAAGGAGGAGCTCACGAGGGTAGGGGGCGCACCCACCCCCCTGGGGCGCGCCCCCTGCCTCGTGGCCCCCCCTTCGGTCCACCGACGTACCTCCTGCACCCATATATACCTACGTAACCTAAAACTTCCAGAACGAACAATAGATCGCGAGTTCCGCCGCCAGAAGCCTCCGTAGCCTGATTGAACGAAGAAGAAATCTATAAAATGTTTGGCACTAAATATTTGAACGATGAGCATGATTGCAATGTTGTTAGTATGAATTCCTTGAATATCCATGATGCTAATGATATGCAAAGCCACAAGCTTGGGGAAGCTATGTTTGATGAAGATGATATATTTTGTCCCCCAAGTTTTGATGAGCAAATTTATTATGATGAAAGCATGCCTCCTATCTATGATGATTATTGTGATGACACATATGCTTTAAAGAATAATTATAATCATGAAACTTGTCATCTTGATCTTAATTTTCAATCACAGGATAGTTATCTTGTTGAGTTTGCTCCCACTATTGTTCATGAGAAGAATTTTGCTTATGTGGAGAGTAGTAAATTTTCTATGCTTGTAGATCATGAAAAGAATGCTTTAGGTGCTGGTTATATTGTTGAATTCATTCATGATACTACTGAAAATTATTATGAGGGAGGAACATATGCTTGTAGGAATTGCAATAATATCAAGTTTCCTCCCTATGTGCTTAAAGTTTTGAAGTTATGCTTGTTTTACCTTCCTATGCAAGTTGACTTTTGTTCCCATAAGTTGTTTGATCACAAAATCCCTATGCATAGGAAGTGGGTTAGACTTAAATGTGCTAGTCATATTCTTCATGATGCTCTCTTTATGTTACAATTCTTATCCTTCATGTGAGCATCATTGAAATCATCATGCCTAGCTAGGGGCATTAAACGATAGCGCTTGTTGGGAGGCAACCCAATTTTATTTTTGTTCCTTGCTTCTTGTTCCTGTTTAGTAATAAATAATTCATCTAGCCTCTGTTTAGATGTGGTTTTATGCTTTTAATTAGTGTTTGTGCCAAGTAGAACCTTTGGGAAGACTTGGGGAGAGTCTTGTTGATCATGCTGTAAAAAAACAGAAACTTTAGCGCTCACGAGAATTGCTGCCGTTTTTATTTGGAGAGTGATATTTAGTTAATTATTTTTTCAGATGATTAATAGATAAATTCCTCAGGTCCAGCAATTTATTTGAGAATTTTATGAGTTCCAGAAGTATACGTTTGATCCAGATTACTACAGACTGTTCTGTTTTTGACAGATTCTGTTTTCTATGTGTTGTTTACTTATTTTGATGAATCTATGGCTAGTAAAATAGTTTATAAACCATAGAGAAGTTGGAATACAGTAGGTTTAACACCAATATAAATAAATAATGAGTTCATTACAGTACCTTGAAGTGGTGATTTATTTTCTTATACTAACGGAGCTTACGAGTTTTCTGTTAAGTTTTGTGTTGTGAAGTTTTCAAGTTTTGGGTAAGGATTCGATGGACTACGGAATAAGGAGTGGCAAGAGCCTAAGCTTGGGGATGCCCAAGGAACCCCAAGGTAATATTCAAGGATAGCCAAGAGCCTAAGCTTGGGGATGCCCCTGAAGGCATCCCCTCTTTCGTATTCGTTCATCGGTAACTTTACTTGGAGCTATATTTTTATTCACCACATGATATGTGTTTTTCTTGGAGAGTCAACTTATTTTGTTAAGATTTGCTTGCTGTTATTTAGAACAATGTTTTGCATCTTTAATTTCAATAAAATTGGCATTGATAGTCTTTACTATGCCTATTTTACAAGTCTTCATGTTGCTGTTTGAAAACAGAAAGTTTACCGCTGTTGCAATAATTCCCTAGAAAAGTCAGAATGTGATAAAATGTTGAAACCTTTTGCATATTAAGCTCTGATAAATTTACTACAGTGGGAATTTTCTTTCATAATTTATGGAGCTAGGGAAGTATGGATGTTGCAGCATTCTTTACAGACTATCCTATTTAGGCAGATTGCTGTTCTGTTTGCATTGTTTGCATACGTTTGCTTCTTTAATGATTCTATTTGAGGATAGGACTATTAAATATGCAGAGGAATTTAGTATGCAATGTTGAATAATAATTTTAGTGATTTTATACAGTAGAGTATGATAAGGTTTTTGCAATGGTTTATACTAACTTATCTCATGAGTCCTTGTTGAGTTTTGTGTGGATGAAGCTTTTGAGATTTAGGGAGACCGTGATATGAGAGGAATTAAGGAGACACAAAAGCTCAAGCTTGGGGATGCCCAAGGCACCCCAAGATAATATTTCAAGAAGTATCAAGCATCTAAGCTTGGGGATGCCCCGGTTGGCATCCCACCTTTCTTCTTCAACAATTATCGGTTAGTTTCGGTTGATCCTATGTTTTTGCTTCTTCACATGATGTTTGCTATTCTTAGATGTCATTTTATTTTGCTTTGCTTGCTGTTTGAATAGAATACCAAGATATGAAATTATTAAATGTTAGAGAGTCTTCACATAGTTTCATAATTATTCGACTACTCATTGATCTTCACTTATATCTTTCGGAGTAGTTTGTCATTTGCTCTAGTGCTTCACTTATATCTTTTAGAGCACGGTGGTAGAATTTTTTTATAGAAACAATTGATCTCTCATGCTTCACTTAGATTATTTTGAGAGTCTTAAATATCATGGTAATTTGCTTAAAATCCTAATATGCTAGGTATTCAAGAATAATAAAAATTCTCTTATGAGTGTGTTGAATACTAAGAGAAGTTTGATACTTGATGATTGTTTTGAGATATGAGGATGGTAATATTAGAGTCATGCTAGTTGAGTAGTTGTGAATTTGAGAAATACTTGTGTTGAAGTTTGTGATTCCCGTAGCATGCACGTATGGTGAACCGTTATGTGATGAAGTCGGAGCATGATTTATTTATTGATTGCCTTCCTTATGAGTGGCGGTCGGGGACGAGCGATGGTCTTTTCCTACCAATCTATCCCCCTAGGAGCATGCGCGTAGTACTTTGTTCCGATAACTAATAGATTTTTGCAATAATTATGTGAGTTCTTTATGACTAATGTTGAGTCCATGGATTATACACACTCTCACCCTTCCATCATTGCTAGCCTCTCTAGTACCGCGCAACTTTCGTCGGTACCATAAACCCACCATATACCTTCCTCAAAACAGCCACCATACCTACCTATTATGGCATTTCCATAGCCATTCCGAGATATATTGCCATGCAACTTTCCACCGTTCCGTTTATTATGACACGCTTCATCATTGTCATATTGCTATGCATAATCATGTAGTTGACATCGTATTTGTGGCAAAGCCACCGTTCATAATTCTTTCATACATGTCACTCATGAGTCATTGCACATCCTGGTACACCGCCGGAGGCATTCATATAGAGTCATATCTTGTTCTAAGTATTGAGTTGTAATTCTTGAGTTGTAAGTAAATAAAAGTGTGATGATCATCATTATTAGAGCATTGTCCCAGTGAGGAAAGGATGATGGAGACTATGATTCCCCCACAAGTCGGGATGAGACTCCGGACGAAAATAAATAAATAAAAGAGGCCAAAGAAGCCCAAATAAAAAAAGAAAAGAGGCCATGAAAAAAGAGAATGCCCCCAAAAAAAGAGAGAAAAAGAGAGAAGGGGCAATGCTACTATCCTTTTACCACACTTGTGCTTCAAAGTAGCACCATGATCTTCATAATAGAGAGTCTCCTATGATGTCACTTTCATATACTAGTGGGAATCTTTCATTATAGAACTTGTCTTGTATATTCCAATGATGGGCTTCCTCAAAATGCCCTAGGTCTTCGTGAGCAAGCAACTTGGATGCCCACCCACTTAGTTTCTTTTTGAGCTTTCATATACTCATAGCTCTAGTGCATCCGTTGCATGGCAATCCCTACTCACTCACATTGATATCTATTGATGGGCATCTCCATAGCCCGTTGATACACCTAGTTGATGTGAGACTATCTTCTCCCTTTTTGTATTCTCCACAACCACCATTCTATTCCACCTATAGTGCTATGTCCATGGCTCACGCTCATGTATTGCGTGAAGATTGAAAAAGTTTGAGAACATCAAAAGTATGAAACAATTGCTTGGCTTGTCATCGGGGTTGTGCATGATTTAAATATGTTGTGTGGTGAAGATAGAGCATAGCCAGACTATATGATTTTGTAGGGATAGCTTTCTTTGGCCATGTTATTTTGAGAAGACATGATTGCTTAGTTAGTATGCTTGAAGTATTATTATTTTTATGTTAATATAAACTTTTGTCTTGAATCTTTCGGATCTGAATATTCATATCACAAGTAATAAGAATTACATTGAAATTATGCCAACTAGCATTCCACATCAAAAATTATCCTTTTTATCATTTACCTACTTGAGGACGAGCAGGAATTAAGCTTGGGGATGCTTGATACGTCTCCAGCGTATCTATAATTTTTGATTGCTCCATGCTATATTATCTACTGTTTTGGGCAATATTGGGCTTTATTATTCACTTTTATATTACTTTCAGGACTAACCTATTAACCGGAGGCCCAGCCCAGATTTGCTGTTTTTTGCCTATTTCAATGTTTCGAAGAAAAGGAATATCAAACGGAGTCAAAACGGAACGAAATCAACTGGAGAAGTTATTTTTGGAAGGAAACCTACCGGATAGACTTGGACCCTACGTCAGAAGATGAAGGAGGAGCTCACGAGGGTAGGGGGCGCGCCCACCCCCTAGGGCGCCCCCCTGCCTCGTGGCCCCCCCTTCGGTCCACCGACGTACCTCCTACACCCATATATACCTACGTAACCTAAAACTTCCAGAACGAACAATAGATCGGGAGTTCTGCCGCCAAAAGCCTCCGTAGCCACCAAAAGTCAATCGGGACCCTGTTCTGGCACCCTGCCGGAGGGGGGATCCCTCACCGGTGGCCATCTTCATCATCCCGGCGCTCTCCATGACGAGGAGGGAGTAGTTCACCCTCGGGGCTGAGGGTATGTACTAGTAGCTATGTGTTTGATCTCCCTCTCTCTCTCTCTCGTGTTCTTGATTTGGCACGATCTTGATGTATCGTGAGTTTTGCTATTATAGTTGGATCTTATGTTTCTCCTCCCCCTCTACTCTCTTGTAATGGATTGAGTTTCCCCTTTGAAGTTATTTTACTGGATTGAGTCTTTAAAGATTTGAGAACATTTGATGTATGTCTTGCGTGGGATAACCGTGGTGACAATGGGTTATTCTATTGATCCACTTGATGTATGTTTTGGTGATCAACTTGCGGGTTTCGTGACATTGGGAACCTATGCATAGGGGTTGGCACATGTTTTCATCGTGATTCTCCGGTAGAAACTTTGGGGCACTCTTTGAGGTTCTATGTGTTGGTTGAATAGATGAATCTGAGATTGTGTGATGCATATCGTATAATCATACCCACGGATACTTGAGGTGACATTGGAGTATCTAGGTGACATTAGGGTTTTGGTTGATTTGTGTCTTAAGGTGTTATTCTAGTACGAACTCTAGGGCTGTTTGTGACACTTATAGGAATAGCCCAACGGATTGATTGAAAAGAATAACTTTGAGGTGGTTTCGTACCCTACCATAATCTGTTCGTTCGTTCTCCGCTATTAGTGACTTTGGAGTGACTCTTTGTTGCATGTTGAGGGATAGTTATGTGATCCAATTATGTTAGTATTGTTGAGGGAACTTACACTAGTGAAAGTATGAACCCTAGGCCTTGTTTCCTATCATTGCAATACCGTTTACGCTCACTTTTACCACTTGTTACCTTGCTGTTTTTATATTTTCAGATTACAAATACCTTTGTCTACTATCCATATTGCACTTGTATCACCATCTCTTCGCCGAACTAGTGCACCTATACAATTTACCATTGTATTGGGTGTGTTGGGGACACAAGAGACTCTTTGTTATTTGGTTACAGGGTTGCTTGAGAGAGACCATCTTCATCCTACGCCTCCCACGGATTGATAAACCTTAGGTCATCCACTTGAGGGAAATTTGCTACTGTCCCACAAACCTCTACACTTGGAGGCCCAACAACGTCTACAAGAAGAAGGTTGTGTAGTAGACATCATGTACGCGTAATGTCGGTCCAGGCCGCTTCATCCAACAATACCGCCGAACCAAAGTATGACATGCTGGTAAGCAGTATGACTTGTATGGCCCACAACTCACTTGTGTTCTACTCGTGCATATAACATCTACGCAATAACCTAGCTCGGATGCCATTGTTGTGGAACATAGTAATTTCCAAAAAATTCCTACGCACACTCGGGATCATGGTGATGCATAGCAACAAGAGGGGAGAGTGTGTCCACGTACCCTCGTAGACCGAAAGCGGAAGCGTTAGCACAACGCGGTTGATGTAGTCGTACGTCTTCACGATCCGACCGATCCAAGTACCGAACGTATGGCACCTCCGAGTTCAGCAGACGTTCAGCTTGATGACGTCCCGCGAACTCCGATCCAGCAGAGCTTCACGGGAGAGTTCTGTCAGCACGATGGCGTGATGATGGTAATGATGTTGCTACCGACGCAGGGCTTCGCCTAAGCACCACTATGATATAACCAAGGTGGAATATGATGGAGGGGGGCACGGCACACGGCTGGAATAGATCAACAGATCAACTTCTGTGTTCTAGGGTGCTCCCTGCCCCCATATATAAAGGAGCAAGGGGGGGAGGTGGCAGCCAGGAGGAGGGCGCGCCAGGGGGGGAGTCCTACTCCCACCGGGAGTAGGACTCCTCCTTTTCGTTGTTGGAGTAGGAGAGGGAAGGAAGGGAGAGAGGAGGAGAAGGAAAAAGGGGGGCGCCGCCCCCCTCCTTGTCCAATTTGGACTAGAGGAGGAGGGGGCGTGCGGCTGCCCTGGTCGCCCCTCCTCTTCTCCCACTAAGGCCCATGAGGCCCAATTAACTCCCCGCGGGGTTCCGGTAACCCCCCGGAACTCCGGTTTTTATCCGAAACCACTCGGAACACTTTCGATGTCCGAATATAGTCGTCCAATATATTGATCTTTACGTCTCGACCATTTCGAGACTCCTCGTCATGTCTATGATCATATCCGGGACTCCGAACTACCTTCGGTACATCAAAACACAAGAACTCATAATACCGATCGTCACCAAACTTTAAGCGTGCGGACCCTATGGGTTCGAGAACTATGTAGACATGACCGAGACACGTCTTTGGTCAATAACCAATAGCGGAACCTGGATGCTGATATTGGCTCCTACATATTCTACGAAGATCTTTATCGGTCAAAACGCATAACAACATACGTTGTTCCCTTTGTCATCGGTATGTTACTTGCCCGAGTTTCGATCGTCGGTATCTCAATACCTAGTTCAATCTTGTTACCAGCAAGTCTCTTTACTCGTTCCGTAATGCATCATCCCACAACTAACTCAGTAGTCACATTGCTTGCAAGGCTTATAGTGATGTGAATTACCGAGAGGGCCCAGAGATACCTCTCCGACAATCAGAATGACAAATCCTAATCTCGAAATACGCCAACTCAACAAGTACCTTCGTAGGCACCTATAGAGCACCTTTATAATCACCCAGTTACGTTGCGACGTTTGGTAGCACACAAAGTGTTCCTCCGGTAAACGGGAATTGCATAATCTCATAGGCATAGGAACATGTATAAGTCATGAAGAAAGCAATAGCAACATACTAAACGATCAAGTGCTAAGCTAACGGAATGGGTCAAGTCAATCACACCATTCTCCTAATGATGTGATCCCGTTAATCAAATGACAACTCATGTCTATGGCTAGGAAACATAACCATCTTTGATCAACGAGCTAGTCAAGTAGAGGCATACTGGTGACACTCTGTTTGTCTATGCATTCACACATGTACTATGTTTTCGGTTAATACAACTCTAGCATGAATAATAAACATTTATCATGATATAAGGAAATAAATAATAACTTTATTATTGCCTCTAGGGCATATTTTCTTCAGTCTCCCACTTGCACTAGAGTTAATAATCTAGATTACACAGTAATGATTCTAACACCCATGGAGCCTTGGTGTTGATCATGTTTTGCTCGTGGAAGAGGCTTAGTCAATGGGTCTGCAACATTCTGATCTGTATGTATATTGCAAATCTCTATGTCTCCCACCTGGACTTGATCCCGGATGGAGTTGAAGCGTCTCTTGATGTGCTTGGTTCTCTTGTGAAATATGGATTCCTTTGCCAAGGAAATTGCACCAGTATTGTCACAAAAGATTTTCATTAGACCCGATGCACTAGGTATGACACCTATATCGGATATGAACTCCTTCATCCAGACTCCTTCATTTGCTGCTTCCGAAGCAGCAATGTACTCCACTTCACATGTAGATCCCGCCACGACGCTCTGTTTAGAACTGCTCCAACTGATAGCTCCACCGTTTTAATATAAACATGTATCCGGTTTGCGATTTAGAATCGTCCGGAGCAGTGTCAAAGCTTGCATCAACGTAACCATTTACGATGAGCTCTTTGTCACGTCCATAAACGAGAAACATATCCTTAGTCCTTTTCAGGTACTCCAGGATGTTCTTGACCGCTGTCCAGTGATCCATTCCTGGATTACTTTGGTACCTCCCCGCTAAACTAATAGCAAGGCACACATCAGGTCTGGTACACAACATTGCATACATGATAGAGTCTATGGCTGAAGCATAGGGAACATCTTTCATTTTCTCTCTATCTTCTGCAGTGGTCGGGCATTGAGTCTTACTCAACTTCACACCTTGTAATACAGGCAAGAACCCTTTTCTTTGCCTGATCCATTTTTGAACTTCTTCAAAACTTTGTCAAGGTATGTGCTTTGTGAAAGTCCAATTAAGCGTCTTGATCTATCTCTATAGATCTTGATGCCCAATATGTAAGCAGCTTCACCGAGGTCCTTCATTGAGAAACTCTTATTCAAGTATCCTTTTATGCTATCCAGAAATTCTATATCATTTCCAATCAACAATATGTCATACACATATAATATTAGTAATGCTACAGAGCTCCCACTCACTTTCTTGTAAATACAAGCTTCTCCAAAAGTCTATATAAAACCATATGCTTTGATCACACTATCAAAGCGTTTATTCTAACTCTGAGAAGGTTGCACCAGTCCATAAATGGATCGCTGGAGCTTGCACACTTTGTTAGTACCTTTTGGATCGATAAAACTTCAGGTTGCATCATATATCTTCTTCCAGAAATCCATTCAGGAATGCAGTCTTTACATCCATTTGCCAAAGTTCATAATCATAAAATGCGGCAATAGCTAACATGATTCAGACGGACTTAAGCATCGCTACGGGTGAGAAGGTCTCATCATAGTTAACTCCTTGAACTTGTCGAAAACCTATCGCAACAAGTCGAGCTTTGTAGATAGTAACATTACCATCAGCGTCTGTCTTCTTCTTGAAGATCCATTTATTCTCGATGGCTTGCCGATCATTGGGAAAGTCAACCAAAGTCCACACTTTGTTCTCATACATGGATCCCATCTCAGATTTCATGGCCTCAAGCCATTTTGCGGAATTTGGGCTCATCATCGCTTCCTCATAGTTCGTAGGTTCGTCATGGTCTAGCAACATGACCTCCAGAATAGGATTACCGTACCACTCTGGTGCGGATCTTACTCTGGTTGACCTATGAGGTTCGGTAGTAATTGATCTGAAGTTTCATGATCATCATTAGCTTCCTCACAAATTGATGTAGGTGTCACAGGAACCGGTTTCCGTGACGAACTACTTTCCAATAAGGGAGCATGCACATTTACCTCATCAAGTTCTACTTTCCTCCCACTCACTTCTTTCGAGAGAAACTCCTACTCTAGAAAGGATCCATTCTTAGCAACGAATGTCTTGCCTTCGGATCTGTGATAGAACGTGTACCCAACAATTTCCTTTGGGTATCCTATGAAGACACATTTCTCTGATTTGGGTTCGAGCTTATCAGGTTGAAGCTTTTTCACATAAGCATCGCAGCCCCAAACTTTAAGAAATGACAACTTTGGTTTCTTGCCAAACCATAGTTCATAAGGCGTCGTCTCAACGGATTTTGATGGTGCCCTATTTAACGTGAATGCAGCCGTCCCTAAAGCATAACCCCAAAACGGTAGCGGTAAATCAGTAAGAGACATCATAGATCGCACCATATCTAGTAAAGTACGATTACGACATTCGGACACACCATTATGCTGTGGTGTTCCAGGTGGCGTGAGTTGCCAAACTATTCCGCATTGTTTCAAATGTAGACCAAACTCGTAACTCAAATACTCTCCTCCACGATCAGATCGTAGAAATTTTATTTTCTTGTTACGATGATTTTCCACTTCACTGTGAAATTCTTTGAACTATTCAAATGTTTTAGACTTATGTTTCATTAAGTAGATATACCCACATCTGCTCAAATCATCTGTGAAGGTGAGAAAATAATGATACCCACCGCAAGCCTCAATATTCATTGGACCACATACATCAGTATGTATGATTTCCAACAAATCTGTTGCTCGCTCCATTGTTCCGGAGAACAGCGTTTTAGTCATCTTGCCCATTAGGCATGGTTCGCAAGTACCAAGTGATTCATAATCAAGTGATTCCAAAAGTCCAGCAGTATGGAGTTTCTTCATGCGCTTTACACCAAGATGACCTAAACGGCAGTGCCACAAATAAGTTGCACTATCATTATCAACTCTGCATCTTTTGGCTTCAACATTATGAATATGTGTATCACTACTATCGAGATTCAACAAAAATAGACCACTCTTCATGGGTGCATGACCATAAAAGATATTACTCATATAAATAGAACAACCATTATTCTCAGATTTAAATGAATAACCGTCTCGCATCAAACAAGATCCAGATATAATGTTCATGCTTAACGCTGGCACCAAATAACAATTATTGAGGTCTAAAACTAATCCCGAAGGTAGATGTAGAGGTAGCGTGCCGACGACGATCACATCGACTTTGGAACCATTTCCCACGCGCATCGTCACCTCGTCCTTAGCCAGTCTTCGCTTAATCCGTAGTCCCTGTTTCGAGTTGCAAATATTAGCAACAGAACCAGTATTAAATACCCAGGTGCTACTGCGAGCTCTGGTAAGGTACACATCAATAACATGTATATCACATATACCTTTGTTCACCTTGCCATCCTTCTTATCCGCCAAATACTTGGGGCAGTTCTGCTTCTAGTGACCAGTCTGTTTGCAGTAGAAGCACTCAGTCTCAGGCTTAGGTCCAGACTTGGGTTTCTTCTCCTGAGCATCAACTTGTTTGCTGTTCTTCTTGAAGTTCCCCTTCTTCTTCCCTTTACCCTTTTTCTTGAAACTGGTGGTCTTGTTGACCATCAACACTTGATGCTCCTTCTTGATTTCTACCTCCGCTGCCTTTAGCATTGCGAAGAGCTCGGGAATTGTCTTATTCATCCCTTGCATATTATAGTTCATCACGAAGCTCTTGTAGCTTGGTGGCAGTGATTGAAGAACTCTGTCAATGACACTATCAACAGGAATATTAACTCCCAGTTGAGTCAAGTGATTATGATACCCAGACATTTTGAGTATATGTTCACTGACAGAACTATTCTCCTCCATTTTGCAGTTATATAACTTATTGGAGACTTCATATCTCTCAATCCGGGCATTTGCTTGAAATATTGACTTCAACTCCTGGAACATCTCATATGCTCCATGACGTTCAAAACGTCGTTGAAGTCCTGGTTCTAAGCCGTAAAGCATGGCACGCTGAACTATCGAGTAGTCATCAGCTTTACTCTGTCAGGCGTTCATAACGTCATCAGCAGCATCTGCAGTAGGCCTGGCACCCAGCGGTGCTTCCAGAACGTAATTCTTCTGTGCAGCAATGAGGATAATCCTCAAGTTACGGACCCAATCCGTGTAATTGCTACCATCATCTTTCAACTTTGCTTTCTCAAGGAACACATTAAAATTCAACGGAACAACAGTACGGGCCATCTATCTACAATAACATAGACAAGCAAAATACTATCAGGTACTAAGTTCATGATAAATTTAAGTTCAGTTAATCATATTACTTAAGAACTCCCACTTAGATAGACATCCCTCTAATCATCTAAGTGATCACGTGGTCCATATCAACAAAACCATGTTCGATCATCACGTGAGATGGAGCAGTTTTCAATGGTGAAGATCACTATGTTGATCATATCTACTATATGATTCACGCTCGACCTTTCGGCCTCAGTGTTCCGAGGCCATATCTGCATATGCTAGGCTCGTCAAGTTTAACCTGAGTATTCTGCATGTGCAAAACTGGCTTGCACCCGTTGTAGATGAACATAGAGCTTATCACACCCGATCAACACGTGGTGTCTCGGCACGACAAACTTTGGCAACAGTGCATACTCAGGGAGAACACTTTTATCTTGGAATTTAGTGAGAGATCATCTTATAATGCTACCGTCAATCAAAGCAAAATAAGATGCATAAAAGATAAACATCACATGCAATCAATATAAGTGATATGATATGGCCATCACCATCTTGTGCTTGTGATATCCATCTCCGAAGCACCGTCATGATCACCATTGTCACCGGAGCGACACCTTGACCTCCATGTAGCATCGTTGTCGTCTCGCCAACTATTGCTTCTACGACTATCGCTACCGCTACCGCTTAGTGATAAAGTAAAGCAATTACATGGCGATTGCATTGCATACAATAAAGCGACAACTATATGGCTGCTGCCAGTTGCCGATAACTCGGTTACAAAACATGATCATCTCATACAATATAGCATCATGCCTTGACCATATCACATCACAACATGCCCTGCAAAAATAAGTTAGACGTCCTCTACTTTGTTGTTGCAAGTTTTACGTGGCTGCTACGGGCTTAGCAAGAACCATTCTTACCTACGCATCAAAACCACAACGATAGTTCGTCAAGTTACTCATGTTCAACCAAAGTTGTAGAAACTGACACCCGCCAGCCACATGTGTGCAAAGCACGTCGGTAGAACCAGTCTCGCGTAAGCGTACGCGTAATGTCGGTCCGGGCCGCTTCATCCAACAATACCGCCAAACCAAAGTATGACATGCTGGTAAGCAGTATGACTTGTATGGCCCACAACTAACTTGTGTTCTACTCGTGCATATAACATCTACGCAATAACCTGGCTCGGATGCCACTGTTGGGGAACGTAGTAATTTCAAAAAAATTCCTACGCACACTCAGGATCATGGTGATGCATAGCAACGAGAGGGGAGAGTGTGTCCACGTAGCCTCGCAGACCGAAAGCGGAAGCGTTAGCACAACGCGGTTGATGTAGTCGTACGTCTTCACGATCCGACCGATCCAAGTACCGAACGTACGACATCTCCGAGTTCAGCACACGTTCAGCTCAATGACGTCCCGCGAACTCCGATCCAGCAGAGCTTCACGGTAGAGTTCTGCCAGCACGACGGCGTGATGACGGTGATGATATTGCTACCGAGGCAGGGCTTCGCCTAAGCACTGCTACGATATAACCGAGGTGGAATATGATGGAGGGGGGCATGGCACACGGCTGGAATAGATCAACAGATCAAGTTCTGCATTCTAGGGTGCCCCCTGCCCCCGTATATAAAGGAGCAAGGGGGGGAGGTGGCAGCCAGGAGGAGGGCGCACCAGGGGGGGGAGGCCTACTCCCACCGGGAGTAGGACTCCTCCTTTTCCTTGTTGGAGTAGGAGAGGGAAGGAAGGGAGAGATGAGGAGAAGGAAAAAGGGGGGGGGCGCCGTCCCCCTCCTTGTCCAATTCGGACTAGAGGGGGAGGGGGCGCGCGGCTGCCCTGGCCGCCCCTCCTATTCTCCCACTAAGGCCCATGAGGCCCAATTAACTCCCCGCGGGGTTCCGGTAACCCCCCGGAACTCCGGTTTTTATCCGAAACCACTCGGAACACTTCCGGTGTCCGAATATAGTCGTCCAATATATCGATCTTTACGTATCGACCATTTCGAGACTCCTCGTCATGTCTGTGATCATATCTGGGACTCCAAACTACCTTCGGTACATCAAAACACAAAAACTCATAATACCGATCGTCACCAAACTTTAAGCGTGCGGACCCTACGGGTTCGAGAACTATGTAGACATGATCGAGACATGTCCCTAGTCAATAACCAATAGCGGAACCTGGATGCTCATATTGGCTCCTACATATTCTACAAAGATCTTTATCGGTCAACCGCATAACAACATATGTTGTTCCCTTTGTCATCGGTATGTTACTTGCCCGAGATTCGATCGTGGTATCTCAATACCTAGTTCAATCTCATTACCGACAAGTCCCTTTACTCGTTCCGTAATGCATCATCCCGCAACTAACTCATTAGTCACATTGCTTGCAAGGCTTATAGTGATGTGCATTACCGAGAGGGCCCAGAGATACCTCTCCGACAATCGGAGTGACAAATCCTAATCTCGAAATACGCCAACTCAACAAGTACCTTCAGAGACACCTGTAGAGCACATTTATAATCACCCAGTTATGTTGTGACGTTTGGTAGCACACAAAGTGTTCCTCCGGTAAACGGGAGTTGCATAATCTCATAGTCATAGGAACATGTATAAGTCATGAAGAAAGCAATAGCAACATACTAAACGATCAAGTGCTAAGCTAACGGAATGGGTCAAGTCAATCACATCATTCTCCTAATGATGTGATCTCGTTAATCAAATGACAACTCATGTCTATGGCTAGGAAACATAACCATCTTTGATCAACGAGCTAGTCAAGTAGAGGCATACTAGGGACAATCTGTTTGTCTATGTATTCAAACATGTATTATGTTTTCGGTTAATACAATTCTAGCATGAATAATGAAAATTTATCATGATATAAGGAAATAAATAATAACTTTATTATTGTCTCTAGAGCATATTTCCTTCATTCGTCTGTCCTAGTTTAGCGCACTCCTCTCAATTAGTGGTTTTTTGGACTATGGATAATTGACCCCAACTTTTTTCAGCATCCTGATACGGACACATGAGGCATCCATGCCAGGCTTGAACGACTTCCGACATCGTTTGCATGTTGCGACACGTCCGACCATTTATGGGTCCTTTTTCACCAAGAAAAGTCCAAAAAAGGTTTATTTTTCTTCGAAAACTCAAACAACTTGGCATGGTACCTAGAATTGGCTATATAAGCTCATGGAATAAATTTGGGTCATGTGATGGATGCCTAAAAAAATGGTCTCAAACGGACCCTTCTCACCTACCCGGACACTCCCCATTGAATATGGTCTATTTTTTGACATGCATGAAATGATCTAACTTTTGTCAGCAGGTGGGCGTGCCCATGGTAGGCATCCATGTCATGTTTGAACGAATTCCTACACTGTATGCAATTCATCACGTCTGACCATTTATTGACCATTTTTTCACCGAGAAAACTCTGGAAAGTACAAAAATTGTCGAAAACTCAAACAACTTGGCATGGCGCTTTGAATCGATCATACAAGGCCATGAAATAACCAGACTCTCAAATGCGCCGTTTTCGCCTACTCGAACTCCCTCTATTGAACATGGTTATTTTTGGACATGCATGAATAGACCCGAACTTTTGCAAGCAGGTGGGAATGGATATGGTAGGCATCTATGCCATGTTTGAACGAATTCCGACACCGTGTGAAAGTTGCATCACGTCTGGCCATTTTTCATCGAGAAAACTTTAGAAAATGCAAGAATTGTCAAAAACTGAAACAGCTTGGCATGGTTCCTTGAATTGGCCATACAAGACCAAGAAAAAATTGGAGCCATTTTAGGGGATGTCAAGAAGCGAAGTGCTCCCAAACATACCTTTCTCGCCTACCCAAACACCCTCGGTTGAACACGGTATATTTTTTGACATGTATGAAATGAACCCAACTTTTGAAAGAAGGTGGGCACACCCTCGGTTGAAGTTGGGGCCAATTCAAGGATGTCGAGAAACAACGAGCTCTCAAACAGAGCCTTCTGCCTTACCCGCACACCCTACGTTGAACATGGTTTAGTTTTGGAAATTCTTGAGCCCAACTTCTAGAAATAGGTAGGCATGTCCATGGTAGGCATCCATGCCAGGTTTACACAATTTCCGACACCATATGGAAGCTACAAAACGTCTAACCATTTATCAGTCTTTTTTGACCAACAAAACTCTAGTAAATGCAAAATTTGTTGAAAAATAAAACAACTTGCCATGATGCCTTGAATTGTTCATACAAGCCAATAAAAAAATTAGGTTCATTTGACGGATGTTGAGAAACAACATGCTATCAAATGGAGCCTTCTGGCCTACCCGGACAACCTATGTTGCATATGTTGTTTTTTGGGACATTCTTGAAATGACCACAACTTTTGCTAGCAGGTGGGCCTGCCTATAGTAAGCATCTAAGCTAAGTTTGGAAAATATATTTAAAATCATAATTTAGGTAGGTACTTAAAACTGTTTTTCAAGTTTTTAACATAACTAATAAATAATAAGGGACAAGAATGAAAATTGTAAAGGCTTTTTAAAAAACATTTAATAAATATTTGAAGGAAAAATAATTTAAAATCATAATTTAATCACATGGTCCGATCTGGTCAACAACATAACCGTGTCAGTTCACAACGCACCCTCGGTCGGCAGTGGCTACGAGCTTGTATAATAAAGAACATAAGGAAGCAAGCACATGTATACCATACTTGAAGCTAATATTATGGTGAATACAGAATACATGTGATATGAGAGTATGAAGCCTATGATTTTGGAGATGGGAATGAGTAAATATTTAGGTCATTGGAAACATGTTATACCGACCAATGAAGCATGTTAATTTTGAGTTGATGTGGAGGCAAAATTTGAGCGTAGTTTTGGTGCACTGCAAATGAATAGAGACGAAATTTTTTGGTGTCCTTTTTGTTGCACAGGAAGTAAACTTTGGTAACATTGGATACAAATTTCGCTATAAAATCTTGAATTAGTTTTCTAAGATTTATATTGCTTCCTTAAATCAGTGATTTGTTTCCGAACTCACGTGATCTATGGGCAGTTATTAGTTTCCACCAATCACATAAGGAAGAAGCTTTGCTGACGGACGTTCTATGCCTTCCAATCGGATTTGTGTGTCAGTTTCTACAAATCGAATGATGACGAAGTGGTCTGATCTGATCCCTAGCGTTTCCCTTTTTTTAGCGTCACATCTGCCGCGTAAACAAGAAGAATCAAATGTTGTAGGTAGCGCAGCAGCCTAAGGTGTCCTAGCTGGTTCTGCCAGAGGATTGATACTGAGATGTAGCGAGTTCGAATCTCACTAGCCAAGGATGCAAGAATGTTAATGAAAATATTAATGGGCGAGCCCAGGACACGAGAATGTTAAGGAAAATATTACATACAAAAATGGACACAATATGCGAAATGTCCATACTACCCTTTATACGTTTTAGAGAGGGGTTGTACCGAAGCGGGATTCATGTATTCATTTTTTTTTTAGGTTCAGTTGTCTATTTATTTCGGAGTTCACATTTTGTTCGAATTTCATTGTATAGTTGGTGAGCATACAATGTGAAGCTGCAACATCTGCACTACTGCTAGTTCAAAAAGAATCTAGGAAGGTACTGAAGTTGTTGTGGTATCTTACGAGAATTGAGATGGACCAAGCGAAAAATGGTTATAAAGCTTCAGAAGCACATCAGAGGTACCCTAGTGTGCCACCAGGTTGAGGGCCATACTTGTGCCACAGGAATTAGTAGGACGCACCGGAGTGCATTCAACATGTATCAATTCCCATATGGCCATCATATATAAGACATTCCTACAAGATAATCAGCCCTAGCATAAGTAGTAGTATAACAGAACATTTTTCCCTCAATCAATGTTGGTGCCTCTCTTTGTCCTAAACCACTATATATCTATAATTTGGATTAGGAGGCATCAAGGAAAAACAATATGGATTGTCCATTCGTGAAGATCCACCGAATTTCGAACCTGCACAATGTGTGGGACCATGCCCAACTGACTTTTGACCAGATGCTGCCTGACCACCACCACACCAGACTGGTGACCATCGGGCAGAAATCACGCTGTGCCAAGGTGTGCATACACCTCGTAGCTGGCAAGCCTGGCAACGTTGAAGAGCTCGTCCTGCTGGCACACCATGCTGAAGGGTGCTAGTGCATGCTGTAGGGGGGCCGGTGCATGTCGGAGTAGTCATACGCAATGTGCTTCAGCTGCAGGCACTATCAGCCGTGCGGAGGCGGTTGGTGAGTAAGACGTCATAGTAGTGCTGGAGGAGCCTGTCGTCTTCGGCGACAAACTGACAACAACGGTGTATGAGTGACAATACTGCATCGTACGGTGGCGAAGTTGTAACGTGTTGATTATTTTGAAGCCGACTTTAGTTGCACAACACTAATAAAATTGTTTCCCCACAATTCGCGTTAGACAAAGAAGCAACACTCATAATCATAGTCCATTCAAAGTCTTTGCAACTTTCGCACCAATGATTAGTTGTAGAGAGTTTGAATGAACAGAAATGTAAATTACCAAGACTGTGTATGCCTTATTAGTAATATTTCGAAGAGCATTTAGTGTTGAGTCTTCAACCATGTATGTGGAAAATAACTTCAGGCTCCTGCCCATTCTCGATCTCCTCGACCCAATGCACCCACCCCTCGGTCGCCCCCGCCTAGGGAGACGTGAGGGCGGCTCTCCCACCCGCAACCGCCGCCGCCATCCCGCCATCCCCACCCGCCACCGCCGGACGAAGCCCGTGTGCCTGACGGCAGAGACATGGCCCATCTCTCACGGCTTCCCCTTGCTCTGTGGGCGACATGACCCGATGGCGGCTGGCGGCGTCCTGGTCCGATGCACATCTTGGTGTATGGCGGCGGGATTCGGCGAGTGGTGGTCGGCGGTGGAGGTCAAGGTTCGTCTTGTGGCGGTGTTCTCCGGCCAAATCGGGGAGATTCGGTGCTTGCGGCCATGGCCAGGATGGGGTTGCTAGCCTCAGCCAGATCTGGCCGTGGCTAGTGGCTGGATGTGTCCGTGATGTCCATTGGTTGGCCACCAGCCATGGTCACCGGGTTGCGGATGGTGAGGTAGCGGGTGCGGCACGTCGGCAACTGGGCGGATATTGACGGGTTCTTCTGATCACGCTGGGATCAAACCCTTGTGTCGGTTCGTGGCACCGCAGGCAACTCCGGGGGAAACCCTAGTTCTCAGTAGGATCGAGCAATGGCGGTGCTTTTGAGTCGTAGTCCCTCTTGAGGGCATCATTTCTGGAGTCTGCTCCGGTCGAACGGACCAACGACGCCGGCGGCGCACGGCCTGGTGGTGCGACTGTCGATGAAAATCATGCCGACTATGGTCATGGCAGACGATGTCGGCGTCTCCAATGGTGTTTCCTTTTTGAGGCATCGTCATTGCAGTTTGCGTCATCATGCTCGAGATGCTCCTTGGGGAAACCCTAGATCCGGGTCTCCAGGATCGGACAAGGACGGCGCCTTTGGTGTCGTTCTCCCTCCTGGGGGCATCGTTTTAGAGCAAGTGCTGGTTGGAGGGGACTAGAGGAGGAGCGGTGTTTCATCTGCCGCAAGGCCGACGACGGATCTTGGTGGCATGGCACTGTGCAGTTTCGGCGACTGGCGCATGTGGATGGATACATGCAGGATGGTGGTGTTATCTGGCGCCGTGGTGACATTGACGGCAGGCCTGGCAACGTTGATGCGTCAGTGTCTGCAATGGGGATGGATCAGTGGAAGACGGCGGCGGCGGCCTATGTGAGTATGCTAGACCGGTGTGTGCCCCAGCAACCGGTTGGGGTTCTAAGTTTAGATGTTAAGATTTGGTGTGATGTCTGTTTGATATTAGGCTCGTACTATCGGCACTCTTTCATCAAGTGGATAGGAGTGCGACAGATGTTGCTAAGATAGTGTCTTCAGGCTACCTGATGTATTACGTTGTATGGTCTTTGTGATAATTAATAAAATTGTTGCATGCATCGCCCAGATACACAGGTCGGAGTCATCCTCCTTTCCTAAAAAAAGTAGAAATAACTTCAAAATGAAAATTTGTTAATCTTAAGATGTTATCCCGGTTCAGTATCTCGGAGGTGCTCATAGGGGTTGGGTGTATGTTCGTTTGTTCATAGGGATGAATGTATTTGCATGTATATGACCATCTGCGATTGCATTGTGTCAAAAAACGAAAAGAAACAGCAACAAGTGATGGTCCTGTCGGCAACATTGTTCCGGTGAGCATCTCCTGTTGCTGTTCCAACGATTGGTTGAATCTTAATCAGGAAATTAAGTACACATGGTTTTACAGCGAAATATGCCTTTAGTTATGCCTTTACAATTTCCTCCTAAACAAAATTCCTAATGAGTTATTTCTACTGTTTGGTTCAGAAGCCGGAACCTGTAAGAGCAATATAATTCTTCGATGATTCTTTTATTAGTTAAAACGTTTTTTCCATTTTCAAACTTTGAAAAGTTCAAATAAGTTTATTACATGGGGCTTTGTTTCATTGGTTGTTGGTGACAGTAAGTTTGGTATGCGCAGACAAAGTGAGTACTACATTGTTAGAGAATTCACAGCAAGACTAGCAAAGGGAGGTGCCATATTTTAGGAAGGAGGTGTTAACAACAAAGCACATATATTAGCGAAATTTGCTAGTTGCTCCGATCCAAAATAAATGTAGCAGTTCTGAACTGGGGTTAGTTCAAAACTGTGAGACTTATTATGTATCGGAGGTTGTATTTCTCCTGATTTTTTTTTTTGAAGGTCACCGGGGAGGGAGAGAACTCCCCCACCTGAATTTTATGCAAATTGCCTATAAGACTTCACAGCCTTTTGCAGGATGGGTTCAAGTGAACTAGAATTACAGGGGGGCACAGAAGGAGAAGAGGTAAAGCAAAGAACACAACAAATAAACTAGGGAGAACAAAGAGGGAAAACACGCCCCGACACAACACAAAGCACCCCCAGCGAGATCGAACGGCATTGGCCAGCCGGGAACAAGCCATGGCACTGCACCATCGACGCAATCGGAGGCATCACGCAACCAAGACTGCACAACGCCACGACACCACCCGCATCGGGGGTGCATTCGAACGGTCACGCGAGGCCGAGACGACGCCACGGTGCCTGTGTACCGCAGGCAAAGTCGGCATCGCCAAGCAGACAAACCCAAGACACTGTACCATCGACGCAATCGAAGGCATCACGCAACCAAGACTGCACAGCGCCATGACACCACCTGCGTCGGGGGTGCATTCGAACGGTCACGCGAGGCCGAGACGACGCCACGACACCTGTGTGCCACCAACAAAGTCGCTTGACATCGCCAAGCAGAGACTCGCCAAGGAGCGCAGGAGCAAGAACACAAGAAGAACACCGCCAAAGAGGGGCTCCAGCCACCGTCGATCCCAAACCGGCCGCACCACCACCACCTCAAACTTATCAGCATAGCTAGCCTGAAGGAGGGCGCCAACTTTCATCTTCATCTGACCAAACAAGGCGAAGCGCCTTGAGCATTGGCCGTCTGGTCTCCACCCAACAACCCCCCGAAAGGGGAGAGGTGGGAACGAGGAAATCCAATATAGGACCACACCTCGCTAACCCGGCTTCCGACGAAAGAATCAACCCCACTTCAGGGCATGGCCGAGCCAAGATCACGAAGACAGAGCACCATTTCTCCGCCACCATCTCCCCCACGAACCACCAACGGAACCACCTCGAGCCACTGGTCACCGTAGCAAGGCCAGCTCAAAGACGAAGCCCATGGAAGGGATGTGACGTTTGAGCTCCACCATTGCCTGATCCGGGAGACTGGGATCCAAAGTTTCCTCTGGAGCAGACAGGAGGGGAGACGAGCACCGCGTCACGACGCCTTCAACAAGGATACGGTGCCCACAGGCACCGCCGTCGTTGGCCACGACCAAAATCGGAGCCCGGCATTAGCCGGCAGTGCGCGCAACCCCAAAACCTGTAGCCTGTTAGTCCCCCCCCCCCCCAAGCCAAATCCACACAAGCAGATGAAGCACTCGCTGCCAGCCCACGAACAGAGACTGTAGCCAAGCAGTAGAACCCCGACGCGCTCACCCGCCCCCGTTCCGAGTCCCAGCTCGCGGGAGAGAGCAAGGACCGCCAGATCCGCCGCCGATGGCAACGCACACCCAGGCCTGCCACCGCCGTCCACAGCCGAGGCAGATGACCCCGCCGCAGCAAGACGCCGCCCTCACGGCCGGAGGGACTCACCCCACGCCACACGCGCCGATGGAGGCACCGCGGGCAGGGCCACCCCGCCGGATCTGAGAGGCGACGCGCCGACGCGCGCACCACAGACGCAGGGCACGGGGGCGCAACGCCAGCCGGCCGCGAGCACCGCCGCCCTCCCTACCGCGCCGGAGCATGAACGGCGCGCGCGGAGGAGCGACGCACTGCCGCCGCCACACGAGCCCCCTGCTCGTAGACCGGCCGCTTCGGCGCGCCAGAGCCCCGCCGCCGCCGGATCCGCGCGGGGGCTTTGCCCGGCGGAGGCTGTTGGGCGGCGGCGAGGGGGAGGGAAGCCGATGGTGGGTGGCGGCACTGCGGTGACGAGATGCGCCGCCGCCCGAGTCGCCCTGGGGAGGACGACGCGGGGGCCTCTCTGCTGACTCCTGATTTAGGCTGCCGTGTTTGGTTTTGAGTGATGCATGATTCTGTAATAATCCTTATCCCTGTCAACATCACTGTTAGTCAATAAATTCCAGTGATATTCCCGAAAAAATAGTTGTTTGTACTATTCTAGTGTTAGCATCTCTATCGTAAAGTGGGAATGCAGTCTTGTGTCATCTTTCACGTGAACTCAAGATCGGAACTCTGAATCATTTTGTTCTTCTTTAATTTTGATAGGAAGGTTGGTCAAATTAGATGCTTTTGAGAGTACAGAACGTTTAGGTTATTTTGCCGTGCAAACTAATTAATGATTACTAGTCATCAACCAGTGCATCTGCACGGGCTAGTTATTCCTGTGGCAGGCCAAGATAAAAATTTATTCGTATACTCATTTAATACACAAATATTTACATATTTAACATAGAGAAATTAAGAAATTCACCCATCAAATATTAGTGAAAATATTAGAACTTTGCTTACCATATCAAATGTTTGAGATATTGGTTGACCATTTGCTAAGATTTTTCATATTCAAGGAAGTATATAAGTAAATCAAAAACTAAATTCAGGAAAAAAATGTGACTTTGGACCTAGTCTAAATCACATATTCCGACAGTGAGCATCATATGTCAACATGAGCCATGCAATCCTTGCTTTATCTGATTTTTAAGAAATCTGTGTCTATTTCACCATATACTTCGGTCTAATATTATTAGATAAGATGTGCAGATCGGGTGGACCATCTGCATGAGAGATGACAAAGCTAGTAAAAAATGAGGAAATAATGCTAAAGTAGAGCCACGGTCAGTAGATAGTAACTGGAAACAACACTCAGTTTGCCGAGCAATGTGATTTTCCTAGAGCAATCTAAAGCGTACAACTATCAACGCAGTGCGACAAAAGTAAACAAATGATTTCTTTGTATGTGTGCCATAATTACGCTCCACCATTGTATGTGATGCATCTGAATTAAAAAGTAGAAAATAAAACTCATGCATGAATTATTTTATTTGTATAGATAAAGACAGAGCTAAACTGCTCAAATAAAATCCTTTATAACCTAAAGTGTACACATAACGAACCAAAATTTGAATTCAGTATTGTTGCCAGTTATGTTCTAAATCTCTGTTAATTGAACATATCATGACACTAAATCTAATGAAGATATTTTTAAAAGAGAAATAGTTTCCAGGCTTTCATTTATACACTGGATCAAATTTGCACGGCACATACTTTTAGCTTTTGAGGACAAAAATAATTACCGAGGGATAGAAAATAGGACCCAGAAGCGCGAAAAGAGCATGTATCAACCTCGTCCAGGCCCGGTCGCAAGCCTCAGCGGCCCGCTAGGCTTGCTGTGCCTGAATGGGCTCAGGTCACCGCATCAACTACTTAAGCTAGAGTGCGTGCGTGTGTGGGGTAGCCGGAACAGGACGGCTGGAAGCCGGGAACGACTTGTGTGCTGGCGTGTGTGGTGTGAGAAAATCCCCAATTCCTCGTCCTCCTTTCGAATTGTAGATCGAGATGCTTGTAATCCTGCCATGAATATCAATTGAGAGTTGTAATGTTAACAATCTGGCATCAGAGCCATTCGATCCGTTGAGCCTTCCCGTCCACCAGCGGCACACGAGGTTCGCCGATAGCCAGCGCGCGGCGGCGATGGACCGCATCCCGCCGGAGACCAAGGCCATCTACGACCTTCTACGTGCCGACTTTGACCAAGCCAACCACGACCGCGCCGACTCCACCGCACAAGCCATCGCGAAATTGGATGCCAAGCTCGACCTCTTATCAGGCCCCATCGACGAGGTCAAGGTTTCGATCGAAGTCGATCTCGATGAACTGCGGCAAGGGCTTGACAGACCACCTCCAACTCCGCCAGCTGCTGACCCTGCGAGAAGCGCGCCGATTTCCCCAAGGCGACCGTCGAGCACCGCTAGCTCGGACAGGTACCGCGCTGATGCGGAAAGTCGTGGACCTGGGCATGGAGTGTATGTTCCGCCTCCGATCCGAGGTATGCATCAGGAACAAGCTCTGCAACATGTTCCATTTGCACCTCTGGAAAATTGCGGACAGATTTCTGCTGATGTGTTTGGAGTGGCCCCTCGGATGGCAATGCCTCGTTTCGACGGCACCAATCTGAAACTGTGGCAGACTCGATGTGAAGATTATTTCAGGTTTTAGGTAACACCACAGAATAAGTGGATCTCTCTAGCCTCTTCACTGTCACCTGGGATGAGTTTTGCAGACCGCTACAGAACAGGTTCAGCCGCAATCTGCATCAGTCTATTTTATGGAAAAAATTTCACATATCTCAAACTGGGACTGTCGAGGACTATGTGGAGCGATTTTCTGAATTATTTGATCAGCTGTCTGCTTATGAGAACGCTCCTAATACTGTACATTATGTTACCCGTTTTATGGAAGGATTGAAACCTGCTGTCAGACTGGCTGTAGGCATTCAACAACCAGCAGACTTGGACACAGCTTACCAACTGGCCATCCTACACGAAGAATTGGGCATGAGTGCTATTGGTTTTTCTGCTGCTGGTAACAGCCGTGGAGCAACAGCTCTTCCGTTGCCACTGCCTCGAACTGTTCACCAGTCCACAACAACTCCGGTCCACGCCACGGAAGACAGAAGAGTTACGGAAAACTCAAGCAGGACCAATTCTGATGATAAGTGGGGAGCATTGCGTAATTACAGGAGAGCTAAGGGATTGTGCTTTGCTTGCGGTGAAAAATGGAGCAAGGATCATGTATTAACAGGAGGTCCAGTTACATGTGGTGCAGGAAATATTGGAATATGTACAGCAACTTACGTTCAATTTTGATACTGGGGATGAAGATACTATATCTGAATCTAATGCAGTATATCTATGTGCGGCAGTTGTGGGTGACACGCCAGAAAAATCTGCACTGACGATGAAACTGAAAATACAGTTGCAAGGCCGAACTCTGAGTTTCTTAGTCGATTCAGGGAGTACCCACACATTCCTGGATGGTGCTATGGCTGATCTGTTGCAAGGAGTTTCTGACAGACCAGTGTCTATGGTCCGGGTGGCCTATGGCAAATTAATTCCATGCTCTAAACAGTTGCTGAATGGTGAATGGGCTTGTGGAAGTCACCAGTTTGTCAGTGATTTCAGAATTTTTTCCTTGGGCTCTTATGATGGTATCTTAGGGGTTGACTGGCTGGCTGCTCACAGCCCTATGCAAGTCGATTGGGCTGCTCACTGGCTTTCTTTTAAGGAAAATGGCAACACTATCACTTTATTGGGAGAGGATGCTGTTTTTCCTTTGTGTGCTCTGCTGGAAGTGTGTGCTCTGTCAGATCATATGGATGATATTCCCCTTGAAGTGCTAGTTGAAGTGCAAGCTCTGCTCCAGAAATTTTCCTCAGTTTTTGAAGTTCCAAAAGGTTTACCACCTAGAAGACAATATGATCATAGCATACCCCTTATTCCTAGGGCTAGCCCGGTTTCTCTTAGACCATATAGAATTGCTCCTGCATTGAAGAGTGAAATGGAAAGACAGATGCAAGAAATGCTGGACAGTGGCATTATCAGACACAGTAATATCCCCTTTTCTTCTCCTATGATCATGGTGCAGAAAAAGGATACGACCTGGAGGCCAGTGATTGATTACATGCATTTGAACAATATTACTGTTAAGTGTAAATATCCTATTCCTGTCATTGATGAGCTGCTGGGTGAATTAGCTGGGTCTCATTGGTTTTCAAAGCTTGATCTCAGAGTTGGCTACCACCAAATTCGTATGGCACTAGGAGAAGAGTACAAAACTGCCTTTCAGACACACACATGGCACTATGAATTCCTAGTGATGTCCTTTGGTTTAACTGGAGCACCTAATACTTTTCATTTTGCTCTGAACAGTGATCTTGCTCCTGTCCTCAAACGCCATAAAGGAAAGAAATTTTTCATCACCTTCTTTGATGACATCTTGGTGTTTAGTGTCACTTATGAGCAACATTTACAACATCTGGAAGAAGTGCTACAAGTGCTCAAGAAACAACAATGGCAAGCCAAACTGTCCAAGTGTGCTTTTGCTCAGCAGGAAGTCAGCTACTTGGGACATATCATCAGTGCACAAGGAGTAGCAACAGACCCTTCCAAGATTGACACGATTGAGAAATGGCCTGTACCAGTATCTGCTAAAGAAGTCAATGGATTTTTGGGCTTGGCTATTTATTACAGGAAGTTCATCAAGCTGTTTGGAGTTATCAGCAGGCCTCTCACTAATCTGCTCAAAAAGGGAGTAATCTTTCGTTGGACAGATATGGAACAACAGTCCTTTGTGGCACTTAAACAAGCTTTGGTGTCAGCCCTTGTCTTGGCTCTCCCAGATTTCTCTAAGAAATTTGTGATTGAAACTGACGCTTGCGAGATAGGAATTGGAGCAATCCTCAGGCAGTAGGGGCACCCCTGGTATATGTGAGTAAAGCCTTGGGCCCTAGAAACCAAACCATGTCGGTTTATGAAAAGGAATACCTCGCTATCCTGCTTGCTGTTGATCATTGGCGACAGTACTTGCAGCTAACTGAATTTGTGATTCAGACTGACCAACGTAGTCGAGCCATTCTTTTTGAACAATGGTTGCATACGGTCTAGCAACAAAAGGCCCTTACCAAGCTGTTGGGTTTGAGTTACACTGAGGGAGTCCTAGATTAGGGGGTATCCGGACAGCCGGACTATATCCTTTGGCCGGACTGTTGGACTATGAAGATACAAAATTGAAGACTTCGTCCTGTGTCCGGATGGGACTCTCCTTGGCGTGGAAGGCAAGCTTGGCAATACGGATATGTAGATCTCCTTCCTTGTAACCGACTCTGTGTAATCCTAGCCCCCTCTGGTGTCTATATAAACCGGAGGGTTTATTTCGTAGGACCAACAACAACAATCATATCATAGGCTAGCTTCTAGGGTTTAGCCTCTTCGATCTCGTGGTAGATCAACTGTTGTACTACTCATATTATCAAGAACAATCAAGCAGGATGTACGGTATTACCTCCATCAAGAGGGCCCGAACCTGGGTAAACATCGTGTCTCCGGCGAGGCCATATGTAGACGATGGGTGGATGGAGACCATGTACCAGAGTAAGCATGAGTCAAACATGTGATCAGAACCACAAAGCTGGGCCCTGGAGCAGTCCTCATCACAATTTCTTCATCATCTTCAAGGAATTGCAGACGAGCACATGGGTTCACACTTTGGGAGCTTTTACATCCTCTCCTATTCCACATCAGTCTTCCAATTTGCCGATGAAGAAATCCTCAATGATGTCAAAGACTCATGTGCCATGCTGCAGGCTGAAATTGCATCAACTTAGTATAGTTATGTGAAATATAGTTCTTAGTACAATGACATGCGAGCTTCACGTGCTCCTGAAAAGTATAATGGAATAGAAATACGAGTAGGAAAAATCAGATCTAGCTTTCCATGTCAAAACTAGCCAATAAGAAACATCCACATAAGTGTTGTTATTTAAACTAAAATTTTCTCCTTTGAACAATCCATCAGCTAGAACTATAAATTTACTAATGCAAATATGTATTGTCTTGTTTTGGATAACAACATCATGTACCAAGATATCATGGATATGGACCAGTAAATTTTTTCAGAGGGCAAACACACACAGTTCAGTGATAACAGAAAATAAAATACATGGGCACTAAATTATGAATATGAATCAAGTGATTTGAGTCAAAATTATGGATGAGAATAAGGCTCGGGAAATTGGCAGCACACGTTTTCCTTAAGCTGGTTGGAAGCTACATGTTCAAGTTTCACCAAGGTTGATTAACTTGAATTGTGGACATGCGAAAACATAATTAGAACTGTCGTTTGTAATCAGTATGGGGCAAATGACAACGCTTAAATATAACAGTTATATCAGAATACATATTACAATTCATAAAGTATAAGGTCCCAAATTCAAAACCGGGCATACCTGAGCAGATGCCAGGATATGTGACAGTACCACTTCCAATATCTGATCCAGTTCATCCTACTACTGCAAGAACAAGTTCTCTGAGTGCAACATCCCCCACAACCCCATAAGTGTCATGGACGAACTGAAACAATAGCTCTTCAACCTACCAAACAAAAAGACCTCACAGGCGATGCAGCGCATGCCGATAATAACTTTCACACCACACCACCAACGAAAGCACCCCAAGGACTAGGTGATTATGCTAAGTAGATGTTTCCATGATCTAGAGAAGTCATAAGCTTGCTCTCAGTATACTTATTTGATTCAGTAATAAAGCAAGCTAGAATTCAGATTTGGACTCTCACAGCTACTCTAATTAGGTGCTGAAATCAATATATCTGAACTAAAGAGGATTACATTTTATCAAACATCCCCCAGCGCATAAACCATACATCTTCATCATATCGCAGGGGAGAGCTTAATTGTGAGCACAACCCAATACATGAGTATTCTTTTTTTCCTTGGAAAAGACATGAGTATGCTAATCACCACAGTAAGCATGAACATAATATGTTCAGATTTGTGAACAGGCAAAAAAAAACAGAGTTGTAGTACTAGAGCGGCAAATGTATTCCTCTGAACTAACAGCTGGTTGGGCGTTGTTGAGTGGCAATCACACCATGGGACTGCCATCGCGCAAACATGAGGATCAGAAGAGCTAGTACAACATGCATGCAGTTACCTGTAGTGGGAGGGAAGGTCGCCGGCGGCGCTGACTCAGGCAGTAGGGTATCCGACGTACGGTGGAGAGAGATCCTCTGTCCATGGCGGCGGGTTGAGGGCGGTGGGGCAGCCGAGGCTTCGGTGCGCCGCGATGTACGACCTGCAGTACTGCCGGCCGGCCGGAACATTGACGGCAGGAGCGACACCAAGATATCGGATTGCTGCTTCTCGCTTGGATCGGGTCCGCCGCGCGGGGATGATCCGAACAGCGCACCGCCTAGCCATCTATGTGCGGCGGCGGCTATGCGAGGAGAATTGGATCGTGGAGATGGCCTCTGAACGTGCTGTAAGGAACGGGAACGGACGAGAGATTCGGTTACTATTATACCCTTTTACAGAAAAAAGAATTCTTTAAATGATTTTTCGAGATCCAATGGCCAGAAAAAATCAGAGTTGGAGTTACATGAAATTACAAATCGTAACTCTACAATCACCATAAAAGAGCTCTTAGTTATTATCTATAAGCCTTCTTTATAAAAGCACCATTGTTTAGTTCTACCCTGATATCCCGCACTTCTGCATGCTTTTTTGTAGATGACCCGAAGAGCAATTACTTAACATCAAGATCTATGTAAATTGTTACACATACTAGATTAGATTCTCCACCCATACTAAGATACTATATTTTTCTATATTTAATGCTTAGAGTGCTTAGAGTAAGAAATACTACTAGAATATGATGATTTCGACTAAAACCTTTAGCCCAAGTTTGCTCCTTATACTTGCTCTCATGTATGGGTTACAGTTCAGCTAGAGATATATACTATTTTGAAGCAGCATACCTCGCCAATCAGTTGCAAGTGTCCACTCGTTCTGCAAGAAACATCTGATAATTATGTTTTCATCTTATATTCAGTCAGCAAATATGTCAATCTTGCATGTGCCTTTGTTAACATAGAAGTACCATGTCAATATAATTAGATTGAAAACAACATATTGTGAATAAAATCTTAACTGCGATTTTAGAATTACTGTAGCTTATGCTTTCTCTCTTACACGCTTAAAGTAACCTGATGATGGTTATTGGTGCTTTTCCTCTTCTTCTGATGTTGGTTAGAGGGAACATCACTTGCTAAGTTCTTCCCGTGATCAAGACGCTCTGTTATGAAGCATCTATTCGCATTAGATTCACCGCTCTGTTATGAAGCATCTATCGCACCAGTTACATAAAATTTACTGACACTCTCTGACGCAAACCAACACTATTAAAGTTCACTTCATCAGTGAGTAACTAATGCCATACCCTACTGGCCATGATGGTCTTCCCTTAAGAAGTAGTACCACTTTTGAGTAAAACAAATACAGTCAGTTCGTTGAAGACCAACTGTAATTCCCTCTTTGATGAAAATTTCCTTATACCGATTGACCAATACCATACTATTTCACTGTAGATCTAAATTTTATGATTCATGCCTTTATGAATTTACGTAAACATATGATTCTATCTGAAAAACGGATGGGCGCGGCAACGCGCGCCTTCAATGATCTAGTAATACATTATGGCTGTGTACATTATGATGATCCCCTAAAACAATTGCCCGTGTCATCCACATGGTAGATGGAACCCATGGGATTCCAATTTATGGTCTCCAATGCGCCACAACCTAGTGGGTATGGTGCCATTATGAAATACCTAAAAGGTGAGTCGTTTATTTGTTTTGGAGTTCACATTTTATTCGAATTTCATTGTATAGTTGGTGAGTACTTTATACAATGTCAAGACACAACGTGAAACAATTGTACTGCACTACTGGTAGTTGAAAAAGAATCGGAGGCACTAAAGTTGTTGTATTATATTACAACAATTAATATGGACCAAGCCAAAAGTGATTACTCTTATAAAGTTTCATAAACACATATGAGGTATGCTTGTGTGCCACCAGGCAGACGAGCAGATTTGGGCCCTGGAAAGTAGTAGGAAGCATCGGAGTGCATGTGCTTCTAAATATGTATCCGTTCTCATATGGCCAACATTATACAAGACATGCACCACAATATAAGCAGTCCTTGGCGGATGAGGATTTGTGGCACCGAGGTGCTCCACCCACTGATATCCACGGCTCGCGTTACTTCAGTCACATCATGTCATTGAATGCTGAAATAATTTTACAATTCATAGATACACCCCGGATACATCTTCTAAATACCAAGAACTAGTGGGCCCATCTTTAAATGACTCATGTCCTTCTGACTCATGTACAGGCAGCAGTAGCTGCAGTTATGAAGTGGTGTGGAGGTGCTGCAGCCAAAACCTGCTGTGAACCGGGGAAGTTTTTGGGTGAGAACCAGGTTACAATTATCAATTCAATGCAGTAAATGCAGGAGAGCAGTTAGCCGTTTTGGTATCTTTAGCATTATGCATCAGAGACATCGACATTGAGAGACTTATTTATGTCCCCCGTAGCAATTCCTTCCATGCTTTTCAGGGGGATATTTAAAAAAAATTGTTGGCAATTCAATCAATCAATTTTCAGAGAGACAGCTCTGTTTTTCATCACATAGCAGTAGTACCTTCTAGAATCTAAAAACTGTCAATTTCTGCCCAATAGCAAAAACAAAACTTGACTATCAGAAACATTGATGCAGGCATAAAGATTAAAATTTGGAAACAATAGAGTGGTTAGCACTGACGGTGCATTTAGTTTACAACACACTTTTGTAAACCAAAGATTACATGGGCCACTAAGATAGAACTGACAGTACATCACGTCAACACATTTGCAAATTTGAGTCTAAGAAATCCATCGGTCCACTGGGAATTAACGCTGATGTAAGCTTCTTTTTCTACTTTTCACTTGTTCATTGAACCTATATTGTCTTTAGTTAGCTGTCAGTTTCCTGGGTGGTTAATTAGCTACTAACTAAACTGGGAATTACCGCTACAATTTGGTACGGACAACTGTACATGCAAGAACGGCTAAGTCTGTGCTGGAAGTAGTACATGCATATACGAGAAATTTTGTTTCAACTGCTTCAGGGATACAGACCTTAATACATCGCATCTAACACAAGTGATCCGAATCTATATGGGGTGCAACGGTGGTGATGTGGGTGGGTGGAGCACCTAGGTGCTCCCCTGTAATTCCCGTCCTTGGCTCCTAGTCTTAAGTTTAGTATAATATTTCACATCGATCACTTCTGTGTCGTGTGCCTCTCTCTCATAGATCAATATATATATATATATATTTATATATATATATACGGATTAGGAGGCATTTTTTTGACAGAAAGACTGTAAGGGAACCCCTACAGTATAATTGGTGTTACAAAACCAAATTGCAAGTACCATGCCTTGAACCTAGGTGAGTGGAAAGGCATCTGCTCCTTCACACCACTAGACTATGCCTTAGTCTGCCGGGTTAGGAGGCATCAAGAAACAAACAATATGGATTGCCCATTTGTGAAGATTGGCCAAATTCTGAACATGCATCATGCGCGAGACTACCACCACGCCAGACTCGCGGCCACCCGCCAGTAGTCACCACTATATGCAGACTGCAGAGAAGTGCCCGCACCTTTGCGCGGTGGACGTGCTCATAGCTGATAGCTGGGTAGGCGTGAATCATAGAAGAGCTCACCGAGGCACATCCCGCGTAGGCGGCGCTAGTGTGGGTTGCACGGGGGTCAGACCATATTGGGGTAGTCCTAGGCAGTATACCTGCGGATGATGGTGCGGGTAGTGGCAGGCGAGCTCAGAGTTGTATTCTTGCAGGAGGAACCTGGCCGTAGTTGGCGACAAACCGACCACCAGGTGTGGCAATGGGTCACGATGGTGCACCGAAAAGAGACGGTGGTGCAGCGTACGTACCACTAAGTGACTCCAAAAAAGGCTCCACCGATCGGGTGTTGCTACACAAATAAATTAGTGAATCAGTCATGTGTAAACAGCCCCACAATAAGGAGAGTTTCTAAGTCGTGTGAGAAATAATTATTTTTTAGTCGAGTAAGTTGCTCCCCATTAATCAAATTTGTAGCTACGCAATTCACGTTAGAAAAATAACCAACACTCACAGTCTCACAATATACCTATAAATAGGTACTCATTTTCCTGTAGGGTTCGAATGAACCAATGGTGAACTGCATTTCTTAGAAAAGATTACATTTAGTGTCGACTCTTCAAGCATGTACGTAGAAACAACTTATCAACAACTAGTGACGATCGTCTCATCAGCAGAGACTTTCTGATTCCGGTGAGCATCTCTCGTCGCTGTTCTGATGATTGGTTGAATCTTAATCCAGAAATTAATTACGCATGGTTTTGCAGTGAAACGTGCTTTCTATTTATGTATTTTTAATTTGCTCCCATACCAAATTCCTTATAAGATTTTTGGAAATGGAAATTCCTTATAAGATGTTTCTACAATTTGGTTCAGAGGCCGGAACCAGAAGAGCAATATACTTCTTCGCTGAAAATGATTGTTTTATGGATTAGACCTATTTTCTTCAAAGTTTGTAAAAGTTCAAATTAGTTTATACAAGGAGCTCTGTTTTGTTGGTTGTTGGTGTCTGTAAGTTCGTGGCAAGACTAACTGTTGAGTATAATATTTATTATGAAAGACGAGATAGATTAGAATTTGTTCTGACTTATTTTGTACTTTAAGTAAATCATTGTACTTTTATATATATGCCCACGAGGCTCAATCAATACAACGAACTATTCCACCAAACCTCTCTCTCCCTTCTAATATGGTATCTATAGCAAGTCGATTCTAAACCCTAGCCACCGCCGCTTCCGCACCTGCGCGCCGCCTCTGGAGCGGTCGACCTCCATGACCGCCGCCGGGGGCCGCGCCGCCCGTAACTAGGGTTCGTCCGCCGGCCGTGTTGGCCGGCTGCCCTAGAGAATCTTTTTTCCGAGCCCTTGCTTCGGGTTTTTCGCTCTCTTGCCGGTCGTTTTGATCGGCGTTTTCATTCCTTTCCTCCGACCTGGCATCCACACACGTCAAGGTGGCCCGTCAAGGCCAGCCGCCGTCCGCGCGTCGGTCCACCCGTCGACCTGCACCGGCCGTCACTGCCCTGCTCCGACTGGAAAATCTGCATCGCCTCCATCCGGCGGCCTCGCGCCATGCGGCGGTCAATCATAGCCACCCGCCTCCGCCGCGTCTGCACGGCGGTCCGGCGGTCTACCTCGCCGGCCTCATCCTCGGTTGTGTCGGGACGGCTGCGTCATGCATGTAGGATGCCTCAACTCGGGCTCCGTTGGTCGCTGGGACCTCATTGCCCCGGCGCCGACGCTGCTTTGGCAGCCCGGGTGCCGGTGCTGACACACTCGTCCGCACGACGTCCCACACCGTCCGTCGTCGCTGGCCTCATCTAGGACTCCGTCGCCACCACGCCTCCATCGAGCGGCGTCCCCGACCTCGTGCGCGATCGGCTTGATCACCCGCTCGCCGCCGCGATCCGACTCATCTACGCCGCGTGACCAACCTGAACCGTCGGTTGCGCGCACCTCCGCAGGTCCCGTGAAAATCGTTCCCAAGTTCAGCGCGCCCCTCCGCCGATCAAGCAACAGGCTGCCGCTGCGTCGCCTCGTCGGGCCGCAGGGCCGCTGCCACATGGTTCTCCTCGCGGCTGCATCGACTTGTGCGTCGCTGCTGTGTCGCCTCAACAGGCCATAGTGCCTCTATACGCGGTCCCAACCGCCGCCCCGAGGCCGTCCCCGCGGTTGCACCGACCCGCGCTCCGCCGCTGCACCGGCCCTTCGGGTCGTAGCCCCACGACCCGCGGTCCCGCCGCCACCCCAAGGTCTTCCAGCCGTCGCCCCGACCTGCCCGCCGCCGCTGCATCGCCCCTTCGGGCCGTAGCGCCGCGGCCCGCGGTCCACTCCGCCGTCACCGCGCGTCAACCTCCCTAGTATGCGTCGCGCCGTCTCCCTTGGTGCGGGAATGCCACCATCCACACCGGTCTTCGTCACGTTGTAAGGGTTTTTCGCCTACTTCGAGCATCGCCGCCGCGCCCCTAACCTAGCCGCCGCTCTTCTTTGGCTACCTCCTTCGGCTTCGTCCAGCACCGGCTCATCGTCAGCATCGCAATCATCTACCCCGACCACTTCGTCTACTCCGACCACCGTTGGTGACATTGGCCCCACGCCGATGGACGCCGCAATCGTCGTCAAGTTCTTCTCTACTGGCCTCTGTGACTTCTCCGACATGGCGTACAGCTCGTGCAAGTCCCTCGTCTACGCATGCCCGGTGCTGGCAACACCGATGCATGCCTTCATCCACGACGTGTCCCCGGGCCTGGCAAGCCAGCTGGTCGGCGCTTCGTCAACTTCGTCTTCGTCCGTCTACGCATGCGCGGTGCTGGCAACACCGATGCGTGCCTTCGTCCATGATGTGTCCCCGTGCTTGGCAAACCCACCGCAACGCGTCGTCAACCACATCTTCTTCCCGACGCACCACTACTTCGACACCACTACGCACATGCTAACTCGGCGCCCCCTTGCGCCCGTGGCTCCACGGCGATTTCCTCGACACCGGCCACCCCGACTTGACCTTGACCACAACATTTTTCGTACGACTACCTCGACCACGGCTCCATCACCCACGCTCTCGGCTACCTCGACAAACGGCACAAAGGGCTACCGCCTTGCTTGAGCAACTTCGTCGGTTTACACTCCAGCCACGACTCCGCGATTCATCGACCGTTACGACTGTGGGGGGAGTCGTCGGCTTGCCTTCGGATTCTTCTCCAGTCTCACCGTCTGCGTCGCTACCGTTGTGACTGCGGGGGATGTTGAGTATAATGTTTATTAGGAAAGACGAGAGAGACTAGGATTTGTTCTGGCTTGTCTTGTACTGCAAGTAGATCATTGTACTCCTATATATATATGCCCACGAGGCTTAAGCAATACAACAAACTATTCCACCAAACCTCTCTCTCCCTTCTAACCCTAACAATGGGAGGTGCCATGTTTTAAGAAGTGTAACAACGAAGCAGATATTTTAGCGAAATTTTCTATTTCTCTTGATGTAGGCCGCGATGTTTGCTTTGGAAAGTGCCGCATGATTCTGTAATAATCCCTGTGAACATCACCGTTAGTCAATAGAGTCTGGTGAAGTCCCCTAAAAAGAATAGCCGTCTGTACTATTCTAGTGTTGGCATCTCTATCCTGAAGTGGGGATGCATTTTTCTGTCATCTTTCAGAAGAAGTGGGAAGGTTAGTGAAAGTAGATGCTTTAGAGAGTACAGAAATAAACACTTTTAGGGTTTTGTCTAGCGGTATTCCAACTATATAGATTTTGCCTTCAAGGATGTGTTGTATCTTTTTGTTTTCAAACATTTTTATTCTTCGAGCACACTTCTTAATTAAGAAAGATCATTGAAATACGGGACCAACCCATATATGAGCGGATTGATTTGGCTCAGATAAACAGCAGTGACACCCGCACAAACTTGGGAGTTCTTGTCTGTTAAGTTAATTGCTTGGGTGTGGCTACATCCCAGTTGATTGAGAGTTAACCAAGTCTCAGTCAAGTGGCATATCACATTAAAAAAAAAGATTTTTTTTGCATGGGTCTCCACGTCAGTTCTCGCGAATATAGCATCGACTGGGACTTGGTTTACTGAGATTTAGGGATCCCTTAGTTGCTTCCATTATGATCTAGATACATGGACTAGAGGATGTTGCATGCATGCATGCATGGCGGGTCGAGAAGAGAAAAACAAAATAACCAAGGAACACATACGCGTGCATTATATTTTATACTCTCTCCCTAAGAAATATAAGATCGTTTAGATCACTAAGATTATTGAACAATTTGAACTTGCAGGAGTAAGAGTAAGAGCAAACAAGACAATACGAGATAATAGGATTGAGTATAAGATAAGAAAAGCAGTGATAATTATAGAGGTGGACACAAACAAACATAACCGGCCTGGGACTAAACATCAAATCCATGCACCGCTCGAAAGATGTTGCTACTTATTCCAGCTAGTGAGCTAGACAAACTCTATACCTAGCTGCCTGCAGGGGAACGAGGACATATTACACTGCTGGTGTCAACATTTGATATTGGGGCAGAAGATCTGGCCCGGCGCACTCAATGAGATCTGCAGACGGATCTCACACAGGCAGCTGATGTAGCCTCCTGATAAATAGACGCAGCACGGCTTGATAAAATCTGGCTCATTGAAACTACCATTATTGACCCCTTCTCTACAGGAACGACCGATTGGATCGGCGTCGCACGATGCCTCTGCCACCGGCACCAGCGGCAGTGCCAGCACAAGCGCCGTTACCAGCACAAGAACCGCTGCACGGGATGGCTTCATGGTTAGCTACCTAGCTAGAGGTAAGCTCAAGGTGGTGGGTGCTTTGCTTTGAGCGTGTGCTATGGTACTGGTATGTGGAGGATGGTTTCACCCCTCCCAGGGATCTCACCTTTTTTATAGTCCATGTATACGAACCTCTACCGCCCACACGGGATGAATGGATCGCTCTTGTGGGGATCTGGCCTTTTTATAGTCTATCTATCTAGCAGCCTCCACCGACCAAGACACCACCAGCAAGCACGTCCGTCATTAATGGTGTATAGTTAACACAAAGCTGTAACCATTGACTTCCGGATGCCAACACACTGACTAGATCGCATCGTAGCTTGTCGGCACTCAAGCCGTCCTCCTCGTGTCCCCAAATCGAATCTAATCTTTTGGAAGCTCACTCGCAGCAGCTTTTGAGAGAAAGAAGACGAGAATTTTTTTTACAAGAATGACGCGGGGCAGAGCTGCTTCTAAGAGTGGACGCAGTTCGGTCCCTGACCGAGCCTCGCTTCGGACCGGACTGGACCGAGGTTTCCAGCGCGCCCATTTCTGTGGACAGGACCGAATGGAGGAATGTTCCTGTATCGCGTTTTTGGCTGTGTTTAGCTCCTTTTTAGCTACTGTTTAGGCATCTTTTGATTGCGTACAATAAATGGAGCAAAAGTGCAACATATATGTGATATAACTAGGACATGTGCCCGTGCGTGCAATGGGGATATAATTTTTTTTTCAAGAAGCAGCGTGAAGATAATCGATGTGTTCATCAAAAACGGTGTCCACGGCGGTGGGCGACAGAGCAAGGAGTTGCGGTCTTCTCACGGGTCATGTTTGCCCTGCGAGATCTTGATAGTGATGGGGTTGGTCGGCGTGATGGTGACCACCCATCCGTTACCTTGTTTTCCTCCGGGTCCACTTCCGTCTCAGAGTTGTAGTTGTGTCCTTATTTGGTTGCTGCGTGGCGATCTTTGAGGCATGGTTGCTTCGACCACTTTCTTCTACAACGAGGTAATCGGATGGATTACTCATTGCGGCGCATAAATTATATTTCATTAGCATAATCAACGCATAACCATGAATGTCCCTTCATTGTCTAAGGGTTATTCTTTCAACTATTTTTGCCCTTATGTGCCCATAAATTTTATTAACTAGAGCAAAACCAGCATATTCTCTTTTATTAGCACTTGCCCAATTTATTTCCATTATAGCCAATCAACATATTGTCTTTTATTGACACATGCAAGTTACCTCCGGCAATAATTTTTGAAGTCCCTCGTTCTGCTCATGATTTTTGAGAGAACTTCCTTATTCTCACACAACCTCCTTATTTCCATACAATTTAGGAACATATAAAAACTGGTGTGATTTAGTATAAAATTCCAAGATGAGATTGTTCCTATCGTAACTGCAAGCTAGTCGAGTTGGTTTTATCCGTCGATACAATAGGGAAGGTTCATACTTCAATCCCCTCGCGCCCTTTATTTTTTGTTGCTCTACGGTCCAACAGAAAAAGAAATATATGATAGGTCTAGTTTGGCCCACCCGTGGGATAACGGAAAAATTTGCGGAACTATGTGTGGAATGGACGAAACAAAATCTATACGCGTGGAAGCTACTATATGACGCTAGTTGTGTCAAATAGTGCGTGGGACGCACAACATTCGAGTCTGGGCCAGCCCATTGGCAGACACCGAAATAACATGTGTTTGCAAGGCACGAATAATAATTAAAAAAAATGATGCCCTGAACGATTGACCTTACCTGACCATGTGGCGATAGGCATGACAATAAACGCCTCTTGTTAACAATGGCAAGCGCGGATATTTAAGAACATGGTGCAACATCGTATTTGAATTTTTTGAACTTATTCAAAAATATCAATTTCCGAATATTATTGAAAACATGAACATTTTTTAAATTACAAAGAATGTTTTTAACATTTCGTCCATTTTGGGAAAAACATGATTTTTTTCGAAACAACGTCATTTTATGAAGACATGAACCTTTTATAAAAACCTACCCATTTCTTAATTTGTGACAGACTTTTGAAAATGGAACATGTTTCAAACATTCAAAACAATTTTAGGAAAATGTGTTTTTAAATGCAGACATTATTTTGATCTGTAAATATTTTAATAAAACAATAATATATTTCAAATATTGAATACTTTTAGAATACATGTTTTTAAATCCCAAACAATTTTGGAATACTTCTGAATTTGAAAAGAATTGGAACGAGAAAATAAATTAATGTTCCAACCATTTTTGAAAAGGGTAAGACAATATTTTATGTCGAACATTTTTCGGAAATCCGACAAAAACTCAAATTCTCAACTTTCTCGAAATTTTTGAATTACAAAGTAGGGTAAAAATAAAAATAAATTTGGACAGAAAAACATTATGGTCCGGCCCAGTATTGGGCGCCTTGTGCGAACTCTAACTATCTACCACACTGGGCGAGATATAGGATTTTCAAGGCTACATGGGCAGGCAAATGAGTGGGCTGACTTCACTGGGCACAGCGTGTGCGGGCCAAGTAGTAAATTCTGGGTCGCTAAAAAAACAGAGGTACAAACAACACAATTTTCACATGCACAAAGGTGAGTTCTTATGTATCATCCATCAATGACACGGTTACAACTTGCAATGCCAAGTTTCATCTAAAAAACATAACACAAATGAGTCGTTCTAACATATCACAAATGAGTGCAAGAGGAACTTCCACATGAGAACTAGCAAGAGCTCTCTGCCAAACTCTTGGGTAACTTGGCCATCAATGGGTACGTAGGAGCGTGCACCTTCCACCAACCAAGAAGATTAAGAACAATGGGATGAGGCTCACAAGTGTGACATCCCGGCTTAAGAGGAACGACAGGGTATTCATATCAACAAGGTACACCTTATTTTCCGGGAGCCTATCCGAAAGGAGTCTCAAAATTAAGCGTGTTTGGAGCAATTGAGGATGGGTAGCCAAATGAGAACACTACTAGGGAAATGCCTAGTAGTGGCGCGGGGGCCCGTGCTACTAGTACCACGCTATAGCTAACTAGTAGGAGTAGCGCAGGTGCCACCCCACGCTACTACTACTTTTTTTAGTAGTAACACGGTGGCGCCCGCACTACTACTATATGTGTGTAGTGGTAGCGTGTGCCTGCGCTATACTACAACCATAAAAATTGCGCTACTACTAATAATTTCAATATTATTTTTCTTTTGCATATTTACACAATATTTATACAACAATTATACAGGTTTTTATACGGTCCAACATATACATACAACATCGAAACTATATGATACAACAATGTCTCATCATCATAGTGATATAACAATGTCTCATCATCTTCATCATCATCATAGTGATATAACAATGTCGCGTCATCGTCTGCATCATCGCACGTTAACCACTAGCTAATAGTTATCAAGGATAACAAAAAATGCACCAACTAATTGTTATCATCTTAGTTAGATAGCTACCCAACACATAGTAGTCGAAACACGATCGAGGGTACAAACATCTAGCAGTTAGTTAGTAACGATCATGACAAGTACTTGTGCCTACTCCTCTCTTTTATGAAGAAATTAAAACAACAGGCAATTATGAAGAATGTATGAAACAGATGAACTAGTGACAGAATAGTAAACAATCTTACCATGCATCTTCTCTGAATGTTAGTATCGCTCAACTTGTGGACTAGTGGCACGTATCGTGTGGACTAGTGCACTTAAACGACTGGACAACATTAACAATGGAGACAAGATAATTCTTCTCCTCTCAAGTAACCTATGAGCCAATAGTGTAATAGGTCTCATCTACTATATTTTGTGTTTTTCTAGGATATAGACAATAAGCTGTGAATGTTAATTAAACAAGTTACGTTAGGGGTGAATAACAACTATTTTTAAATAATCTATATAAATTATTTAACAAATTTGTTTAGGGAACTGACACGGAGGAAAATTTGTAATCATGTCTAGATCTGCCAAAAGGTCTTGATCATATTCAGGAAAGGTGATTGGATCATATTGTTGAACGATGCCAATATCGAACTTTATGCTTGTAAGCCTTGGATAGTCCTCTCCAATTTGCACAAGCAAAATATCGTGACCTATATGATTGTAGAACGTAGCCTAGAAAATGAAACTACCTTATCCACCTTATCCAGGTCATCGAAATAGAGCTTTTCTAGGACATAATGTCTTGCATAGCAGGGGATGCACTAGTCGAATTATAAGAAAACGAAATTACACGTTAAAGCAAAAATATTAAGACATGTTTAATTAAAAAGGAAATATGTGCATAATTTCCGTATAATATTTCCCTTAGTTACCATGTCTAACCGATTGAAGAAACGATTTTGCTCAAAAGTCAATACGTGCATTTCAAATTAGAGTTGTATACTACACATATATATTAATGATATCTTTAAAATGTTTGAAATATTTAAATATCTTTCAGACATTAAACCACGTTTGCTTCCCACCACCTCAAGCATGATGTCATGAAAAGCTTATCGACTGAATCTTGCAGTACACAATCCACAACTTCCTCCTAACTATCAATGTATTGAAGAACCATATGCATTGTTTTTGTAGCTATTGCTCCATATCTTATATCTTATATATTTACTAATTGTAAGCACCATACAAGACACCACGTTAATCCTAAAAAGTAAGAAATTACATCCGTCCAATTAATATATAGTTCATTTATAGCCATTGGATGAAACAGGAGACATGCTCCCCTATGCCAGTCGTCCTCCCTTTGGTCTCTCCTTTATTCATTAATGAAAACAAACTGTAGTCATATTCTTCGTTTGCTTAAAAAAAGCGAAAGGAAAGCTGAGACGTGCTCCGTTTGGTCTGTCCCTCTTCACTTGAAAAATAAAACTGCAGATATAAAAGGGAAGGGAAACCTGATCGTGATCTGCCAATTTTTTTCTACAAAGCGTACTGACGAAATTACCCATGCATTTGTGAGACACTAAGGTAAGTATGTTCTGCATACATGCATGTAAGTATGTGGACTATTTTTTCTCATCCAAAAATCACCACGCACACTATCACAACGCTTAAATGCGTCTACTATACCAATCACACATGTACTTAAATCACACTTACATACATACTCTAGAATATGTATGTGACAGGCACACGCTTATTCAGAAATTATTAAATATCTCAGTGTAAAAAATGTTCTAAATCTATCTGGCAAATACATGAAATAAATGAAGGAAATATGCCCTAGAGGCAATAATAAAATTGTTATTTATATTTCCTTATATCATGATAAATGTTTACTATTCATGCTAGAATTGTATTAACCGGAAACTTGATACATGTGTGGATACATAGACAAAACAAAATGCCCCTAGTATGCCTCTACTTGATTAGCTCATTAATCAAAGATGGTTAAGTTTTCTGACATAAACATGTGTTCTCATTTGATGAATGGGATCACATCATTAGGAGAATGATGTGATGGACAAGACCCATCTGTTAGCTTAGCATAATGATCATTAAGTTTCATTGCTATTGATTTCTTCATAACTTATACATATTCCTTTGACTATGAGATTATTCAACTCCCGAATACCGGAGGAACACCTTGTGTGCTATCAAACGTCACAACGTAACTGGGTGATTACAAAGATGCTCTGCAGGTGTCTCCGATGGTGTTTGTTGAGTTGGCATAGATCGAGATTAAGAGTTGTCACTCTGTGTATCGGAGAGCTATCTCTGGGTCCTCTCGACAATGCACATCACTATGAGCCTTGCAAGAAATGTGACTAATGAGTTAGTTACGGGATGATGCATTATGGAATGAGTAAAGAGACTTTTCGGTAACGAGATTGAACTAGGTATGATGATACCGATGATCGAATCTCGGGCAAGTAACATACCGATGACAAAGGGAATGACGTATGTTGTTATGCGGTTTGACCGATAAAGATCTTCATAGAATATGTAGGAGCCAATACGAGCATCCACGCTCCGCTATTGGTTATTGACCGGAGATGTGTCTCGGTCATGTCTACATAATTCTCGAACCTGTAGGGTCCGCATGCTTAACGTTCGATGACGATTTATATTATGAGTTATGTGATTTGATGACCAAAGTTTGTTCGGAGTCCTGGATGAGATCACGGACATGACGAGGAGTCTCGAAATGTTTGAGAGGTAAAGATCGATATATTGGAAGGCTATATTCAGACATCGGAAAGGTTCCCAATGATTCGGGTATTTTTCGGAGTACCGGGGAATTACGGGAATTCACCAGGAGAAGTAATGGGCCTTATTGGGCCATACGGGAAAAGAGGAGGCAGGCCAAGGGGAGGTGGCGCCCCCCCCATGGGTCCGAATTGGACTAGGGGAAGGGGGCGGCGCCCCCCTTCCCTTTTCCTGTTCCCTCTCTCTTTCCCTCTTTCCTTCTCTCCTACTCCGAAAAGGAAAGGGATTCCTACTAGGACTTGGAAGACCTAATAGACCTGTAGAGCATCTTTGTAATCACCCAGTTATGTTGTGAAATTTGATAGCATACCAGGTGTTCCTCCGCTATTCAGGAGTTTGCATAATCTCATAGTCAAAGGAATATGTATAAGTTATGAAGAAATCAATAGCAATGAAACTTAATGGTCATTATGCTAAGCTAACAGATGGGTCTTGTCCATCACATCATTCTCCTAATGATGTGATCCCATTCATCAAATGACAACACATGTCCTAGTAGGAATCCATACTCTTGGCGCGCCCCTAGTGGGCCGGCCTCTCTCCCTCCCTCCTTTATATACGTGGGCAGGGGGCACCCCAAAGACACACCAAGTCTTCTTTTAGCCATGTGCGGTGCCCCCCTCTCCACAGTTACACACCTCAGTCATATCGTCGTAGTGCTTAGGCGAAGCCCTGCGCCGGTAACTTCATCATCACCGTCAACACGCTGTCATGATGACGGAACTCTCCCTTGTCCTCAACTGGATCAAGAGCTCGAGAGACGTCATCGAGCTGAACGTGTGCTGAACGCGGAGGTGCCGTACGTGCGGTGCTAGGATCAGTTGGATCGCGAAGACGTTCAACTACATCAACCACGTTACTAAACGCTTCCGCTTTCGGTCTACGAGGGTACGTAGACACACTCTCCCCTCTCATTGCTATGCATCTCCTAGATAGATCTTGCTTGATCGTAGGTAATTTTTTTGAAATACTGCGTTCCCCAACAGTGGCATTCGAGCCAGGTCTATGCGTAGATGTTATATGCACGAGTAGAACACAAAGAGTTGTGGGCGATAATAGTTATACAGCTTACCAACAACGTCTTACTTTGATTCGGCGGTATTGTTGGATGAAGCGGCCCGGACCGACATTACATGACTGCGTTCATGAGACTGGTTCTACCGACATGCTTTGCACACAGGTGGCTGGCGGGTGTCTGTTTCTCCAACTTTAGTTGAATCGAGTTTGACTACACCCGGTCCTTGTTGAAGGTTAAAACAACACACTTGATGAAAAATCGTTGTGGTTTTGATGCGTAGGTAAGAACGGTTCTTGCTAGAAGCTCGTAGCAGCCACCTAAAACTTGCAACAACAAAGTAGAGGCCGTCTAACTTGTTTTTGCAGTGCATGTTGTGATGTGATATGGTCAAGACATGATGTGATATAATTTGTTGTATGAAATGATCATGTTTTGTTGAAGTTATCGGCAAGTGGCGGGAGCCTTATGGTTGTCTCTTTATTGCATAAGATGCAAGCGCCATACAATTGCTTTACTTTATCGCTATGCGATATCAATAGTTGCAAAAGCAATAGTTGGCGAGACGACCATGTGACAACACGTTGATAGAGATCAAGATGATGGAGATCATGGTGTCATGCCGGTGACGATGGAGATCATGACGGTACTTTGGAGATGAAGATCAAAGGCACAAGATGATAATGGCCATATCATGTCACATATTTTGATTGCATGTGATGTTTATCTTTTATGCATTTTATTTTGCTTAGTGCGACAGTAGCATTATGAGATGACCCCCTACTAAAATTTCAAGGTATAAGTGTTCTCCCTGAGTATGCACTGTTGCGACAGTTCGTCGTGCCGAGACACCACGTGATGATCGGGTGTGATAAGCTCTACGTTCACACACAACGGGTGCAGGACAGTTTTGCACGTGTGGTATACTTGGGTTAAACTTGACGAGCCTAGCATGTACATACATGGCCTCGGAACACTGGAGACCGAAAGGTCGAACGTGAATCATATAGTAAATATGATCAACATAGAGATGTTCACCATTGAAGACTACTCCATCTCACATGACGATCGGACATGGTTTAGTTGATATGGATCACGTGATCATTTAGATGACTCGAGGGATGTCTATCTAAGTGGGAGTTCTTAAGTAATATGATTAATTGAACTTAATTTATCATGAACTTAGTCCTGATAGTATTTTCATATCTTTGTCATAGATCAATAACTCATGCATAGCTCCCCTGTTTTATTTTTGATATGTTCCTAGAGAAAGCTAGGTTGAAAGATGATAGTTGCAATGATGCGAACTGGGTCCGTGATCTGAGGATTATCCTCATTGTTGCACAGAAGAATTATGTCCTTGATGCACCTCTAGGTGACAGACCTATTGCAGGAGCAGATGCAGACGTTATGAATGTTTGACAAGTTCGGTATGATGACTACTTGATAGTTTAGTGCACAATGCTTTACGGCTTAGAACCATGACTTCAAAAATGTTTTGAATGCCATGGAGCATATGAGATGTTCCAAGAGCTGAAAATGATATTTTAGACTCATGCCCATGTTAAGAGGTATGAGACCTCTGACAAGTACTTTGCCTACAAGATGGAGAAGAATGGCTCAGCTAGTGAGCATGTTCTCAGAATGTCTGGGTAGTAAAATCGCTTGAATCAAGTGGGAGCTCTCTAGTCACTATCACCAAGCTATTAGAACTTCGTGATAAACTATAATATGCAAGGGATGATAAAAATGATTTCCGAGCTCTTCGCGATGCTGAAATCGGCGAAGATAGAAATCAAGAAAAAGCATAAGGTATTGATGGTTGAAAAGACCACTAGTTTCAAGAAAAATGGCAAACGAAAAGAAAGGGAACTTCAAGAAGAATGACAAGCAAGTTGCCACTCCCGTGAAGAAGCCCAAAGCTAGACCTAAGCCTGAAACTGAGTGCTTCTACTACAAAGGGAATGGTCACTGGAAGCGGAACTACCCCAAATACTTGGCGGATAAGAAGGATGGCAAAGTGAACAAAGGTATACTTGATATGCATGTTATTGATGTGTATTTTACTAGTGTTCATAGTAACCCCGGGGTATTTGATACCGGTACATTTGCTATGACTAGGAACTCAAAACAGGAGTTACAGAATGAATAGAGACTAGTTAAGGGCGAGGTGACGATGTGCGTTGGAAGTGACTCCAAGGTTGATAAGATCACCATCGCACACTCCCTCTACCATCGGGATTAGTGTTGAATCTAAATAAATGTTATTTGGTGTTTGCGTTGAGCATGAATATGATTGGATCATGTTTATTGCAATATGGTTATTCATTTAAATCAGAGAATAATTGTTGTTCTATTTACATGAATAAAACCTTCTATGGTCATACACCCAGTATAAATGGTTTATTGAATCTCGATCGTAGTGATACACATATTCATAATATTGATGCCAAAAGATGCAAAGTTGATAATGATAGTGCAACATATTTGTGGCACTGCCGTTTAACTCATATTGGTGTAAAGCTGATATGTCTCCAACGTATCTATAATTTTTGATTGTTCCATGCTATTATGTTATCAACCTTGGATGTTTTATATGCATTTATATGCTATTTTATATGATTTTTGAGACTAACCTATCTTATCTTATATTTACTAATTGGAGACACCTTTAAAGCCTTCTCATTAATCCACATCTTCGATATTAATTATACCGTTGGATTAAATAATTAACGTCAGAGATAAAAGGAAAACTTACGTAACACAAATAGTCCAAAAAAGGCTCCTGACACGTTCAATGTTGCTGCGAAACATATAAAGCATCTATCGTTGCCATAAAAAATATCCTCCTTCCATAAAAACTCTAGCAATGTAAAGGAAAAAAAATAACATCTTCTCACGTGAAGCAAAAAAAAAGGTTAAAAAAAGAAGAAAATTCACATTGGTAAGTGCAGATTTATTTTCCCTCAGGAGATATGTTGAACGTGAAGATCCACAGGTTAAGTTGAAATTGATAATTTATAAAAAAAAAGGTCCACAATGAGAGCTGTAGCATGTGTCTGCACGCTGAAATTAAGGGCTCCATGTATGGCACGATTTGTCATTCCGCCAAAAAAGGAAGATACGCTACGATCGAGTCAAATACATGGTAAGTTAACACGCATGTACAAGAGTCCATCTATACTACAAGTCATACAACATACGTGATTTAAGTCCAAGGTGATAAGTTTATTTAACTAAAAAAATGTCCAACGTGATAGAATAAAGAGTACACCATGCACGTACATGTAGGAGAAATGTGTCCATGCATAAAGGCATGTATACAAATAGAATACAAGTGCCGACGCCAAAAAATAAGGGCAACCTGTACGGTCATTTTTTAAGACAATACAATGAAAGTCGCTCACACACACGAGCATATACTCATCCTCCTATAAACGCACACATGGACACCTTACGCATATGAGCACCTCTGAAAAACTGGGCTAATATATTATCTTGAGATTGACGTAGTCACCACAGACATCTTCGTTATCGACGAAAATGTCTCCTCCCACCGAACGCACATCGCTGGAAGGTCTGAAATAAATCCAAGAAAATGTCACCGTCTTCCTAACCATCCAATCACATGACATGAACTCTGGTGGACCGGGAATATCACTGTCCTTCTAACCATCCAATCACAAGTTGGTTCGCTGTGTACGACCGTTGAAACGTGGTTTCAAACAAAAATATAGAAGGGCATCCTCCTATAATGGCGAACATGATTAATTAACCAACCAGATATTGCATCGCTGGGACCTTTATGTGTATATAGAAACAAAAAATGGATATATAGAAAGTGACGGAGGTTTGATTGTATAAGAGAGCACTACAATTTTTTAATGATTTTTTTAATGGTTTAAGGAATTTCATTTGTATATTCAGATTTGACAGGAGATTCTTTCAATCTTGTTAACCTAGAGCCCAGTGCCAGTTTACAGTTTTTCCTTGTTTTTGAGTATCGCAGAAAAGGAAAACCAAACGGTGTCCAATTGACCTGAAACTTTACGGAACTTATTTTTGGACCAGAAGAAGGCCATGGAGTAAAAGAGTTGGGCCAGAAAAGTCCCGAGCTGCCCACGAGGGTAGGGGCGCACCTCCCTACCTCGTGGACAGCGCGGAGACCCCCCTGCCTTGTTCTCGATGCCAAAACCTCTTATATATACAGAAACCCCCAGAACAAAACCTAGATCGGGAGTTCCGCTGCCATAAGCCTCCGTAGCCACCGAAAACCAATCTAGACCCGTTCCGGCACCCTGCCGGAGGGGGAAATCCCTCTCCAGTGGCCATCTTCATCATCCCGGTGCTCTTCATGACGAGGAGGGAGTAGTTCATCCTCGAGGCTGAGGGTATGTTGATATGCCTATGCCTAACTTTCAAAATGATCTTTTGCAAGATGCTCACGAAACACCAAAGTATATTGTTCCGACATTACGTCAACAAAGTGAGACACAAAATATTCACCAGAAAGTCCGGGTGAATCGAACAGCTAATGTTCGTAGCGAGGTTAGTGCCAAATCGAAGCCAGCATACAAATTCTTTACTTCAGTTTGGGAAGATAGCGTTTGAGATTTTTCCACACCATGAGATGGAACCATGCTTCAGGACGCCATGTGCAATTCCAAGGAAAATACTACTACAAGCAAAGACTTCAAGAGGTACACGTATTTGTTAGGAGGTTAAAGGCCTACGTGCCTGATTGCCGTGCCTAGTGGCCGGTTGTTAATCATTAATTAAATAAGTGTAGGGATTCGGTTAGGATATTTTATTTAGAGTACTAGTCTGGTACGGTTTGGCCGCTGGCTTGCCGGTGTCCTATATATACCTTTTGGATAGATCGTTAGGAGAGCAGGTTTTAGCTTATTTTTTGTTGACGAACAGAGACTACAAGCCGGGGTATCTTCCTTTGGCGAATTATTTCGTGCGTACTGGTTGAGAAGCTTTTATTATTGCTTTGTGTTTGGGCGAGAGATTAGAGACGCGGTCTCTAATTTGCTGTTGATTCTTGGAGGATCGTCCACGTGCTTCTTCATCAAGGTGTGCGTGTTGTTTCTGTGGTGATTGCATCTAAAAGATCGTGAGTGTCACATTGTTCCGGGTGACATTGTACCGTGAAAGATTGGGATAATTATTCGCGCCATTGTTTTTCTGTCAACGGTCGCACCATATGTACCAGTAGCTATGTGTTTGATCTCTCTCTCTCTCTCATGTGTTCTTGAGTCAACACGATCTTGATGTATCGCGAGCTTTGCTATTATATTTGGATCTTATGATGTTTCTCCCCCTCTGCTCTCTTGTGATGAACTGAGTTTTTCCTTTGAAGTTATCTTATCGAATTGACTCTTTAAGGATTTGAGAACACTTGATGTATGTCTTGCATGTGCTTATATGTGGTGACAATGGGATATCGCGTGATCCACTTGATGTATGTTTTGGTGATCAACTTGCGAGTTCCGTGACCTCGTGAACTTATGCATAGGGGTTGGCACATGTTTTCGTCTTGATTCTCTGGTAGGAACTTTAGGGCACTCTTTGAAGTTCTTTGTGTTGGTTGAATAGATGAATCTGAGATTGTGTGATGCATATCATATAATCATACCCACGGATACTTGAGGTGACACTGGAGTATCTAGGTGACATTTGGGTTTTGGTTGATTTGTGTCTTAAGGTGTTATTCTAGTACGAACTCTTGAATAGATCGATCAGAAATGATAACTTTGAGGTGGTTTTGTACCCTACCATAATCTCTTCGTTTGTTCTCCGCTATTAGTGACTTTGGAGTGAATCTTTGTTGCATGTTGAGGGATAGTTATATGATCCAGTTATATTATTATTGTTGAGAGAACTTGCACTAGTGAAAGTATGAACCCTAGGCCTTGTTTGAACGCATTGCAATACCATTTTCGCTCACTTTTATCATTAGTTACCTTGCTGTTTTTATAATTTCATATTATAAAAACCTATATCTACCATCCATATTGCACTTGTATCACCATCTCTTCACCGAACTAGTGCACCTATACAATTTACCGTTGTATTGGGTGTGTTGGGGACACAAGAGACTCTTTGTTATTTGGTTGCAGGGTTGTTTGAGAGAGACTAATAACCCACAAGTATAGGGGATCGCAACAGTTTTCGAGGGTAGAGTATTCAACCCAAATTTATTGATTCGACACAAGGGGAGCCAAAGAATATTCTCAAGTATTAGCAGCTGAGTTGTCAATTCAACCACACCTGGAAACTTAATATTTGCAGCTGAGTTGTCAATTCAACCACACCACGAGGCAGGGGGCGCGCCCAGGGGGTTGGCGCGCCGTGGACCCTCGTGGCCAGGTGCTTGCTCCCCCTGCTGTGTTCTCAGTGCCAGATATTCTGAAATATTCCAGAAAAAAATCATATTTAAATTTCAGGGCATTTGGAGAACTTTTATTTTCGAGGTATTTTTATATTGCATGGATAATTAAAAAAACAGACAGAAATTACTATTTTTGCTTTATTTAATATAAATAACAGAAAGTAAAAAGAGGGTACGGAGAGTTGTGTTTTCTAAATTCATCCATGTCATGCTCATCAAAAGGAATCCACTAACAAGGTTGATCAAGTCTTGTTAACAAACTCATTCCGAGTAACATGGAGCCGGAGAATTTTCGAATAACACTAGGTTACCTCAACGGGGATATGCACATCCCCAACAATAATAATATCATATTTCTTCTTGACAGTAGGAAGAGGAAATTCAAAACCTCCAAAAATAATCGATGGAATTTTTCCAATAGAATTGATACTGTGGACTTGAGGTTGTTTCCTCAGAAAGTGTACCGTATGCTCATTAACATTGACATGAAAAGTGACATTGCCCTTGTTGCAATCAATAACAGCCCCTGCAGTATTCAAAAAGGGTCTTCCAAGAATAATAGACATACTATCGTCCTCAGGAATATCAAGAATAACAAAGTCCGGTAAAATAGTAACGTTTGCAACTACAACAGGCACATGCTCACAAATACCGACAGGTATAGTAGTTGATTTATCAGCCATTTGCAAAGATATTTCAGTAGGTGTCAACTTGTTCAAATCAAGTCTACGATATAAAGCAGTTTTAACATTAACACCGGCTCCAAGATCACATAAAACAGTTTTAATATAGTTTCTTTTAATGGAGCATGGTATAGTTGCTACTCCTGGATCTCCTAACTTCTTAGGTATTCCACCCTTAAAAGTATAATTAGCAAGCATGGTGGAAATTTCAGCTTACGGTATCTTTCTTTTATTAGTAACAATATCTTTCATGTACTTAGCATAAGGATTCATTTTAAGCATATCAGTCAAATGCATACGCAAAAAGATAGGTCTAATCATTTCAGCAAAGTGTTCAAAATCCTCATCATCCTTTTTCTTGGATGGCTTAGGAGGAAAAGGCATGGGTTTCTGAACCCAAGGCCCTCTTTCTTTACTGTGCTTCCTAGCAACAAAGTCTTTCGTATCATAACGTTGATTCTTTGATTGTGGGTTATCAAGATCAACAACAGGTTCAATCTCTACATCATTATCATTGCTAGGTTGAGCGTCAACATGAACATTATCATTAACATTATCACTAGTTTCATGTTCATTACCAGATTGTGTTTCAGCATCAGAAATAGAGATATCATTGGGATTCTCAGGTGTGTCAATACACTAGTGCAGAAACGGGCAATAGCACCGGTTCGTAAGGCCCTTTAGTGTCGGTTCGGTAACCGGCACTAAAGTGCGGGCACTAAAGCCCCCCCTTTAGTACCGGTTCAGCATGAACCGATGCTAAAGGGCAACCACGTGGCACGAGCTAGCTCCGTGGGCGCGTAGGACATTAGTACAGGTTGGTAACACCAACCGGTACTAAATGTTTGGGTGTGTTTTGGTTTTATTTTTTTACTTTAATTTTGTGTTTTCAATTTAATTTAGTGATTGTTTTACATTATAATGAGTTGTTAAATCACTAGGTGAATGTACCGCAGATTAGTTTGACTGGATGCATGTGGATCCTAGCTAAGTCATCAAGTATATGTCGTATCCATATTATATATACTTGATCACCTAATTAAGTGATCGAGGTAATATGGATATGGCATATACTTGATCACTTAGCTAGAATCCATCCAGTTGAAACTAATCTGCGGTTTCTTTCATAAATGATATAATAACTCATCATCATCATCATATTAATATAAAAACTCTTGCAGCATATATATCATCACTAATAACAGTTTTCATAGCTAGCTAAATATCATCATATAATAGTCGTCTCAGTACCACTACTTAATCATCATATAGTCATTACCGCTATCTAATCACCACCAACACTAGCTTAAAGAAGAAACATTCACTTGTACCAGAAGCAAAGATATCATCGAGTTCAACATGGTAATGATATTATAAGCGTTCATAACACCACAAAAGCAAATCACTCTTTGAGATTAAGTTCAGGACGAAGAACACGGACATGAGAGGACAAGTACTAAGAGCATGAACTAGCTAATTAATCACTCCTGCTGCTCTCTCTCAGGTAAAATAGCATAGAACATGTATAGCTTTCCTGATTCATCATATTGGAGCATGCAGATGAACCTGTCTCCTAATCGTGGGTTGCGCTTCTGATTGCTGCCCCCTAGTACTTCTCTGCGATCATTCACAATTTTGCTCCAGTCTTTTACTATTAAGCATTCCTCGCTATTAGAAATCCTGAATGCACTAAAGTGCATTGTAGGATATCTTGGCCGTAAGCTAACAATATTTATGGTACCTTTAGTCTCGATCCAATCAGGCACAATATTCATCGGGAGTCCCTGTTGAAGAACATCGTATAGTAACATACTTAGCAATGAAGTTTAGCTTAAAAAATAATGTATGCAAAAGATGCACTGAGGAGAAATAGTAGAAATCTTACCGTCTTTCCTAAATATATGTGACCGTAGTTTAGTACGAACACTATTGGTCGCACGTTTTGAGTACTAACATTTCTAAGTGTAGGAAAAAATTTGTCTTGACAGCATCAAGATCCTCAAGCCATGAAACATAATGACTTGTCTCCTCGTAGTTTAGTTCAGCCCCGGGACAGTGGACGGTCATGTCTACCAAGCGCCGGACATGTTTGCTTGATTGGAAATAAGCTGTCAATATAAAATGAGATCTATTAATTCAACTAGTTCAAATAATCTCATATCGAAGACATAAATATGGTTGAGAAACTCACATAATGGTAGAACTGGAGGCGTCTGCATAATAATAGAACTAAATAAACTAGTTCTATTAATTCAACTAAGCATTTACAAAAAATAAACTAGTTTTATTAATTTCTTACTAAAATAAAGTAGGTAGTTCTATATAGTAATATTTTGATTAGATCATCAAATCTCATATACCTAAATTTTCTCACTAAAAATAACTAGTTCTATTAATTCAACTAAGAATTTATTAAAAATAAACTAGTTCTAGTAATTTTCTTACTAAAATATATAAAGTAGCTATATAAGTAATATTTTAATTAGATCATCAAATCTCATATACCTAAATTTTCTTACTAAAAATAAACTAGTACTAATTCAACTAGCTAGTTCAACTAAGCATTTACTAAAAATAAACTAGTTATATTAATTCAACTAGTTCAAATAATCTCATATACCTAATTAATTAAAATCTAGCTAATTCATCTAACAATTGACATTAATATTTAACTTCTCTATCTAATTCATCTAAAATTGACATTAATATTTAACTTCTCTATCTAATTCATCAAACATTAACATTCTAACATTCTTATCTAGGTAATTCATCTAATTAATAATTTGACATGCATTAATCTAAAACACAGAAAATAGAAAATAAGTAAAATATTGTGGCGTATGTGTGCATGTGTGTGTGTATGTGTGTGTACGTACGAGCGGGGGCGGCGGCGTACGGGCGGCGGCGCGAGACAGCGACGACGGGGACGGCGCGACGGGGGCGGTGGCGCGAGACGGCAACGACGGGGACGGCGCGACGGGGGCGGGGACGGCCGAGGCGCGCGCGACGATGGCGACGGGGACGGCCGGGGCGCACGCGACGACCGGGACGGGGACGGCCGGGGCGCGCGACGCCGGGGACGGTCTGGGCGCGACGACGGCAGCGGGGCGGGGGCGCAAAAGGGGGGGGGGGCGGGGGCGGCGACGAAGACGAACATGATCTAACTGAAAATTTTCGTAAGTGTTGTATATATAGGAGATGCCTTTAGTACCGGTTGGAGCCACCAACCTGTACTAAAGGCCAACTTTGGCCAGGCCAAGAGGCGGGAAGAGCACCCTTTAGTACCGGTTGGAGCCACCAACCGGTACTAAAGACCACCCTTTAGTACCAGTTGGAGCCACCAACCGGTACTAAAGACCACCCTTTAGTACCGGTTGGAGCCACCAACCGGTACTAAAGGTTGTGCGCTGCCACCCTCGGTGCACAAAGTTTAGTCCCACCTCTCCGGGCGAAGGGCAGCCGCACTGGTTTATAAACCCAGCCGCGGCTGCCCTTTCGAACTCCTCTATAAAGCTGGCTTCTGGGCCTAACTACGGCGCGCTGCCCAGTGAGTCTGCTGGGCCTTGTGGGCCTAAAATTGCATGCCCATGGTCTAGTAGGCCCACAGGGCAGCGCCCCAAATTTTTTTATATAGTTTTTTTCTTTTCTGCTTTATTTTTTCTTCTATTTATTTTTGAGTAGTTTTTTTTGCTATATTTATTTTCTTCTATTTATTTCTGAGTAGTTTTTTTATATAGTTTTTTTCTTTTCTGCTATAGTTTTTTTCTTTTCTGCTATAGTTTTGTTCTTTTCTGCTATTTTTTCTTTTCTGCTTTTTTTCTTTTCTGCTTTATTTATTTTCTTCTATTCATTTATTTTTATATACCATGCCAAGTTGATGGTTGAAAGTTGATGGCGTGGCTTTGAATGGTGCATACTGAATGCACAAAAAGTCTGGAGTTATAATAAGTTTTAAAAAATGAAGTGCCAGTGTAACAGATGAGTTCTCGTCCGAAACCCTGATACACCGAAAGAGATTGTCCAGTTTGTACACGAAATGCGTTCAGTTTTTGCCGTGACCCTCTCTACTCTTTCGCACATGCTATGCGGGTGAAATGATGATACCATGCCAAGTTTCAACATTTTCACAGTTCATTTTGTAGTGATTTTCAATTTCACGGTCATTTAGCTGTCTAAAAAATTAGGTAAATGACTGAAAATAGCAAATGATGTCAGAACATGTTGGAAATTGATGACGTCGCTTTGAATGCTGCATACTGAACACAAAAGAAGTCCGGAGTTCAAATAAGTTTAAAAACATTGAAGTGCCCGTGTAACAGATGAGTTCTCGTCTGAAACCCTCATACTCCGAAAGAGATTGTCCAGTTTGTACACGAAGTGCGTCCAGTTTTTGCTGTGACCCTCTCTACTCTTTCGCACATGCTATGCGGGTGAAATGATGATACCATGCCAAGTTTCAACATTTTCACAGTTCATTTTGTAGTGATTTTCAATTTCATGGTCATTTAGCTCTCTAAACAATTAGGTAAATGACTGAAAACAACAAATGATGTCAGAACATGTTGGAAATTGATGACGTCGCTTTGAATGCTGCATACTGAACACAAAAGAAGTTCGGAGTTCAAATTAGTTTAAAAAACATTGAATTGCCCGTGTAACAGATGAGTTCTCGTCCGAAACCCTGATACTCCGAAAGAGATTGTCCAGTTTGTACACGAGGTGCGTCCAGTTTTTTCCATGACCCTCTCTACTCTTCCGCACATGCTATGCGGGTGAAATGATGATACCATGCCAAGTTTCAACATTTTCACAGTTCATTTTGTAGTGATTTTCAATTTCACGGTCATTTAGCTCTCTAAACAATTAGGTAAACTAGTCGCCAACCCGTGCATTCGCACGGCCTAGTTATTTAGTATTACATTATAATATATATAACATAAAGCGATGTGTTGTGTACATTTACATTGGGACGTGCCATCTAATATTTTTCATTCTAATATAAGTCGTAAAGGATTTTCAACATGGGGATTCATAGGAGAATCTATTTCCACAAAGGACTTAGTTGGATGGAAATACAATAATTATTCCCAAAAGTAGTATGTGCTGGGATAACTTGATATTAAATCCTTATACCAATTTTCATGTAAATTAACTCATTCCAGTTAAAACAATAAGAAGTATGTTATCAGATACTTGATATTCTTGAAACTTCGTATGTAATGATGTGTGTTAAATCACCAGGCAATTATAGAACCACTAAGTTGGGATTAAACAAACTAACAACTTGGTAGGTTCAGAATTTGAAGAAAGCCACAACATCGAAAGAGCTTCTGTTTAATACCAATGAACCTTACATATAGCGGAATTCTATTACATGAAGATGAATGACATGGAATATGTATAAATTGAAAAGTTGCGTCATAGATACTATAAATTTACTACAACGATCATGGCCTTAGTTGACAAATTTACTTCTATCTCCATACGTACTACATGGCAAAATATTTTGTGATTATTGAACAAACAAACCATGATTGCTTAGTTAATAGGGGACCTTGAAGAGCGCCTAGTCACTCCAATCATTAATTTTATAGCAGTCCATAATTCAAATGCAAATAAAAATCTTGAATATTGGGTGACTATTGATAGCTGCAGGCATACATTGTTAAAAAATTCCAATCCTAGAAATTCTTCTGCAGACAATTCCTTATTTAATAGTCAAAGCAGACTTACTAAAATACAAAATTATAATTTTCCTATTCAATACTATTACGTAGAAATATGCACCATATCAAGCATTGATACTCACCATATTGTGTGTTCATTCTTGTCCATGGGGTAGCCAGAGTAAAAGCTTTGTCCAATCCATTGCACATATATGCTGACCTATATTATACAGGGGTCAGATATTAGTGACGCGCTGGAAAGAGCCAATGTAAGTGAAAATATATGTGGGCCTTGAACAACCTCAGTATGGCCGATCCCTCGCCGGTGATGGATGATGCATCATATGCGTAGCATGGTCTGATTTAAAACTGCTAATTACAGTACTTTACACACTTACAGTTGGACGTCTCGAGTGTCTTGACCATCAATATTGCTATTTTCTTCACACAATACCTAATACACAGCGAGCAGGTCCAAGAATAGATGAAGGGGTGATAGTTAGAAATGCCCAAAGGATAGGAGCATACTCCAAAGACATATTCCGTTTTGCTGGCCACGTCGGAGGTGTGGATGGGGAAGTTCCACCATCACATGGTAGGGTTCTGGGACTGGGAGAAGCTGGACACCTGAATCAACCGTGGAGTTTTTTTTTCCTTTGGAGGGAGAGAGGAAGCAGATGTGAACAATGAGTTATATAAGGCGGGAATAAAAAGGACTTCCAGATGCTATATGCTTAACATCACAACATGAGTCTTCAAGGATGGAATTAATCTTATCATATTAGTAAAGAAACAAAATCATGTTCACTGCGATCACAATTGATATGATCATCAATATATCAAGAGATGAAAAAGGAAAATCTAACCACTTCAAGGTTCATCACAACCTAGAGACGGATCTGTTTCTAGTACACAGACAGATGTGGCCCAACTATATGAGTCCTTACGCTTGACGCACATTAACCCATTAACCACATGCACTGTGTACGGACACGCACGGTTCAACCCATATGATCTTAGCTTAGATCTAAGAAGAGAATGCCATGTGATATTTCTCCTGTTTATATATTTTCCTTATTTCATCAAAAGCCATGGATGTATTAAGATTATCAGAGAATCAACATTAAATGATCAGTATAATACAATGTATCTTGAACTACTAATGATCAGTATAATACAAAATGTAGGAAACATGGAATCCTAGCAAGAGCTTGATTAGATCGGTAAACAACATAGATTGACCCCAATGACAGTGTTGATATGCAAATAAACAAAAATTGAGAGAGTGAAAGCTGGGTGGGGTAGGACCATCAGGAGTGGCTGCAAGTCGTCGTGACACCAGCGACCAGTCTCTAGCCTTTAGTCACAAAGCATACAACTCCAGCCAGAGCAATTTTCAACCATGCTTCCTATCATTAGCAAATTATATGGAAAATAAATCTTTCTTAATAATTGTACATCAATACCAGAAGTACACATTGACTGTGACAGATTAGAAAACGTAGTACAGACTCCCTTCTCCAATTCATCCTGAAATTAAGATGGTAATAAACAAAGATTGTCAATCTTGTTGTACCAATCACATACAATCATAACAATTACTGTTCCTCGAAAGCTATAGAGATAGATGATAATGCGGCAAAAGCTAGCTCTCTGCAACAATAATCCAATGCTCCTTTATCCGTACACTATAATTAAGCTGATTTGCTCATTCATGTCTCTATGTTGCTATAGTTTAACTGTTGAGGTGTTACGATAAAATCATAAGATTCTGCCATGCATGTTACAGATGGATTTTCTGGGCGTCATTCTCATGAACTGAAATACTATGACAAAAACGATAGAGACTCAGGAAAGAAACAATCATTTCGAAGGTATTTACTTCTTATAATTGCTTGTACTGTAGGTATGTCGCCCTTTACAGATTTATATACAACTCTTGGTTTATACTATACTGCAATTTTCTTTTGCAAAGCAAAAAAATCATGAGTTCACTGTCAGGCGGCCTAAAGCATCTCATGTGTCAACCAATTATACTAATTATATTAGAACCAACAAAAGATGCCAAATAATTAGCACATCCCATGCAACTAAATACACACATCTTGAGTTAAATCACATGGTTATAGCCACAAACTGATACTCTGTCCGATGATGTTCCTTCTAGTGATAACAAAAAGGAAAACACATGGTACTTCTCAGTAATAAGATTGAATAGAAACAAACCATATGATTCGTGACAAACTGCCTGCTCCAGTCCTCCATCAAATAAACAATTGTTGCAACACAACTACGTACAATCGAGGAGTTCATAAGCAGTCAGATTTGACTATGAAGAGGTAGAAAGAAGTACCTGGTCAGATCGGAGAGGAAGAAACTGTTGTCTCATAGCACAGGAAGACACCCCTACTCACTCTCCCGTAACATAGCATGGCCATCCTCCTTCCACTCCCCCTCTGCAACCAATCCCCCTAGCTGCATAAAATAGCATCCGGGTAGGTTGAATTGACATAACCTGACCTAACGTTGTTATGTAGCCTCAAACGTGTGCTCACCAACATGTTTAATAAGTTTCAGACATAAAAATATATGCATCTGCAATTTGTTAGGGATTGAATAGAGCTTTTGGCAGAAGGAACCTGGGGTCTCGAATTTGTTGAAATAGGATTGTAAGCAATATTGGAGAATAAATCAGCGGCAACACCATGGCTGATCTTGGCACAAAGAAGGCAGTGGCGATCTTGGCCAGGAGAGAACATGCCTTCATGCTCGGCGATATGCTAGCCGAGATTGGATTCGATGTGGATACGGAGGAGGCAGCCAGGACGGGGTTGAGGAAGCGGAGTATATATTGGAGACAGCGAAGCCTTGGGGACAAGTCCGCAGCGGAGACAGCGTGACGCCGAGGGTAGTTCTTCTTCCTCTGATCTCCCGTACTTCCTTCACCATGCAGCGCCGCTTGCAATGACGGTAGTTCGATCTGATTCAGCACCTCCTTCTCCACTGCATCACCCATCCTTGATTACAGTATGATCGGGTTATCGATGGCTCTCTACCTCCAATTCATCATGATTAGGGCCCGGGTTCAAGCTTCAAGGAAGGGGATAAGAGAGAGGTTGGATGGATCATTCCTGTAGATTCATTACTGCTTTTTTGGATATAAGGATATTGATTGTTGAGTAATAGGAGGAGGAATTTAGTTTTTAGCTGTGTGCAAGAAAGAGTTTGCTAAACCTTTGTGAGAGTTTGAGAGACATACGTGAGAGACTTTCTTTAGATGGAGATACGTGGAGAGAGAAAGAGAGAGATGCGTGGGGCATTTTTAAAGATATTTTTTATTATTATTAGAGGGATACATGAGAGACTAATTAGGAGGGATTTTACTTGAACTTTTTTTGAGATGGAGATACGTGAAAGGGATTTTACTTGAACTATTTTTTCTTTTGAGATGGAGATACGTGAAAGATTTTATAAGGATGAATCTACACCGTTATAACTCGGTCCCATTAGATTAATGACTCCTAATTTCTGATTAACGTGGTAATTTCTAGGGAGTCCATAATTAGTATAGGTATAGATGACTGAAAAACAGCAAATGATGTCAGAACATGTTGGAAATTGATGACGTCGCTTTGAATGCTGCATACTAAACACAAAAGAACTCCAGAGTTCAAATAAGTTTAAAAAACATTGAAGGGCCACGTAACAGATGAGTTCTCGTCCGAAACCCTGATAATCCAAAAGAGATTGTCCAGTTTGTACACGAAGTGTGTCCAGTTTTTGCCGTGACCCTCTCTACTCTTTCGCACATGCTACGTGGGTGAAATGATGATACCATGCCAAGTTTCAACATTTTCACAGTTCATTTTGTAGTGATTTTCAATTTCATGGTTATTTAGCTCTCTAAACAATTAGGTAAATGACTGACAAACAGCAAATGATGTCAGAGCATGTTGGCAACTGATGACGTCGCTTTGAATGCTGCATACTGAACGCAAAAGAAGTCCGGATTTCAAATAAGTTTAAAAAACATTGAAGTGCCCGTGTAACAGATGAGTTCTCATCCAAAACTCTGATACTCCGAAAGAGATTGTCTAGTTTGTACACAAAGTGCGTCCAGTTTTTGCCGTGACCCTCTCTACTCTTTCGCACATGCTATGCGGGTGAAATGATGATCCCATGCCAAGTTTGAACATTTTCATAGTTCATTTTGTAGTGATTTTCAATTTCACGGTCATTTAGCTCTCTAAACAATTAGGTAAATGACGGAAAAACAGCAAATGATGTCAGAACATGTTGGAAATTGATGACGTTGCTTTGAATGCTACATACTGAACACAAAAGAAGTCCGAAGTTCAAATATGTTTAAAAAACATTGAAGTGCCCGTGTAACAGATGAGTTCTCGTCCGAAACCCTGATACTCCGAAAGAGATTGTCCAGTTTGTACACGAAGTGCGTCCAGTTTTTGCCGTGACCTTCTCTACTCTTTCGCACATGCTATGCGGCTGAAATGATGATTCCATCCCTAGTTTCAACATTTTCATAGTTCATTTTGTAGTGATTTTCAATTTCACGGTCATTTAGCTCCCTAAACAATTAGGTAAATGACTGAAAAAAAATAAATGATGTCAGAAGATGTTGGAAATTGATGACGTCGCTTTGAATGCTGCATACTGAATGCAAAAGAAGTCGGGAGTTCAAATAAGTTTAAAAAACATTGAAGTGCCTGTGTAACAGATGAGTTCTCGTCCAAAACCCTGATACTCCGAAAGACATTGTCTAATTTGTACACGAAGTGCGTCCAGTTTTTTCCGTGACTCTCTCTACTCTTTCGCACATGCTATGCGGGTGAATTGATGATACCATGCCAAATTTCAACATTTTCACAGTTCATTTGTAGTGATTTTCAATTTCACGGTCATTTAGCTCTTTAAACAATTCGGTAAATGACTGAAAAACAAAAAATGATGTCAGAACATGTTGGAAATTGATGAAGTCGCTTTGAATGCTGCATACTGAACACAAGAAGTCCGGAGTTCAAATAAGTTATTAAAAATAAAAAAAGGTGCAATGCTGGTTAATTTGCTTCAAGCCTTTTGGAATAGTGTAGACTGCACTGCACATAGCTCAGTGCAATCTATGCTATTTCGAAAGGTTTGAAGCTAAGCAACGTGCAGGTGAGCATTGCGCCTCTTCGTCATTTTCTCTTCACTCATAGCTTATAATCCGCTCATACTGCCTCTCTCTTGGCGAGGTGGGACTAAAAATCAGCTTACTAAGAAACTCTAGTACCGGTTCATGCCATGAACCGGTACTAAAGGTCGTGGGGGCCCAGCCTGACCACAGCCGCACTGGCCTCATCAGTTCCGGTTCGTGGCATGAACCGGTACTAAAGGTTGCCCACGAACCGGTACTAATGATGTCCGCCCGCCTAGCCGTTGGAACCGGCACTAATGGTCACATTAGTGTCGACTCAAATTCAAACCGACACTAATGTGCTTCACATTTGACCCTTTTTCTACTAGTGATAACAGGTTCACTAGAAGCATGCAAAGTCCTATCATTTTTCTTTTTCTTCCTTTTAGAAGGACTAGCTGCATCTATATTATTTCTCTGAGAATCTTGCTCAATTCTCTTAGGGTGCCCTTTAGGATACAAAGGTTCCTGAGTCATTTTACCAGTTCTAGTAGCCACTCTAAGAACATAGTCGTTATTCTTACTATTCAATTCATTGAGCAAATAATTTTGAGCTTTAAGTACTTGTTCTACTTGAGTGGTAACCATACAAGCATGTTTACTAATAAGTTTAAGTTCACCTTTAACATTAGCCATATAATCACCCAAGTGTTGAAGCATATCAGCATTGCGTTTTAATTCTCTACCAAAATAAGCATTGAAGTTTTCATGCTTAACCATAAAGTTATCAAACTCATCCAAGCATGGGCTAGCTTTATCATATCTATAGAGAGAATTTACCTCTACTACCTGTGTCGGGTTATCAAGACCATGTATTTCTTCAGTACGCGGTAAATTAAGACCATGTATTTCTTCAATAGGAGGTAAATTCTTAACATCTTCGGCTTTAATACCCTTTTATTTCATAGATTTCTTTGCCTCTTGCATATCTTCAGGACTAAGAAATAGAATACCCCTCTTCTTCGGAGTTGGTTTAGGAATACGCTCAGGGGCTGGCTCAGGAAGTGTCCAATTATTTTCATTTGTCAACATATTATTCAATAAAATTTTAGCTTCATCCGGTGTTCTTTCCCTGAAAACAGAACCAGCACAACTATCTAGGTAATCTCTAGAAGCATCGGTTAGTCCATTATAAAAGATATCAAGTATTTCATTTTTCTTAAGAGGGTGATCAGGCAAAGCATTAAGTAATTGGAGAAGCCTCCCCCAAGCTTGTGGGAGACTCTCTTCTTCAATTTGCACAAAATTATATATATCCCTTAAGGCAGCTTGTTTCTTATGAGCAGGGTAATATTTAGCAGAGAAGTAATAAATCATACCCTGGGGACTACACACACAACCAGGATCAAGAGAATTAAACCATATCTTAGCATCACCCTTTAATGAGAACGGAAATATTTTAAGGATATAAAAGTAGCGAGTTCTCTCATCATTAGTGAACAGGGTGGCTATATCATTTAATTTAGTAAGATGTGCCACAACAGTTTCAGATTCATAGCCATAAAAAGGATCAGATTCAACCAAAGTAATTATCTCAGGATCAATAGAGAATTCATAATCTTTATCAGTAACAAAGATAGGTGAAGTAGCATAAGAGGGATCATATTTCATTCTAGCATTCAGAGTTTTTTGTTTAAGCTTAGCTAATAATTTCTTAAGATCACTTCTATCATTGCAAGCAAGAAAGTCTCTTTTAGTTTCTTCATCCATAACATAGCCCTTAGGAACAACAACTAATTCATATTTATTAGGAGAGCCTTCATAATCACTTTCATCAGTATTATCAGTTTCAATAATTTCATTCTCTCTAGCCCTAGCGAGTTGTTCATCAAGAAATTCACCGAGTGGCACAGTAGTATCAGTCATAGAAGTAGTTTCATCATAAGTATCATGCATAGCAGAAGTGGCATCATCAATAATATGCGTCATATCAGAATTAATAGCAGAAGCAGGTTTAGGTGTCGCAAGCTTACTCAAAACAGAAGGTGAATCAAATGCAGAGCTAGATGGCAGTTCCTTACCTCCCCTCGTAGTTGAGGGATAAATCTTGGTTCTTGGATCTTTCAAATTCTTCATAATGATAAGCATATATAAATCCCAAGTGACTCAAAGAATAGAGCTATGCTCCCTGGCAACGGCGCCAGAAATTAGCCTTGATAATCCACAAGTATAGGGGATCGCAACAGTTTTCGAGGGTAGAGTATTCAACCCAAATTTATTGATTCGACACAAGGGGAGCCAAAGAATATTCTCAAGTATTAGGAGCTGAGTTGTCAATTCAACCACACCTGGAAACTTAATATCTGCAGCAAGGTATTTAGTAGCAAAGTAACATGATAGTAGTGGTAATGGTAGAAAAAGGTAACGATAGCAAAAGTAATGTTTTTGGTATTTTTTAGTGATTGTAACAACAACAATGGAAAAGTAAATAAGGGAAGAACAATATAAGGAAAGGTCATAGGCAATGGATCGGTGATAGAGAATTATGCCGGATGTGGTTCATCATGTAACAGTCATAACCTAGGGTGACATAGAACTAGCTCCAATTCATCAATGTAATGTTGGCATGTATTCTGAATATAGTCATACGTGCTTATGGAAAAGAACTTGCATGACATCTTTTGTCCTACCCTCCCGTGGCAGCGGGGTCCTAGCGGAAACTAATGGATATTAAGGCCTCCTTTTAATAGAGTACCGGACCAAAGCATTAACACATAGTGACTATATGAACTCCTCAAACTATGGTCAACACCGGGAGTGGTCCTGACTATTGTCACTTCGGGGTTGCCGGATCATAACACATACTAGGTGACTATAGACTTGCAAGATAGGATCAAGAACTCACATATATTCATGAAAACATAATAGGTTCAGATCTGAAATCATGGCACTCGGGCCCTACTGACAAGCATTAAGCATAGAAAAGTCATAGCAACATCAATCTCAGAACATAGTGGATACTAGGGATCAAACCCTAACAAAACTAACTCGATTACATGATAAATCTCATCCAACCGATCACCGTCCAGCAAGCTTACAATGGAATTACTCATGCACGACAGTGAGCATCATGAAATTGGTGATGGAGGATGGTTGATGATGACGATGGCGATGGATTCCCCTCTCCGGAGCCCCGAATGGACTCCAGATCATCCCTCCCGAGAGAGTTTAGGGCTTGGCGGCGGCTCCATATCGTAAAACGTGATGAATATTTCTCTTTGATTTTTTCTCTCTAAACACGAATATATAGAGTTGGAGTTGAGGTCGGAGGAGCTACAGGGGGCCCACGAGGTAGGGGGCGCGCCCAGGGGGCAGGCGCGCCCCCCACCCTCGTGGCTAGGGTGTGGCCCCCTGGTCTTGATCTTTTGCCGGTATTTTTATTATTTCCAAAAACAATCTCCGTGAACTTTTAGGTCATTCCGAGAACTTTTGTTTCTACACATAAATAACACCATGGCAATTTTGCTGAAAACATCGTCAGTCCGGGTTACTTCCATTCAAATCATGCAAGTTAGAGTCCAAAACAAGGGCAAAAGTGTTTGGAAAAGTAGATATGACGGAGATGTATCAGAGACCATCTTCATCCTACACCTCCCACGGATTGATAAACCTTAGGTCATCCACTTGAGGGAAATTTGCTATTGTCCTACAAACCTCTGCACTTGGAGGCCCAACAACGTCTACAAGAAGAAGGTTGTGTAGTAGACATCAAGCTCTTTTCTGGCGCCGTTGCCGGGGAGGTTAGCACTTGAAGGTATATCTTTGGATCTTGCAATCGAATATTTTTGTTTCTTGTTTTATCACTAGTTTAGTGTATAAAAGAAAATTACAAAAAAATGGAATTGAGGGTACCTCATATGCTTCATCTGTTTAATATCTTTCATGAAAATAAGGATTCCTATAATTGTGCCAAATTGCTAGAGGAAGAATGCATTAGAATGTTTGGCACTAAATCTTTGAATGATAAGCATGATTGCAATGTTGTTAGTATGAATTCCTTTAATATCCATGGTACTAATGATGATTGCACTAGTCATGATGAAAATGTCTCTTATAAGCATGTCAATTTTTATGGAGTGCATAGAGTTTGCAAGTACACACCAAATAGGGAAGATAGATTTTGCAAGAGGCATAAGTATTTAGAAACTAAATGGTTGCAAGAAAGGCTAAATGCTTGTGCTGAAGATTTAAAATTTCTTTGTCATCCTTGTGAAATTTGCAATGAACGTGATCATTTAAATATCCAATGCAAATTGTTTCATGATTGAATCGTGTCCAAAAATTGTGATGACTTGATTTCCCTTGCACATCATAATGAACTGAGTTTGCTTCTGGGTTATGAAGAAATGAAACGTATAACTAAGGATATTCCAGAATTTTCCCTTGCTAAAGTTCTTGATTTTGATCTAGAGGAAATTTATGTGTATTGTGCAGTGAATTGCATTGAAAATCCTTATATATTGCCAATTACATAAAGACAAGAAAACAAATAGAAGATGAAGAGAATACTAATGAAAGGGAAGAGACTTCCCAATATCCTCCTATTATTTCTTATGATGAATCAGGTAACGAGGAGGAGCCTTCTATTCAACCAATTTCATTAATAAGGAGCTCCAAAAAGAGGATTAAACCCATATATGATGTGGAGAAGAAAAAGAAAAGACGGAGAAGCAAAGGTAATAAGGTATTCATCCCAAATGATGTTGCTCCTATTACTCATTGTGATGATGATAATTGTTATATTATTGGTGCTATCCATACTATTAATGATGAGAGTGATTATGCTTATGATATGAGAAGGCCCAAGCTTGGGGATGCTATGTTTGGTGAGAATGACTTGTTTGAGAATTTATTTGCTACTTTGTCCCAAGCTTGGGGATGCTATGCTTAATGAAGATGATATTTTTAGTCTCCCAAGTTTTGATGAGCAAATTTATTATGATGATAGCATGCCTCCTATTTATGATGATTATATTGATGAAAGTGGGTTTGGAAGAGTATCAACTTTAGGAAGTAATGATCCCACTATTTTTGAGGATGTCGAATCTTATTGTGATGATTATAAAAGTGGATTTGGAGAGGTCATGACTTTATTTAGTAATGATTACACTATCTTGGAAGAGGTTTCAATTGATTATGATGAGAACAAAGTTGCTACTTATGATGATTATTGTAATGACACTTATGCTATACAAAGTAGTGATGATTATATTTATAAATCTTGTCAAGAATATGATTACCCTTTTTATGAACATTACTCTTTTTGATGTGGAAACCATTTATAGTATTCGGGTTTATTATGATACTCCCACTATTCCGAATGAGAAGAATTTTGCTTATGTGTAGAATAGTAAATTTTCTATGCTTGTAGATCATGAAAAGAATGTTTTATGTGATAGTTATATTGTTGAATTTATTCATTATCCTAATGAAAATTATTATGAGAAAAGAATATATGCTTGTAGGAATTGCAATAATATCAAGTTTCCTGTCTATGTGTTGAAAATCTTGAAGCTATGCTTGTTTTACCTTCCTATGCAAGTAGATTATTGTTCCCATAAATTGTTTGCTCACAAAATCCCTATGCATAGGAAGTGGATTAGACTTAAAAGTGCTAGTCATATTATTCATGATGCTCTCTTTATGTATCAATTCTTATCTTTTATGTGAGCATCATTGAAATCATCATGCCTAGCTAGGGGAGTTAAACGATAGCGCTTGTTGGGAGGCAACCCAATTTTATTTTTGTTCCTTGCTTTTTGTTCCTGTTTAGTAATAAATAATCCATCTAGCCTCTGTTTAGATGTGGTTTTATGTTTTAATTAGTGTTTGTTCCAAGTAGAACCTTTGGGAAGACTTGGGTGAAGTCTTTGTGACCCTGCTGTAAAAAACAGAAACTTTAGCGCTCACGAGATTAGCTACCATTTTTACTGGAGAGTGTGATTAGGTTGATTATTTTTGCAGATGATTAATAGACAAATTACTCAGGTCCACCAATTTATTTCAGAATTGTAGGAGTTACAGAAGTATACGTTTGATACAAATTACTACAAACTGTTCTGTTTTTGACAGATTCTGTTTTCATTGTGTTGTTTGCTTATTTTGATAAATCTATGAGTAGTATCGGAGGGTATAAACCATAGAGAAGTTACAATACAGTAGATATTACACCAATATGAATTTATAATGAGTTCACAACAGTACCTAAGTGGTGATTTATTTTCTTATACTAACGGAGCTTACGAGTTTTCTGTTAAGTTTTGTGTTGTGAAGTTTTCAAGTTTTGGGTACAGACTCGATGGACTATGGAATAAGGAGTGGCAAGAGCCTAAGCTTGGGGATTACAAAGGCACCCCAAGGTAATATTCAAGTACAACCAAAATCCTAAGCTTGGAGATGCCCCGGAAGGCATCCCCTCTTTCGTCTTCATTCATCGGTAACTTTACTTGGAGCTATATTTTTATTCACCACATGATATGTGTTTTGCTTGGAGCGTCATTTTATTTTCTTTTGTTTTTCTTGATGTTTGAATAAAATACCAAGATCTGAAATTCTTAAATGTTAGAGATTCTTCACATAGTTGCATAATTATTCGACTACTCACTGATATTCACTTATATCTTTCGGAGTAGTTTGTCGTTTGCGCTAGTGCTGCACTTATATCCTTTTAGAGTACGGCGGTGGTTTTATTTTGAAGAAATTATTGATATCTCAAGCTTCACTTATATCATTTTGAGAGTCTTTAGAACAGCATGGTAATTTGCTTGGTTTATGAAATTAGTCCTAATATGATAGGCATCCATGATGGGTATAATAAAACTTTCATATAGGTGCATTGAATACTATGAGAAGTTTGATGCTTGGTGATTGTTTTGAGACATGAGGATGGTGATATTAGAGTTGTGCTAGTTGAGTAATTGTGAATTTTAGAAATACTTGTGTTGAGGTTTGCAAGTCCCATAGCATGCACATATGGTAACCGTTGTGTGACAAATTTGAAGCATGAGGTGTTCTTTGATTGCATTCCTTATGAGTGGCGGTCGGGGATGAGCGATGGTCTTTTCCTACCAATCTATCCCCCTAGGAGCATGCGTGTAGTGCTTGGTTTTTGATAACTTGTAGATTTTTGTAATAAGTATGTGAGTTCTTTATGACTATTGTTGAGTCCATGGATTATACGCACTCTCACCCTTCCATCATTGCTAGCCTCTTCGGTACCGTGCATTCCCCTTTCTCACCTCGAGAGTTGGTGCAAACTTCGCCGGTGCATCCAAACCCCGTGATATGATACGCTCTGTCACACAAAAATCTCCTTATATCTTCCTCAAAACAGCCACCATACCTACCTATTATGGCATTTCCATAGCCATTCCGAGATATATTGCCATGCAACTTTCCACCGTTCTGTTCATTATGACACACATCATAATTGTCATATTGCCTTGCATGATCATGTAGTTGACATCGTATTTGTGGCAAGGCCACCATGCATAATTTATCATACATGTCACTCTTGATTCATTGCCCGTCCCGGTACACCGCCGGAGGCATGCATATAGAGTCATATTTTGTTCTAGTATCGAGTTGTAATCTTTGAGTTCTAAATAAATAGAAGTGTGATGATCATCATTAATAGAGCATTGTCCTGAAAAAAAAAAGAAAACAGAGAAAGGCCAAAAAAAGGAAAGGTCAAATAAAAAAAGGCAAAAAAAGAAAAAATAAGAAAGGCCAAATAAAAAAATATAAAAGAAGGGACAATGCTACTATCCTTTTTCCACACTTGTGCTTCAAAATAGCACCATGATCTTCATGATAGAGAGTCTCTTGTTTTGTCACTTCCATATACTAGTGCGAATTTTTCATTATAGAACTTGGCTTGTATATTCCAATAATGGGCTTCCAAAAATGCCCTAGGTCTTCGTGAGCAAGCAAGTTGGATGCACACCCACTTAGTTTCTTTTGTTGAGCTTTCATACATTTATAGCTCTAGTGCATCCGTTGCATGGCAATCCCTACTCCTCGCATTGACATCAATTGATGGGCATCTCCATAGCCCGTTGATTAGCCGCGTCAATGTGAGACTTTCTCCTTTTTTGTCTTCTCCACACAACCCCCATCATTATATTCTATTCCACCCATAGTGCTATGTCCATGGCTCACGCTCATGTATTGCGTGAAAGTTGAAAAAAGTTTGAGATTACTAAAGTATGAAACAATTGCTTGGCTTATCATCGGGGTTGTGCATGATGAGAGCATTTTTGTGTGACGAAAATGAAGCATAGCCAAACTATATGATTTTGTAGGGATAAGCTTTCTTTGGCCATGTTATTTTGAGAAGACATAATTGGTTAGTTAGTATGCTTGAAGTATTATTATTTTTTATGTCAATATTAAACTTTTGTCTTGAATCTTATGGATCTGAATATTCTTGCCACGATAAAGAGGATTACATGGATAAATATGTTAGATAGCATTCCACATAAAAAATTATGTTTTTATCATTTACCTACTCGAGGACGAGCAGGAGTTAAGCTTGGGGATGCTTGATACGTATCCAATGTATATATAATTTTTGATTGTTCCATGCTATTTATATCAACCTTGGATGTTTTATATGCTATTTTATATGATTTTTGGGACTAACCTATTAACCTAGAGCCCAGTGCCAGTTTCTATTTTTTCATTGTTTTTGGGTATCGCAGAAAAAGAAAACCAAACGGAGTCCAATTGACCTAAAACTTCATGGAACTTATTTTTGGACCAGAAGAAGGCCATGGATTAAAAGAGTTGGGCCAGAAGAGTCCCGGGCTGGCCACGAGGGTAGGGGCGTGCCCACCCCCCTAGGCACGCCTCCCTACCTCGTGGACAGCCCGGAGACCCCCCTGACTTGTTCTTGGCGCCAAAACCTCTTATATATACAGAAACCCTCAGAACATAACCTAGATCGGGAGTTCCGCCGCCAGAAGCCTCCGTAGCCACCGAAGACCAATCTAGACCCATTCCGGCACCCTGTCGGAGGGGGAATCCCTCTCCGGAGGCCATCTTCATCATCCCGGCGCTCTTCATGACGAGGAGGGAGTAGTTCACCCTCGGGGCCGAGGGCATGTACCAGTAGCTATGTGTTTGATCTCTCTCTCTCTCTCTCTCTCGTGTTCTTGAGTCGGCACGATCTTGATGTATCGCGAGCTTTGCTATTATATTTGGATCTTATGATGTTTCTCCCCCTCTACTCTCTTGTGATGAATTGAGTTTTTCCTTTGAAGTTATCTTATCGGATTGAGTCTTTAAGGATTTGAGAACACTTGATGTATGTCTTGCATGTGCTTATCTGTGGTGACAATGGGATATCTTGTGATCCACTTGATGTATGTTTTGGTGATCAACTTGCGAGTTCCATGACCTCGTGAACTTATGCATAGGGGTTGGCACACGTTTTTGTCTTGGCTCTCTGGTAGAAACTTTGGGGCACTCTTTGAAGTTCTTTGTGTTGGTTGAATAGATGAATCTGAGATTGTGTGATGCATATCGTATAATCATACCCACGGATACTTGAGGTGACATTGGAGTATCTAGGTGACATTAGGGTTTTGGTTGATTTTTGTCTTAAGGTGTTCTTCTAGTACGAACTCTTGAATAGATCGATCAGAAAGGATAACTTTGAGGTGGTTTTGTACCCTACCATAATCTCTTCGGTTGTTCTCCGCTATTAGTGACTTTGGAGTGACTCTTTGTTGCATGTTGAGGGGTAGTTATATGATCCAGTTATGTTATTATTGTTGAGTGAACTTGCACTAGTGAAAGTATGAACCCTAGGCTTTGTTTCAACGCATTGCAATACCGTTTTCGCTCACTTTTATCATTAGTTACCTTGATGTTTTTTATAATTTCAGATTACAAAAACCTATATCTACCATCCATATTGCACCTGTATCACCATCTCTTCGCCGAACTAGTGCACCTATACAATTTACCATTGTATTGCATGTGTTGGGGACACAAGAGACTCTTTGTTATTTGGTTGCAGGGTTGTTTGAGAGAGACCATCTTCATCCTACGCCTCCCACAGATTGATAAACCTTAGGTCATCCACTTGAGGGAAATTTGCTACTGTCCAACAAACCTCTGCACTTGGAGGCCCAACAACATCTACAAGAAGAAGGTTGTGTAGTTGACGTCAAAAGTGCATGAAGAAACTCCATGCAGATGGACTTTTGGAATCACTTGATTATGAATCATTTGATGCTTGCGAACCATGCCTCATGGGCAAGATGACTAAAACTCTGTTCTCCGAAACAATGGAGCGAGCAACTGACTTATTGGAAATAATACATACCGATTTATGCGGTCCGATGAGTGTTGAGGCTCGCGGCAGGTATCGTTATTTTCTGACCTTCACAGATGATTTGAGCAGATATGGGTATATCTACTTCATGAAACACATGTCTGAAACATTTGAAAAAGTTCAAAGAATTTTGGAGTGAAGTGGAGAATCATCGTAACAAGAAAATAAAGCTTCTATGATCTGATCACGGAGGTGAATGCTACCTCTTGAGCACTGCGTTGGTTTTCCCTTGAAGAAGAAAGGGTGATGCCGTAGAGCAGCGTAAGTATTTCCCTCAGTTTTTGAGAACCAAGGTATCAATCCAGTAGGAGGCCACGCACGAGTCCCTCGCATCTACACAAACAAATAAACTCCTCGCAACCAACGCGATAAAGGGGTTGTCAATCCCTTCACGGTCACCTACGAGAGTGAGATCTGATAGATATGATAAGATAATATTTTTGGTATTTTTATAATAAAGATGCAAGTAAAATAAATGGAAAAGTAAATAACTAAGTATTGGAAGATTAATATGAGGGAAAATAGACCCGTGGGCCATAGATTTCACTAGAGGCTTCTCTCGAGAGCATAAGTATTACGATGGGTGAACAAATTACTGTTGAGCAATTGACAGAATTGAGCATAGTTATGAGAATATCTAGGTATGATCATGTATATAGGCATCATGTCCAAGACAAGTAGACTGACTCCTGCCTGCATCTACTACTATTACTCCACACATCGACCGCTATCCAGCATGCATCTAGAGTATTAAGTTCAAGGGAACAGAGTAATGCTTTAAGCAAGATGACATGATGTAGAGGGATAAACTCATGCAATATGATATAAACCACATTTTGTTGTCCTCGATGGCAACAATACAATATGTGCCTCATTTCCCCTACTGTCACTGGGAAAGGACACCGCAAGATTGAACCCAAAGCTAAGCACTTCTCCCATTGCAAGAAAGATCAATCTAGTAGGCCAAACCAAACTGATAATTCGAAGAGACTTGCAAAGATAACCAATCATACATAAAAGAATTCAGAGAAGATTCAAATATTGTTCATAGATAAACTTGATCATAAACCCACAATTCATCGGTCTCAACAAACACACCGCAAAAGAAGATTACATCGAATAGATCTCCAAAAGAGAGGGGGAGAACTTTGTATTGAGATCCAAAAAGAGAGAATAAGCCATCTAGCTAATAACTATGGACCGTAGGTCTGAAGTAAACTACTCACACTTCATCGGAGAGGCTATGGTGTTGATGTAGAAGCCCTCCATGATCGACACCCCCTCCGGCAGAGCTCCGGAAAAGGCCCAAAGATGGGATCTCGTGGATATAGAAAGTTACGGTGGTGGAATTAGGGTTTTGGCTCCGTGTCTAGTAGTTTGGGGGTACGTAGGTATATATAGGAGGAAGGAGTACGTCGGTGGAGCAACGTGGGCCCCACGAGGGTGGAGGGGCGCCTGGGGGGGTAGGCGCGCCCCCCTACCTCGTGCCTTCCTGGTTGATTGCTTGACGTAGGGTCCAAGTCCTCCGGATCATGTTCGTTCCAAAAATCACATTCCCGAAGGTTTCATTCTGTTTGGACTCCGTTTGATATTCTTTTTATGTGAAACCCTAAAATAGGCCAAAAAAACAGCAATCCTGGGCTGGGCCTTCGGTTAATAGGTTAATCCCAAAAATAATATAAAATTGTATAATAAAGCCCAATAATGACCAAAACAGGATATAATATAGCATGGAACAATCAAAAATTATAGATACGTTGGAGACGTATCAAGCATCCCCAAGCTTAATTCCTGCTCGCCTTCGAGTAGGTAAATGATAAAAACAGAATTTTTGATGTGGAATGCTACTTGACATAATTTCAATGTAATTCTCTTAATTGTGGTATGAATATTCATATCCGAAAGATTCGAGACAAAAGTTTAATATTGACATAGAAATAATAATACTTCAAGCATACTAACTAAGCAATTATGTCTCTTCAAAATAACATGGCCAAAGAAAGTTATCCCTAAAAAATCATATAGTCTGGCTATGCTCCATCTTCACCACACAAAGTATTCAAATCATGCACAACCCCGATGAAAAGCCAAGCAATTGTTTCATACTTTGGGTGTTCTTAAACTTTTTCAATCTTCACGCAATACATGAGCGTGAGCCATGGACATAGCACTATAGGTGGAATAGAATGGTGGTTGTGGAGAGGACAAAAAGGGAGAAGATAGTCTCACATCAACTAGGCGTATCAACGGGCTATGGAGATGCCCATTAATAGATATCAATGTGAGTGAGTAGGGATTTCCATGCAACGGATGCACTAGAGCTATAAATGTATGAAAGCTCAACAAAAGAAACTAAGTGGGTGTGCATCCAACTTGCTTGCTCACGAAGACCTAGGGCATTTGAGGAAGCCCATCGTTGGAATATACAAGCCAAGTTCTATAATGAAAAATTCCCACTCGTATATGAAAGTGATAGCATAGGAGACTCTCTATCATGAAGATAAGGTGCTGCTTTGAAGCATTAAGTGTTGTCATCACAATTTTATCGTTGCAGTTCTGGAATACTTGAGATTAGTTTCGCCGACATCGAAAATCGCTTTTATGCAGTTGTTGGTGAGATAACCTCGACGCCACCCAGTACTGCGGCGGGAGTTCGGGAGTATTGCCATAACTTGTATAACGGATGCTTTTCGAAGGTTGAGGTAGACGATTTCCGAAGGTTTCTTGGTTATGTGTTGAAGGATGGATACAGCTGGATGTAGGATTTGTTAGAATTGGGTGAGATATTATGCTTCCCCTGTATCCCCAACACCTGATTGCATATCTGGGAAAATTTCTGGAGTTTATAAGTGGGAATTCAAGTAGCTCTTAGGATATCTTTCCGACAGACGTATGATATTAAATTGGGGTTCGACGTCCAGTGGTCCGCCTATTCACGGTCGGTTTTACAGTGGTCTCGTTGTGTCTTAAAGAGTCCTTGGCTATGCCGACTCGGGGACGCTTTGTATGTCATGTGCACTGCCTTGTACATGATGGTGTTGTACGATCGAGCCCGTGTAGACACCACCACAAAAACTTCAGACGAAATCTCTATCATATGTTTGTTCCGGCTTATTCCGCAAGCCAATCCTTTGTTTTGTTTTGAGTTGTGGTATTCGAGTTGCTTCGAAGTCAAATGTTGATTCCATACCTTTCCTAAATGGTATTCTCATGTTCCTATATGAATACCAATCCCTCATGATCATCGAGATTATCATGTTAATTATTTTTTAACCGGCGTGTTTCTCTTCAAGTGGATCCGACCATTTCAACATCAACGACATCAATTCTTAGTTCTTCTCAACGGTGTTTGTTTCATCTGTCTCCAAGTTGCCTTTGTTTTTTCCCACCCTCCCTCCCTTGTTATCTCTGAGGACTCAGAATTTTTACTCAACTATCCTTTTATTGATGGGAAGTCTCTCCATTCCTTTTCCGTCAATGTTCTTATCCGGTGATTCTCATGAAGATTCTAACGGAGCCTCAAGTTTATCATTCTTTGTTCTTTTATCTTCTCCGGTGGAACCAAGTCAAGCTCTGTTGATCATATCATTTCCTCGTTTCAATGCTTTCTTATGCCGGTGCAATTCTTAATCATTCACCTCTCGCTATTCAATTGTTCCGGAGTGCTCAAGATATCTCCAAGATTCGTGTTTCCACTCTACATTCATTCAAGCTCTTTCGAGGATGTTATCTCATTCAAGCCATTTAATTCAACCGGTGAAATCTCTATTTTAAATCTTTCAACGGTGTGTCTTTTGAGTGGGCCCTAACCCACAGGTCTTTTCCCAGGATCTTACCTGACTCTTCTTATTTTTCCGGTGCTTCTCAAATTCTTTTCTAAAGTTTGACGTAAGAATGATTTATCATCAGTCAAATGTCTTTCTCCAAGATCTTTCAAATTCTTTTCACCATTGGCTCAACCTTTCCATTCTTCATTCCGGAGTGTCTCAACAATTCATGGTGGTGTTTCTCGTCATAATTCTCAGATTTTGAAGACCGAAGAAGAATTTTCTCTCAATCTTGCTCCATTCTCTTTAAGATTCGTGGTTCTAGTTCAAGGCCATCCTCTCATAATTGTTTTGATTGTGAGAATTCCTTTCACCTATCTGGAGTCCATCAATTCAGGTTTATTCATTCTCAGCTTTCAGTTATCATTCTCCAATCTTACCGGTGCTTCGTTCAAGTGATCTCTAATCGGCTCGTGATCTCTTCATTCTCATGTATCTAAATCCTCTCAAGCATCTTCGTTCATTTTATAATTATTCCCGGTGTTTCTTTATCTTCTCTTCGTTCATTTTCAATTCTTACGGTGGTTCGTTCAAGAGTTCCTCTTCCTTCGTTTATCATATCAATTCATTCGTTGTTTCAATTCTACCGGCGGTTCATTGAAGACCTTCCCAAGTTTATGTTATATCTCTCTTAATCTTTTCTACGAGAATAAGTAATATGTCAAATCTGTTGATTGTCATCAATTTAATTGATGAAGGATAAGCATAATGTAATTCTTATTCTTGAATCACCCAAATGTTTAATTCCTTATTCCGGAGGTTCATCCAATTCTCGGCTTCACTTGATTCATCTTTCTTTTCCCGGAGTTCCAAGTTCCCTCAATTATTTCATCGCGGAGATCCATCTAAATCATTACAAGGTTTCATCTTGTGTTTCCAACTTCTTTTTATTTTCATTATTCTTTTTGTTTACCGGAGTTCCTCATGAAGGTTCTACATGATGGTTCATCAAGGATTTATATTCCTTCTCAAAGTGTTCATCGAGATTACTTTCAAAGGAGCTCAAGTACTCTTCGTCTTGCAATCCGGAGTGCCATTCTTTCTATCGTATCATTAGAGGTGGTATTATGTCATTCTTGATGATTTGAGTTCATGTTCCATGATTCACATGTTGTTAAGCATGAGCTATTTTAAATCCATCAACCTCTTCGTTGGAGTTATCTTGGGTTATATTTCACCTAATACTTTCCGTAAGGATTGTTGCTAATTATGGTGCTTATAAATGATCCAAGTTATTCACTTATCCTTCCGGTGAGATAAGTTTCTCGTCTCCTTGTTCTTATCATTCCAATTTGTCGTTTCCGTTAGTGGCAGAATTTCACCTCTGCTTTGAGATGTTCTCCATAAGTCCACTACAAGCTTACTCTTTTCGTTGTTGGTTTTCCAACAACTCTGCTCGAACTTTCCCCTAAAGATGATTTTCAAGATCATTTGAGGTAGAAGATATTGTTTTCTACTCCATTCATTCCATTCCTTACTCTCATTTCTTCCGGAGGCGTCGTGATGTTTCTCTTTTCTCTCATCATCTCGGATGGTGTTCTTTTCGTGCTTACCCATTTAACCAGAGTATTGTGCCCCTTCACTCAAGCTCTTTCATTTTATCAAGTCTTTCATCTCTTTTCAACTGGAGTGCTACGCGAATCGGTTCTTTCTTTTCCTCTTAACGGAGTGCTTTCAACTTCGTTCATCGCTGTTGCTTTCTTTCTTTCAATTTGTGTAACCTTTCAAGGTTCTTTGGTTTCACTCCTTTGTCAAAGAAGCAACTTAGTTTTACCTTTTCTCTCCCTCTTCCTTTCCCTCCGGTGCCATCCTAGATCTCGGGACGAGATCCTCTCGTAGTGGTGGAGTGTTGTAACGCCCCAAGACCGAAGCTTCAGATACCTTCCATGGGTTCCGAGTTTCGTTGGTGTTTTGTTTGGTTCGTTGCATTAATCCTTGCATCATGTCATCATGTCATAAATCTTTTGCATCTCAACTAAATTAAATGGCATGGATCCTCGATCCATTTAAATCGAGGGAAGGGTGACTTCTCTTTATAACATATCCTCCCTATATTATAGGGAGCTATAACGAAATATTCCATTAGTTTGGGATCACATATAACACACTTGCAAATAATCTCATGCCTTTTTCCGCTTCAAGTTTGGTCCCCAAACTTTTCCTGTAATTTCTTTCGTCACTTCCCCGAGCTCCACCTAAATTCTCAACATTTTTGGGCACTTCGAAAAACCTGTCCTAGCTCAAACCTTTTGAATTAAATTCAAAGAAATTTGAATTTATTCTTTCAATATTGGTCATTCCTAATTTCTTGGATCAACACATTTTGTGTGAGTCCAAGAAATTTAACCTCTTGCTCAAATTCGTCCACTAACCATCTCCTTCATTTTTTCTTGTCTCTTTATTCTTCCTTCTTTCTTCTAAGGAGTATATGAGAGAGAGGGGGGGTTGCACCCAGGCCCAGCCGCAGCGGACAGCCCACCTGGGCCTCCCAACACATAGCCAAGCCGGCCACTAGGCCCAGTAAAGCTCCCCCCGTAACCCTAGCCCGATCCCCATCTCCCCTCTCCCTCGTTCCCTCCAGTGCGCCGCTACCTCATACGCACGGATCGAGCCAGGAGGCATGCTCGATCCCATCTTTCCCTCCTGCGCCACCATGTCTCTCCCTTAGCCCGATCCCCTCTCCCTCCTCTCGCTCTTCCTTGCGCCGAAACCCATGGTCCTGTTGCAGCTGCTCTTCCCGGCTCCTCCCGTGGCGCCCACGTCCCTGTTCACCTCCACTGCCTCCGTGCCAGGGTCCCTCGCAGGCTCCTCCTTGTCGACTTGCCTCGCCGCCGGGCGTCCCTGCCCCGCCGCTTTCTCCTTGTCGGCGCCCAGGCCCCGTCGAGCTCACTGCTGCACCTTGTCGCGTCACTGCTGCATCCTCGCCGCCGCCCGGGCTCCTCCTTCCACCTTGCCTCTCTGAAACCCCCGCGGATGCCATCTTCCAGCCTCGCCGGATGCCGTCCAGGGAACCCATGGCGCCGTTAAGGCCAATGTCGCCAGCACCGTCCTCCTCTGCCTGCACCTGCTCATCATCCTTGGGATCTACGAGAAGCAGCTCCGAAGTGCTCCAGCAGCCCGAGGTGGTAGCAGCATCGGTACAGGTGTGTCGGGCTCCCGAGCGCCTCCTCCTGCCGGCCTGGCGTGCAGCAGCAGCGTACTACTTCGCCCTTCGTGTGTCTCTGTTTTTTGTTGATGTTAAGACCGTGGCTCTAAGACCGTATCCGGTTCGTCAAGTACCACGCCGTCGGTTTCCCTCCAAGTGTGATGTTGGAACGTGCATGACTACACGGATTCGCCAAGTACCACGACGCCCCCCCCCCGAAGAGTTCGGTGTCGGTGTACTAGAGTAGGGGTACCCTAGTATCCCGAACTTGTGCACAGGCAGTCGCAGCATCCCGCGGCAAGGCTTGCCGGGTGACCGCCAAGATCCTCCACGGTTCCTTTGGAGCCATTCAAGAACAAAGTACTCAAACCAAGGCCCCGGCAAGAGGAGCTGGCCGGGAAGGAAACAAAACCCCGGCAAGAGGAGCTTGCCGGGAAGGCCAACCAAGGCATACCAAGAAAACTTGCCGCAACGCGCCACGCGTCCCGGCAAGGCCCGGTGAGCGACAAGCTCCCGAACACGACAAGACGACGACCGCGGCAAGGAGCTTGCCGCGGGAAACCCCCACTTCGTGCCCGCGCTCCAGCACACCCGCCAACGTGTCGCTCTAGGACCCTCCCAAGCACACGTGGCAGGAGGCCGTGCAGCTAGGGGTGCGCGGTGGCAAGCAGGCGCTGACAAGATAACCATCATGGCAAACGGTGGCGTCCCTAGCGGTCCCTTTCGGTACTGTTTAGGCGACACAGACGGGCAATTAATGCCCTTGTCCCCTGCCGCCAGGGTTAGGTATGATACACAGTAACAGGTAGCTGTGCCTACCACAGCACCTTTCCATTTTTGCCCTTTACCTCCGTTGCCACCTGTCGGTAACCCCTTGAGCATATAAAAGGAGGCCCGTGTGCAACGGGGGGGGGGGGGGGGGTCAGCCAGTTCATCTACTCACGCTCGGTCTTGCTAGCCGCTGGTGTGTACTGTAGCACTCCGCGCTCCTGAGCTAGAAATCAATACAAAACCACAAAGCAGGAGTAGGGTTTTACGCATCCGTGCGGCCCGAACCTGGGTAAATCGCTCGTGTGCTTCGCCTCGATTTGCTCTTTGCACGACCTCCGCCCCCGCCGAACCGAAAGGGACCCGGTCCGCCGGTCCCATAGGTGCCCGAGGATCAGCACCCCGCCATCTTTGGCGCGCCAGGTAGGGGAAGAAACTGGATCGAGGAGCTGCCGGTGGTTCTTTGGCCGATCAGAACGACGCCAAATCGAGCCACTGGACAAACACCTTTCGCTCTAGTCTATGGAGCAGAGGAAGTTATCCCCACGGAACTCGTATACGGGTCACCTCGAGTGCTCGCTTACGATGAGCTCGAGCAAGAGCGGCTACGACAAGATGACGCGCTGCTCCTTGAGGAAGACCGTCTTCAGGCTGCTGTGCGAGCTGCTCGCTACCAGCAAGCTTTGCGCCGCTACCATAGCCGCAAAGTTAAAGCCAGAAGTCTCGAGGAAGGCGACCTTGTTCTTCGGTGCGTTCAGTCCGCCAAGAATTCCAACAAGTTGACGCCGAAGTGGGAAGGCCCTTACCGGGTGAAACGAGTCACTAGGCCTGGCGCTGTCCTCCTTGAGACCGAAGATGGCATTCCGCACCTACTCCACGGAGAAGACGATGGATGGTATGGGCCAGGCATCGTTCAAGAAAGTTTCGCCTTGCAGGGAAGCAAACAACAGAAAAGCGAAGTTGCCAAAGTTTGAGCAATCAAATTTTTTAAATTTTAAGTTATCTCCCTTGAACGACCACACTTTGTATGGGAAACCTGTGCGCGGAGGAACCAACTCATAGCTAGTTGCGCCCTTACTTTGTTTCGAGTCCGCTCAACAACTTAAGTGAGCTGCTAGCGCCCTTACTTTGCTTCGAGTCCGCTCAGCAACTTAAGTGAGCCGCTAGCGCACTTACTTTGTTTCGAGTTCGCTCAGCAACTTAAGTGAGCTACAACTAGTTGCGACAAGGTTTCTTGCCGGTAGCGGCACCGCCAGCAGGCTGCTGACATTCCGCACACAGCGCTCGCGGCTCAGGTGCCTGCACCGGCAAGTTCCCTAAAAGCGTAGGGCAAAAACATACAAAGGAAGGAATCAAGTAAAGGGAGTAACGTTGCAATCATTGCCCGCAATCAAGTTACATTATAAAGATAGCTTGTCGCAGCTCTAACAGATTGTTTTCATGACATGATGGGCAGCGACAAGAAAAGAAGAAATGAGCGGCCTAATCTACGCGATCGCCTTCGACCCGCTTGATCCCGCTCACCTTGTCCACAATGGGTGCGACAAGGGCCTTGAGCTCATCCAGATCAGCTTCTGGCGGTAAGGACCTGAGGATGTTGGTGAGGCGGAGGCCCGGATTGCGGAAGGCCACCTTCATCAACACTTTCTCGAGGGCTCCTGCGCAGATCTCGCGCGACTCGTGAGCTAGTTGCTTGGGGATCCTCTCTCGGAGTCGCTGAAGGGCCGTCGCCACGCCCTTGAAGAATAGGACGAGCTTGGCGCTGGACTGGAGGTTGTCGTCGGAGGGATACCCAAGATCTTCCATCCCCAGCGACGCCAGCTCCTTGTCAATATCTGTGGCGGCGTTCACCAGACTCTCCGTCCAGTGCGTCACAGTCTCCCTGAAGGTGTTCTGGGCGGTGGCAGCGCTCTCCAGCAGTGCCTTGTCGGCCTTGATTTCCTCCTTCAAGGCCGCCTCCCGCTTCTTGGCGCTGTCCAGAGTCTTAGTCAAAGTGGTTAGCTTCAACTCAAGATCCACGTTGGAGGCCTTGGCGACGCTGAGCTCCTTGCCCTTCTCGGAGAGATCGGCCTCCAGCCGCGCCACCTTCGTCTTCAACTCCTCCTTGGCGGTCTCGGCGGCGGCGGCAGCGTCCTCCGCTTGCTTGAGGGCTCCGCCAAGCTTCTCCTCGCGCGAGGCAAGCTCCTCCTCGTGGGCGTCGAGATTGACCTTCCGCTGCGCCAGCTCGCCCTCTTCCGCGGCTAGGTTCACAGCGGCAAGTCGCTGGCGCTCTTCGGCTTCAGCCTTCTCGAGGAGAAAGACCTTCCGCGCTTAAGCGAGCTGCTCCCGCTCCTCCGCCAGGGATCGGAGGGCTTCCCGGTGGAAACCCCCGAGCTCTTCTGCGCGCTTCTCAATGTCTGCTCCCGCCTTCGTGACAAGCGCCTCGCAGGACTCCAGCTTGGCTTGTCGCGCGCGGTAGAGCGACATCAACCTGCGCAGCAGCCGCTCTTCTTCGGGCTCGTTGCTGCTGCTGCTTGGCGCGTCAACCAGCTTCAGCCCCGCGGAGGCGAGCACTTCTCCGTCGAAGACCTCCCCCTCGACCGGCGCTCTGGAGCTTGATGCCCAGGGAAGATTGATGAAGACGTCGTCGCCGGCCTTTAAATAAACGCCCGGCTGGGGATCCTTGGAACTTGGCGCTGCGGCTTCGGCGGATGGGTCGGCGGTCGGCATAGCGCCTGGCGCTCTTGCGGCCTCTGGGCCGTCAGTACGATCGCCAGATTCCTCGCCAGTTGCTGCGGCGTTAGCCTTGGCGGCCTCTGCGCCGGTGGCGTCTCCAGCACCGGCAGCTTCGTCAGCGGCGGCCTCTGTCTCCATCTGCTCCGCAGCGGATGGACCTGACGGCCGGAAAAGGGGAGAAGAGTCAAACAGAATCCAGCAGAAACTCATAAAGATCAAGAAAAGAAGGATCCAAGAAAAGTTTTGAAGCAAGGGGAGTACCTACACTAGGCTCTGCGGTCGTGGTCTCCGTCGTCGAGGGGCCGCTGGCGCTGTCCCTCGCCGGAGAACCCTCCCTTGCCGGAGACTTCTCCCTCACCGGGAAGCCTTCCCTTGCCGGAGAACTCTCCCTTGTCGGGGGATTCTCCCTTGGCTCCTGGTGGGGCTGCTCGGCTCCTACACAAGTCAACAAGCAAATATCAGCAAAGACAAGTACCCATGCGCGCCTCGCCGCGGAAAATAATTCACACACTTACGCTGGGGGCTGCCATGAAGGAAAGTCGCCGGCTCCGGCAAGGTTGTCTCGGGCGCGCCACCTGTTATCGCAGTGGGCTCGTCCCCGATGATGACCACCGGGGCCTTAGCTCTCTTTGCCGCTCTCTGGGCCAGAGTCCTAAAGAGGAACAGATTCAGGGAAAAGCAAGTGAGAAACAAGACCAACAACAAGAGTTGAAGAAATGCAAGTACAACAAGAGAAGATTACTCTTCTTCTTCTTCCTCGTCGGAGCTTAACGCGGAGAAGTCGAAGCCCGGCGCGCGCCCGGTGCGAGGAGGCGGAGGAGAAGCTTCCCTTGGCCGCTTGGCGGGAGTAGTGGCGGCGGTCTGAGACGACCCCGCTCCGGCTGTTGGCGCGGCGTGAGTAGCGGCAGGGACTGAAGCGGTGGTCCGGCTAGACTCTGCTCCAGTTGCCGTCGTAGCATGAGGCGCTCCCGCGGCAACGGTGTTTGCCGTGGTCGAGCGTGTCACGCGGCGTGGCGACTGTTGGCCCGCTTGCCGCTCCGCCACATCACCAACCTTGCGGAGGCGCCTTCTTGGTGGGGACGGAGGCTCTGCTTCTGGTGAGCTGTCGGAAGACAAGGTGGAAGAAGAGTCGATTTGCAACGAGCCGCTCGTGTCCTTGGCGGGCTCGCCCGGCTCGGTGTCTTGCCCGGCAAGCCCCTTCTTGCCGGCAAGCTCCCCTCGCTCGGCACGGCTTGCCGCTTCTGCTGCATCGGCCTCCTCCGCAGTGAACCCGAACTCGCCCGCGGCTGCAGCTGCCGCTGCCTCCTCCAGCCTAGTGGCGATGAGCGCCATCTCCGCATCCGTGGTGTCGCGGGTGAGGCCGTCCTTCTCGTCGAAGCGGATTGGCACTTCCACCAAGTCATCGAAGAATTGCTGCACGACCTCGTCTGCAGGCTCCTGCCAAGTTGGCACAATCCCGTGCGAGTCGCACTCCGGCATCATTGCACGGATGCGGTCGAGCGCGGAATTGTTACACAAAGGCACGACGCCCCCCGGCAACCTGAACGCCTTGGGATGCTGGGGGTCATATTTGAACAGCTCCTGCAGGATCGCGTTGAGCTCCAGGACTGTGAAGTTGTAATTGAGGCCTGGCCGCTGCCTCATGATGTCTGCCGCGTTCTTGAACTCCCAAGTGGGCCTCCCCCGTTCCTGCAGGGGGGCGATGCGGCAGCGAAGGAAGTCTGCGCCGACAGCGCCAACAGTAAGCCCGGCAAGCCTCAGGCGCAGGATCCTGGTGACAGCAATCTTCAGCCTGGCGTCCTCTGGAGCCATGTCACTCCAATCGCTGCCGCGTGCTACTGGGGTTCAGCGTCGGATGGTAAATGGCTGCGGGCTCTCCTCGTCAATCCAGCACCAATCAGCTCTCCACTCCTCCCACTTGCCGCGGAATTCTCCCTCCAGATAGGTCTCTTTCTTGCCGGGCCTTGAGATCCAGGCAATCCCGCCGGATAGAGGCTCTCCTCTCTCTACTCGGGGTATGAAAAAGTGGCGGAAGAGGGCTACGTTTGGAAGGACTCCGACAAAGTTTTCGCAGAGGTGTGCGAAAACTGCCATTGTCAGGACGGCGTTGGGAGTGAAGTCAAGGAGATGGAATCCATAGGTGTTCATGATGTCGCAGAAGAAATCAGAGAAGGGCGCGCAGAGCCCGCAATAGAAGAACAATGCGAAGAAGGGGTACCCATTCGGAGCCTTCTTCCAAGCGGCGGCGGGGAGAACCTTTGTGCGCGGATGCGCGCGCGTCTCCGCCGACCAGTACAGATAGTAGTTCTCCCTCAGCTCCTTCGCGCCGAGCTTGGGGGGGGGGGGAAACGGACCGCTCCTTCCGCAGCGCTGCGAGCCGCTGCGCCTCGGTCGTCTTCACGGTCTTCCCCTTGTCGGCTTTTGGAGCCATGGCGGAAGTAGTGGAGGAGGTCGACGGCGTTGGTGGTGCTAGTGGCGATGGGGGGCGGAGCACTGCTCTCTCTCTTAGCTTTGGGGAGGCAAGGGAGCGGCGGAGATTTCTGAGATTGGGAACGGCAACAGGCGAGTGGGCCAACTGCCCCCGCTTTCCCTGCTTATAAAGGAGGAGGGGGCGGACGTTCCGCATTTCCGAATAAAGAAACCCCCGCAACCTCCCCCACGACGCCGCATTCAACGCGTGCCGTTCGGGGAGGGCGCGGTGGATACGGAGTGAGATACGGCGTAACCTAGGCCGCGCGTGCCCGTGCCCTGTTTTGGGCCTGGCCCAACAGCGCTCGGCACCGTGTCTGGCCCAGGCCCGGGGGATCCTGTCGGTGTACTAGAGTAGGGGTACCCTAGTATCCCGAACTTGTGCACGGGCAGTCGCAGCATCCCGCGGCAAGGCTTGCCGGGTGACCGCCAAGATCCTCCGTGGTTCCTTTGGAGCCATTCAAGAACAAAGTACTCAAACCAAGGCCCCGGCAAGAGGAGCTGGCCGGGAAGGAAACAAAACCCCGGCAAGAGGAGCTTGCCGGGAAGGCCAACCAAGGCATACCAAGAAAACTTGCTGCAACGCGCCACGCGTCCCGGCAAGGCCCGGTGAGCGACAAGCTCCCGAACACGACAAGACGACGACCGCGGCAAGGAGCTTGCCGCGGGAAACCCCCACGTCGTGCCCGCGCTCCAGCACACCCGCCAACGTGTCGCTCTAGGACCCTCCCAAGCACACGTGGCAGGAGGCCGTGCAGCTAGGGGTGCGCGGTGGCAAGCAGGCGCTAACAAGATAACCATCGGGGCAAACGGTGGCGTCCGTAGCGGTCCCTTTCGGTACTGTTTAGGCGACACGGACGGGCAATTAATGCCCTTGTCCCCTGCCGCCAGGGTTAGGTATGATACACTGTAACAGGTAGCTGTGCCTACCACAGCACCTTTCCATTTTTGCCCTTTAACTCCGTTGCCACCTGTCGGTAACCCCTTGAGCATATAAAAGGAGGCCCGTGTGCAACGGGGGGGGGGGGGGGGGTGGGGGGGGGGGGGGGGGGGGGGGTCAGCCAGTTCATCTACTCACGCTCGGTCTTGCTAGCCGCTGGTGTGTACTTTAGCACTCCGCGCTCCCGAGCTAGAAATCAATACAAAACCACAAAGCAGGAGTAGGGTTTTACGCATCCGTGCGGCCCGAACCTGGGTAAATCGCTCGCGTGCTTCGCCTCGATTTGCTCTTTGCACGACCTCCGCCCCCGCCGAACCGAAAGGGACCCGGTCCGCCGGTCCCATAGGTGCCCGAGGATCAGCACCCCGGCATTCGGGTTCGACAAGTTCGATGACGCTATTGTACAACCACGCTACCGAGACCGGCAAGACCGATGGTACGAAACCACCAAGTACCTCTATGAACGGATGCGTCCAATCCACCTCGGGGATCTCCAAGTACACCACCGACAAGACCACACGGATGCTCGAACGAGTGCTGAACGAAACGTCAAGTTCCACGACAACCATCGGCATGTACCCCTACACCACATCGGAACGCCGAGTTCCTCTTCGGAGGTGTGTATGATGACCAGGGCTAAAAGACCCGTACACCACTACCGTCGTTGAAGACCCGTGTAACGCATGCGTCAAGTACCTCCACCGTCGACCCTAGAGCGTGCGAGAACGACTACTTCCACTACCGCCGTCGCGAGAACGTCTACTTCCTCTACTTTGCACCGGACGAGAACTGTCTTGCTTGCACGCTTAAAAGGTATAACCTCGAGACGACGTCCGTGAACGAATGCTTGCGTTGTATGAGTTGGACCGTGTGTTGATCCGTGTCGGAGTTGTTCGTTGCACGAAGCCCCTCTTTTGCCTTGCCACCGTCATGTGGGAACCCGGAATCTGGGAGCACCCCATCTTCTTGCAAGACACACTCGCACCCACTTCCTTTTGCACTGGTATCCCCGTGAGCTACCGGATCATCGGAATGTTGCCGTGGCATCATTTACGTTTCGTCGCCGTGGCACCCCTTTCTTTCTACCACGGTGACACAAATGCTTCATAATATGCTCATGTCAACCTTTACCAAAAATTGCATAAAACTTGAACATGTCATCCGCATCATGATAATAACATCAAGACTGTTTAAAATTGTTGTTTGCCTTAAATTTCTAAATGCATATGGGGATTTTCCGGACTTGTCGTTTTGTTGTTCCGGCCTCATTTAAACTTGCCTAGATAGATAGTTTCATTATGCTTCACCTCTTGCCATGCTAACAACATTTAATATTGTTGAGTACCTAAACGAGAGAGAATTAAATAAGTCATGTGGTGTTTCGTTAATATGCAACTCGTTGCATATTGAGCTCCATTTAATTTGTAGGATTGTTTGTGCATTTTTCCATGCCATGCCTCATTAAACCGGACATGCATCATACTTGGTTGTGCATCATGCCATGCTTATGTGATGGTTGTTTACATTGTTGTTTGCTTCTTTCCTGGTTGCTTCTCGCGTTAGCTTCGGTTTCGTTCCGGAGTTGTGAGGATTCGTTCGACTACGTCCATTTGTCTTCTTCATGGACTCGTTCTTCTTCCTTGCGGGATTTCAGGCAAGATGATCATACCCTTGAAATCACTTCTATCTTAGCTTGCTAGTTGCTCGCTCTTTTGCTATGCCTATGCTGCGATACCTACCACTTGCTTATCATGCCTCCCATATTGTTGAACCAAGCCTCTAACCCACCTTGTCCTAGCAAACCATTGTTTGGCTATGTTACCGCTTTGCTCAGCCCCTCTTATAGCATTGTTAGTTGCAGGTGAAGATTGAAGTTTGTTCCTTGTTGGAACATGGAGATGTTGTTCCTTGTTGGAACATGTTTACTTGTTGGAATATCAAAATATCTCTTATTTAATTAATGCATCTATATACTTGGTAAAGGGTGGAAGGCTCGGCCTTATGCCTGGTGTTTTGTTCCACTCTTGCCGCCCTATTTCCGTCAAATCGGTGTTATGTTCCTGGATTTTGCGTTCCTTACACGGTTGGGTTATAATGGGAACCCCTTGACAGTTCGCCTTGAATAAAACTCTTCCAGCAATGCCCAACATTGGTTTTACCATTCGCCACCTAGCCTTTTCTTTCCCTTGGGTTCTGCAGACTCAAGGGTCTTCATTATTTTAACCCCCCCGGGCCAGTGCTCCTCTGAGTGTTGGTCCAAACTAGAGCCCCTTGCAGCGCCACCTCGGGGAAACTCGAGGGCTGGTTTTAGTTGTACGGACTGCTCATCTGAGTGTGCCCTGAGAACGAGACATGTGCAGCTCCTATCGGGATTTGTCGGCACATTCGGGCGGTGTTGCTGGATTTGTTTTAACTTGTCGAAGTGTCTTGTAGAACCGGGATACCGAGTCTAATCGGAATGTCTCGGGAGAAGGTATATCCTTCGTTGACCGTGAGAGCTTGTCATGGGCTAAGTTGGGACACCCCTGCAGGGTTTTGAACTTTCGAAAGCCATGCCTGCGGTTATGGGCAGATGGGAATTTGTTAACGTCCGGTTGTAGAAAACCTGAAGTTGATCTTAATTAAAATACATCAACCGTGTGTGTAACCGTGATGGTCTCTTTCCGGCGGAGTCCGGGAAGTGAACACGGTGTTGGAGTTATGCTTGACGTAGGTTCTTCTAGGATCACTTCTTGATCATACTTTTATCGACCGTGCTTTGCCTTCTCTTCTCGCTCTCATTTGCATATGCTAGCCACCATACATGCTTGTCGCTTGCTGTAGCTCCACCCCATACCTTTACCTTTCCCATAAGCTTAAATAGTCTTGATCGCGACGGTCCAAGATTGTTGAGTCCCCGTGACTCACAGATACTTCCAAAACCATCTTGCAGGTGCCGATGAGTCCGTGCAGATGACGCAACCAAGCTCAAGGAGGAGCTCGATGAAGACCATGTCCTTTGTGTCCTTTGTGTTGTTTCGTTCTAGTTGATCAGTAGTGGAGCCCAGTTGGGGTCGATCGGGGACCTTGTCGCTTTTGGGGTTCTTCTTTTATTTTGGTTCCGTAGTCGGACCTTGATTGTATCTGGTTGCTGTAATGCTTTATTCATGTAATTGTGTGAAGTAGCGATTGTAAGCCAACTATGTATCTCTTTCCCTTATGTATTACATGGGTTGTGTGAAGATTACCTCACTTGTGACATTGCCTTCAATGCGGTTATGCCTCTAAGTCGTGCTTCGACACGTGGGAGATATAGCCGCATCGAGGGCATTACAAGTTGGTATCAGAGCCTTCCCCGACCTTAGGAGCCCCCTTGCTTGATCGAATAGCTGGCGTTGTTGAGTCTAGAAAAAAATGTTTCGAGTCATTTAGGATTATATATATCGGAGAGTTAGGAATTCTTTTACTCCCTAGTCCCTTCGTCGCTCTGGTGAGGCATCCTGACGTAGAGTTTTGACTCTTCTCTTCTCAAATTTCACTAAAAATATTTTTTAGGATCACGTGGGTATCTTGGAATCGTTCCAATGGTTTTGTGACGAGAACATTATTCTTGGTGCCTCTTGTCATTTAGGGGTTGTGGCAGTGTCCCGGGGAGTTGAGCTCCGAGGTGTTGTTGTCACAATTTTATTGTTGCAGTTCTGGAATACCTGAGATTAGTTTCGCCGACATCGAAAATCTCTTTTATGCAGTTGTTGGTGAGATAACCTCGATGCCACCCAGTACTGGGGCGGGAGTTCGGGAGTATTGCCATAACTTGTATAACGGATGCTTTTCGAAGGTTGAGGTAGACGATTTCCGAAGGTTTCTTGGTTATGTGTTGAAGGATGGATACAGCTGGATGTAGGATTTGTTAGAATTGGGTGAGATATTATGCTTCCCCTGTATCCCCAACACCTGATTGCATAACTGGGAAAATTTTGGGAGTTTATAAGTGGGAATTCAAGTAGCTCTTAGGATATCTTTCCGACAGGCGTATGATATGAAATTGGGGTTCAACATCTAGTGGTCCGCCTATTCACGGTCGGTTTTACAGTGGTCTCATTGTGTCTTAAAGAGTCCTTGGCTATGCCGACTCGGGGACGCTTCGTATGTCATGTGCACTGCCTTGTACATGATGGTGCTGTACAATCGAGCCCGTGTAGGCCCCACCACGAAAACTTCGGACGAAATCTCTATCATATGTTTGTTCCGGCTTATTCCGCAAGACAATCCTTTGTTTTGTTTTGAGTTGTGGTATTCAAGTTGCTTCGAAGTCAAATGTTGATAAAATACCTTTCCTAAATGGTATTCTCATGTTCCTATATGAATACCAATCCCTCATGATCATCGAGATTATCATGTTAATTCTTTTTTAGCCGGCGTGTTTCTCTTCAAGTGGATCCGACCATTTCAACATCAGCGACATCAATTCTCAGTTCTTCTCAACGGTGTTTGTTTCATCCGTCTCCAAGTTTCCTTTGTTTTTTCCCGCCCTCCCTCCCTTGTTTTCTCCGAGGACTCAGAATTTTTACTCAACTATCCTTTTATTTACGGGAAGTCTCTCCATTCCTTTTCCGTCAATGTTCTTATCCGGTGATTCTCATGAAGATTCTAACGGAGCCTCAAGTTTATCATTCTTTGTTCTTTTATCTTCTCCGGTGGAACCAAGTCAAGCTCTGTTGATCATATCATTTCCTCGTTTCAATGCTTTCTTATGCCGGTGCAATTCTTAATCATTCACCTCTCGCTATTCAATTGTTCCGGAGTGCTCAAGATATCTCCAAGATTCGTGTTTCCACTCTACATTCATTCAAGCTCTTTCGAGGATGTTATCTCATTCAAGCCATTTAATTCAACCGGTGAAATCTCTATTTTAAATCTTTCAACGGTGTGTCTTTTGAGTGGGCCCTAACCCACAGGTCTTTTCCCAGGATCTTACCTGACTCTTCTTATTTTTCCGGTGCTTCTCAAATTCTTTTCTAAAGTTTGACGTAAGAATGATTTATCATCAGTCAAATGTCTTTCTCCAAGATCTTTCAAATTATTTTCACCATTGGCTCAACCTTCCCATTCTTCATTCCGGAGTGTCTCAACAATTCATGGTGGTGTTTCTCGTCGTAATTCTCAGATTTTGAAGACCAAAGAAGAATTTTCCCTCAATCTTGCTCCATTCTCTCATAATTGTTTTGATTGTGAGAATTCCTTTCACCTATCTGGAGTCCATCAATTCAGGTTTATTCATTCTCAGCTTTCAGTTATCATTCTCCAATCTTACCGGTGCTTCGTTCAAGTGATCTCTAATCGGCTCGTGATCTCTTCATTCTCATGTATCTAAATCCTATCAAGCATCTTCATTCATTTTATAATTATTCCCGGTATTTCTTTATCTTCTCTTCGTTCATTTTCAATTCTTACGGTGGTTCGTTCAAGAGTTCCTCTTCCTTCGTTTATCATATCAATTCATTCATTGTTTCAATCCTACCGGCGGTTCATTGAAGACCTTCCCAAGTTTATGTTATATCTCTCGTAATCTTTTCTACGAGAATAAGTAATATGTCAAATCCGTTGATTGTCATCAATTTAATTGATGAAGGATAAGCATAATGTAATTCTTATTCTTGATTCACCCAAATGTTTAATTCCTTATTCCGGAGGTTCATCAAATTCTCGGTTTCACTTGATTCATCTTTCTTTTCCCGGAGTTCCAAGTTCCCTCAATTATTTCATCGCGGAGATCCACCTAAATCATTACAAGGTTTCATCTTGTGTTTCCAACTTCTTTTTATTTTCATTATTCTTTTTGTTTACCGGAGTTCCTCATAAAGGTTCTACATGATGGTTCATCAAGGATTTATATTCCTTCTCGAAGTGTTCATCGAGATTCCTTTCAAAGGAGCTCAAGTACTCTTCATCTTGCAATCCGGAGTGCCATTCTTTCTATCGTATCATTAGAGGTGGTATTATGTCATTCTTGATGATTTGAGTTCATGTTCCATGATTCACATGTTGTTAAGCATGAGCTATTTTAAATCCATCAACCTCTTCGTTGGAGTTATCTTGGGTTATATTTCAACTAATACTTTCCCTAAGGATTGTTGCTAATTATTGTGCTTATAAATGATCCAAGTTCTTCAATTATCCTTCCGGTGAGATAAGTTTCTCGTCTCCTTGTTCTTATCATTCCAATCTGTCGTTTCCGTTAGTGGCAGAATTTCACCTCAGCTTTGAGATGTTCTCCATATGTCCACTACAAGCTGACTCTTTTCGTTGTTGGTTTTCCAACAACTCTGCTCGAACTTTCCCCTAAAGATGATTTTCAAGATCATTTGAGGTAAAAGATATTGTTTTCTACTCCATTCATTCCATTCCTTACTTTCATTTCTTCCGAAGGCGTCGTGATGTTTCTCTTTTCTCTCATCATCTCGGATGGTGTTCTTTTCGTGCTTACCCATTTAACTGGAGTATTGTGCCCCTGTACTCAAGCTCTTTTATTTTATCAAGTCTTTCATCTCTTTTCAACCGGAGTGCTACCTGAATCGGTTCTTTCTTTTCCTCTTTCTTAACGGAGTGCTTTCAACTTCGTTCATCGCTGTTGCTTTCTTTCTTTCAATTTGTGTAACCTTTCAAAGTTCTTTGGTTTCACTCCTTTGTCAAAGAAGCAACTTAGTTTTACCTTTTCTCTCCCTCTTCCTTTCCCTCCGGTGCCATCCTAGATCTTGGGACGAGATCCTCTCGTAGTGGTGGAGTGTTGTAACGCCCCAAGACCGAAGCTTCAGATACCTTCCATGGGTTCCGAGTTTCGTTGCATTAATCCTTGCATCATGTCATCGTGTCATAAATCTTTTGCATCTCAACTAAATTGAATGGCATGGATCCTCGATCCATTTAAATCGAGGGAAGGGTGACTTCTCTTTATAACATATCCTCCCAATATTATAGGGAGCTACAACGAAATATTCCATTAGTTTGGGATCACATATAACACACTTGCAAATAATCACATGCCTTTTTCCACTTCAAGTTTGGTCCCCAAACTTTTCCTGTAATTTCTTTCATCACTTCCCCGAGCTCCACCTAAATTCTCAACATTTTTGGGCACTTCGAAAAACCTGTCCTAGCTCAAACCTTTTGAATTAAATTCAAAGAAATTTGAATTTATTATTTCAATATTGGTCATTCCTAATTTCTTGGATCAACACATTTTGTGTGAGTCCAAGAAATTTAACCTCTTGCTCAAATTCGTTCACTAACCCTATCCTTCATTTTTTCTTCTCTCTTTATTCTTCCTTCTTTCTTCTAAGGAGTATATGAGAGAGAGAGGGGGTTGCACCCAGGCCCAGCCGCAGCGGACAGCCCACCTGGGCCTCCCAACGCATAGCCAAGCCGGCCACTAGGCCTAGTAAAGCTCCCCCCGTAACCCTAGCCCGATCCCCATCTCCCCTCTCCCTCGTTCCCTCCAGTGCGCCGCTACCTCATACGCACGGATCGAGCCAGGAGGCATGCTCGATCCCATCTCTCCCTCCTGCGCCACCATGTCTCTCCCTTAGCCCGATCCCCTCTCCCTCCTCTCGCTCTTCCTTGCGCCGAACCCCATGGTCCTGTTGCAGCTGCTCTTCCCGGCTCCTCCCGTGGCGCCCGCGTCCCTGTTCACCTCCACTGCCTCCATGCCAGGGTCCCTCACAGGCTCCTCCTTGTCGACTTGCCTCGCCGCCGGGCGTCCCTGCCCCGCCGCTTTCTCCTTGTCGCGCCCAGGCCCCATTGAGCTCACTGCTGCACCTTGTCGCGTCACTGCTGCATCCTCGCCGCCGCCCGGGATCCTCCTTCCACCTTGCCTCTCTGAAACCCCCGCGGATGCTATCTTCCAGCCTCGCCGGATGCCGTCCAGGGAACCCATGGCGCCGTCAAGGCCAGCGTCGCCAGCACCGTCCTCCTCTGCCTGCACCTGCTCGTCATCCTTGGGATCTACGAGAAGCAGCTCCGAAGTGCTCCAGCAGCCCGAGGTGGTAGCAGCATCGGTACAGGCGTGTCGGGCTCCCGAGCGCCTCCTCCTGCCGGCCCGGCGTGCAGCAGCAGCGTACTACTTCGCCCTTCGTGTGTCTCTGTTTTTTGTTGATGTTAAGACCGTGGCTCTAAGACCGTATCCGGTTCGTCAAGTACCACGCCATCGGTGTCCCTCCAAGTGTGATGTTGGAATGTGCATGACTACACGGATTCGCCAAGTACCACGACGCCCCCCCGAAGAGTTCGGGTTTGACAAGTTCGATGACGCTATTGTACAACCACGCTACCGAGACCGGCAAGACCGATGGTACGAAACCACCAAGTACCTCTATGAACGGATGCGTCCAGGCCGCCTCGGAGATCTCCAAGTACACCACCGACAAGACCACACGGATGCTCGAACGAGTGCTGAACGAAACGTCAAGTTCCACGACAACCATCGGCATGTACCCCCACACCGCATCGGAACGCCGAGTTCCTCTTCGGAGGTGTGTATGACGACCAGGGCCAAAAGACCCGTACATCACTACCGTCGTTGAAGACCCGTGTAACGCATGCGTCAAGTACCTCCACCGTCGACCCTAGAGCGTGCGAGAACGACTACTTCCACTACCGCCGTCGCGAGAACGTCTACTTCCTCTACTTTGCACCGGACGAGAACTGTCCCGCTTGCACGCTTCAAAGGTATAACCTCGAGACGACGTCCGTGAACGAATGCTTGCGTTGTATGAGTTGGACCGTGTGTTGATCCATGTCGGAGTTGTTCGTTGCACGAAGCCCCTCTTTTGCCGTGCCACCGTCATGTGGGAACCCGGAATCCGGGAGCACCCCATCTTCTTGCAAGACACACTCGCACCCACTTCCTTTTGCACTGGTATCCCCGTGAGCTACCGGATCATCGGAATGTTGCCGTGGCATCATTTACGTTTCGTTGCCGTGGCACCCCTTTCTTTCTACCACGGTGACACAAATGCTTCATAATATGCTCATGTCAACCTTTACCAAAAATTGCATAAAACTTGAACATATCATCCGCATCATGATAATAACATCAAGACTGTTTAAAATTGTTGTTTGCTTTAAATTGCTAAATGCATATGGGGATATTCCAGACTTGTCGTTTTATTGTTCCGGCCTCATTTAAACTTTCCTAGATAGATAGTTTCATTATGCTTCACCTCTTGCCATGCTAACAACATTTAATATTGTTGAGTACCTAAACGAGAGAGAACTAAATAAGTCATGTGGTGTTTCGTTAATATGCAACTCGTTGCACATTGAGCTGCATTTAATTTGTAGGATTGTTTGTGCATTATAGGGAGCTATAACAAAATATTCCATTAGTTTGGGATCACATATAACACACTTGCAAATAATCACAGGCCTTTTTCCGCTTCAAGTTTGGTCCCCAAACTTTTCCTATAATTTCTTTCGTCACTTCCCCGAGCTCCACCTAAATTCTCAACATTTTTGGGCACTTCGAAAAACCTGTCCTAGTTCAAACCTTTTGAATTAAATTCAAAGAAATTTGAATTTATTATTTCAATATTGGTCATTCCTAATTTCTTGGATCAACACATTTTGTGTGAGTCCAAGAAATTTAACCTCTTGCTCAAATTCGTTCACTAACCCTCTCCTTCATTTTTTCTTCTCTCTTTATTCTTCCTTCTTTCTTCTAAGGAGTATATGAGAGAGAGAGGAGGGGGGGTTGCACCCAGGCCCAGCCGCAGCGGACAGCCCACCTGGGCCTCCCAACGTATAGCCAAGCCGGCCAGTAGGCCCAGTAAATCTCCCCCCGTAACCCTAGCCCGATCCCCGTCTCCCCTCTCCCTCGTTCCCTCCAGTGCGCCGCTACCTCATACGCACACATCGAGCCAGGAGGCATGCTCGATCCCATCTCTCCCTCCTGCGCCGCCATGTCTCTCCCTTAGCCCGATCCCCTCTCCCTCCTCTCGCTCTTCCTTGCGCCGAACCCCATGGTCCTGTTGCAGCTGCTCTTCCCGGCTCCTCCCGTGGCGCCCGCGTCCCTGTTCACCTCCACTGCCTCCGTGCAAGGGTCCCTCGCAGGCTCCTCCTCATCGACTTGCCTCGCTGCCGCGCGTCCCTGCCCCGCCACTTTCTCCTTGTCGGTGCCCAGGCCCCGTCGAGCTCACTGCTGCACCTCGTCGCGTCAGTGCTGCATCCTCGCCGCCGTCCATCCTCGCCGCCGCCCGGGCTCCTCCTTCCACCTCGCCTCTCTGAAACCCCGGTGGATGCCATCTTCCAGCCTCGCCGGATGCCGTCCAGGGAACCCATGGCGCCGTCAAGGCCAGCGTTGCCAGCACCGTCCTCCTCTGCCTGCACATGCTCGTCATCCTTGGGATCTGTGAGAAGCAGCTCCGAAGTGCTCCAGTAGCCCGAGGTGGTAGCAGCATCGGTCCAGGCGTGTCAGGCTCCCGAGCGCCTCCTCCTGCTGGCCCGGCGTGCAGCAGCAGCGTACTACTTCGCCCTTCGTGTGTCTCCGTTTTCTGTTGATGCTAAGACCGTGGCTCTAAGACCGTATCCGGTTCGTCAAGTACCACGCCGTCGGTGTCCCTCCAAGTGTGATGTTGGAACATGCATGACTACACGGATTCGCCAAGTACCACGACGCCCCCCCTAAAGAGTTCGGGTTCGACAAGTTCGATGACGCTATTGTACAACCACGCTACCGAGACCGGCAAGACCGATGGTACGAAACCACCAAGTACCTCTATGAACGGATGCGTCCAGGCCGCCTCGGAGATCGCCAAGTACACCACCGACAAGACCACACGGATGCTCGAACGTGTGCTGAACGAAACGTCAAGTTCCACGACAACCATCGGCATGTACCCCTACACCGCATCGGAACGCCGAGTTCCTCTTCGGAGGTGTGTACGACGACCAGGGCCAAAAGACCCGTACACCACTACCGTCGTTGAAGACCCGTGTAACGCATGCGTCAAGTACCTCTACCGTCGACCCTAGAGCGTGCGAGAACGACTCCTTCCAGTACCGCCGTCGCGAGAACGTCTACTTCCTCTACTTTGCACCGGACGAGAACTGTCCCGCTTGCACGCTTCGAAGGTATAACCTCGAGACGACGTCCGTGAACGAATGCTTGCGTTGTATGAGTTGGATCGTGTGTTGATCCGTGTCCGAGTTGTTCGTTGCACAAAGCCCCTCTTTTGCCTTGCCACCGTCATGTGGGAACCCGGAATCCGGGAGCACCCCATCTTCTTGCATGACACACTCGCACCCACTTCCTTTTGCACTGGTATCCCCGTGAGCTACCGGATCATCAGAATGTTGTCGTGGCATCATTTACGTTTTGTTGCCGTGGCACCCCTTTCTTTCTACCACGGTGACACAAATGCTTCATAATATGCTCATGTCAACTTTTACCAGAAATTGCATAAAACTTGAACATGTCATCCGCATCATGACAATAACATCAAGACTGTTTCAAATTTTTGTTTGCTTTAAATTGCTAAATGCATATGGGGATTTTCCGGACTTGTCGTTTTGTTGTTCCGGCCTCATTTAAACTTGCCTAGATAGATAGTTTCATTATGCTTCACCTCTTGCCATGCTAACAACATTTAATATTGTTGAGTACCTAAACGAGAGAGAACTAAATAAGTCATGTGGTGTTTCGTCAATATGCAACTCGTTGCATATTGAGCTCCATTTAATTTGTAGGATTGTTTGTGCATTTTTCCATGCCATGCCTCATTAAACCGGACATGCATCATACTTGGTTGTCCATCATGCCATGCTTATGTGATGGTTGTTTACTTTGTTGTTTGCTTCTTTCTGGGTTGCTTCTCGCGTTAGCTTCGGTTTCATTCCGGAGTTGTGAGGATTCGTTCGACTATGTCCGTTTGTCTTCTTCATGGACTTATTCTTCTTCCTTGCGGGATTTCAGGCAAGATGATCATACCCTTGAGATCACTTCTATCTTTGCTTGCTAGTTGCTCGCTCTTTTGCTATGCCTATGCTGCGATACCTGCCACTTGCTTATCATGCCTCCCATATTGTTGAACCAAGCCTCTAACCCACCTTGTCCTAGCAAACCATTGTTTGGCTATGTTACCGCTTTGCTCAGCCCCTCTTATAGCATTGTTAGTTGCAGGTGAAGATTGAAGTTTGTTCCTTGTTGGAACATGGAGATGTTGTTCCTTGTTGGAACATGTTTACTTGTTGGAATATCAAAATATCTCTTATTTAATTAATGCATCTATATACTTGGTAAAGGGTGGAAGGCTTGGCCTTATGCCTGGTGTTTTGTTCCACTCTTGCCGCCCTAGTTTCCGTCATATCGGTGTTATGTTCCCGGATTTTGCATTCCTTACGCGGTTGGGTTATAATGGGAACCCCTTGACAGTTCGCCTTGAATAAAACTCTTCCAGCAATGCCCAACATTGGTTTTACCATTCGCCACCTAGCCTTTTCTTTCCCTTGGGTTCTGCAGACTCAAGGGTCTTCATTATTTTAACCCCCCCAGGCCAGTGCTCCTCTGAGTGTTGGTCCAAAATAGAGCCCCTTGCAGCGCCACCTCGGGGAAACTCGAGGGCTGGTTTTAGTTGTACGGACTGCTCATCTGAGTGTGCCCTGAGAACGAGATATGTGCATCTCCTATCGGGATTTGTCGGCACATTCGGGCGGTGTTGCTGGATTTGTTTTAACTTGTCGAAGTGTCTTGTAGAACCGGGATACCGAGTCTGATCGGAATGTCTCAGGAGAAGGTATATCCTTCGTTGACCGTGAGAGCTTGTCATGGGCTAAGTTGGGACACCCTTGCAGGGTTTTGAACTTTCGAAAGCCGTGCCCACGGTTATGGGCAGATGGGAATTTGTTAATGTCTGGTTGTAGAAAACCTGAAGTTGATCTTAATTAAAATACATCAACCGCGTGTGTAACCGTGATGGTCTCTTTCCGGCGGAGTCTGGGAAGTGAACACGGTGTTGGAGTTATGCTTGACGTAGGTTGTTCTACGATCACTTCTTGATGATACTTTTATCGACCGTGCTTTGCCTTCTCTTCTCGCTCTCATTTGCGTATGTTAGCCACCATATATGCTAGTCGCTTGCTGCAGCTCCACCCCATACCTTTACCTTTCCCATAAGCTTAAATAGTCTTGATCGCGAGGGTGCGAGATTGCTGAGTCCCCGTGACTCACAGATACTTCCAAAACCAGCTTGCAGGTGCCGTTGAGTCCGTTCAGATGATGCAACTAAGCTCTAGGAGGAGCTCGATGAAGACCTTGTACTTTGTGTTGTTTCGTTCTAGTTGATCAGTAGTGGAGCCCAGTTGGGGTCGATCGGGGACCTTGTCGCTTTTGGGGTTCTTCTTTTATTTTGTTTCCGTAGTCGGACCTTGATTGTATCTGGTTGCTGTAATGTTTTATTCATGTAATTGTGTGAAGTGGCGATTGTAAGCCAACTATGTATCTCTTTCCCTTATGTATTACATGGGTTGTGTGAAGATTAGCTCACTTGCGAGATTGCTTTCAATGCGGTTATGCCTCTAAGTCGTGCTTCAACACGTGGGAGATATAGCCACATCGAGGGCGTTACACCACAACTAAAATGTCAAATACATGATCATGCGAAGCAATATGACAATGATGGAGCGTGTCATAGTAAATGAAACGGCGGAAAGTTGCATGGCAATATATCTCAGAATGGCTATGGAAATGCCATGATAGGTAGGTATGGTGGCTGTTTTGAGGAAGGTATATGGTGGGTGTATGATACCAGCAAAAGGTGTGCGGTATTAGATAGGCTAGCAATGGTGGAAGGGTGAGAGTGCGTATAATCCATGGACTCAACATTAGCCATAAAGAACTCACATACTTATTGCAAAAATCTATTAGTTATAAAAGCAAAGTACTACATGCATGCTCCTAGGGGGATAGATTGGTAGGAAAATACCATCACTTGTCCCCGACCGCCACTCATAAGGAAGATAATGTAGCGACCAGACCTCAAACAGTCTGATCTCTGTGCTCCGGTGTCATCCCTGGATCAGTAATGCTGACACCACACAGTACTCGAAGGATTTATAGCAGAGTAGCAATCACACACATATTACATCGGGTGTCTCAAAAGAGAACTTATTACAATAAATATGGCTTAAGGCCATCCAATAACGATAACAACGGAAGGCTTGGAAGATAAGTGAGTCCATCAACTCCAACGGCATCACTGAGTATAGAACCACGACCTAAAAACTCCTTAATCGTCGTCTGAAAAGTCTGCAACATTAACGTTGCAGCCCGAAAATGGGTCAGCACATGGAATATGCTGGCAAGATAACACAAGAGACTAATGGAATGCAACAGGTATACTATATGCATATTTGGCTGGTGGAAAGCTCTATGGTTACAGTTTTTGCGTAAAGCCAATTTTTCCCTACTTCAAAGGAATAAAATTAATTACTATCATGGTGGTTGTTAAACATTGAGAATGGTTGACAGCATTCTCAATCCCAATTAAGTAACATCATTAAAACCCATCAAAATTAATTTAGAGTAACATGTTGAGATTCACATGATAATCCAGGTACTAGATACTCAAGATGTCCTTAACCGGGGACACGGCTAACCACGATTAATTTGTTACACTCTGTAGGAGTTTGCGCACTTTTCCCCACAAGACTCGATCGCCTCCGTTTGGTTTCTCGCACTACAGGGTGTTTGAGAAGACGGATGACCGAGACATAGTCTTTCAGAAGCGCTAGCACCTTAAGATCGGGTAGACCGTACCACCTACATCCCCTACATCTACTAGTCTACCACTGTAAGAGTTCGCACAACTTAGTCAACTATGCCAGAGCCCCACACGGAAGTTTCTAGTATGAATAATCTCATGATCCCTTTGAGCCTGGGTGGCGGTCCAAAGAAAACAGGCAAGTCCTGGAAACCCCAGGTGCCTCAATCCACCCAGATGTGTGTTAGGTTGCCACATTAGATAAACCATTAGTTAACAATCTCACATCTGTCCTGCATAACACACACCCAATCCACGTCTACTAGCATAGCATGGCATAATAAGCAAACGTAGAAGTAACTCCCAAAGGTTTGATAATAAACAGGTAATAGGTACTAACTCATCTACTTCCCATCTCACAATTTAATTAGATCCTATTCGTGCAATGTGTGAGGATTGATCTAATGCAATAAAACTGGGTTGTATAAAAGGTATGATCAAAGTGTTACTTGCCTTGCTGATGATCCGCGAAACCTAGAGATTCGAAGTAACAGGCGGCGCACTCCGGGTATTCTATCGCAGACAAACAACAATCATACAATAAGTACTCATCTAATGCACAGGTAAAACTCAAATAGAAGATCTAACCAGAAAGTTCAACTTAAGAACCCTGGTTTGCAAAAAGAATCAAATCGAACGAAGCAAAAGAAATCAAACGGCGAAAGAAAACAACTTTGTTCTAGTAATCTAGATCTAGGGCAAATTTTACAGTAGCAAAAACATGTTTAAGTTGATTATTCGGAAAGAGGGTTTCGAGACGAAACTCCAGGCGCTTGAATCGACTGATTCTGATAAACGAGCGAAAAGTTATACTAAAACGAAAATCGGATCAGAAATCGCGATCAGAAAATAACCGCGAAAAATCCGACGAAAAAGAAAAACGACGAACAGAATTTTTTTTAAACAGCACGGAAAATGAGGCGGCAGCGAACCTCGGGCGGCGCGCACTCCGGCGAGTCGACGGCGGGGCGGCGGCGGCGGCTGGCGGCGGCGGCGGCTAGCGGCGGCTAGGGTTACGTCAGGGCGGCTGGCGGCTGGGCTTTCGGGCCCCGGGGCGGCGGCTTATATAGCCTTGGCCGGCGGTGTCCTGGACGAATACGGCCCAAAGTCGGTTCTGCGCATTTTATTTTATAATTGCGCTCGGTAGAAAAAAATAAAAAGAAATACCAAACGGACTCCAAAAATCACGAAATAAATTTTGCCGGGTTTCTAAAATCAAGCCCGATAAAGTGAACATTTATCTGGGCCCAAACTACAACTTTGAAAAACGCGCATTTTTCCTAAATTCAAATAAAAATACCGAAAAACTCCGAAATAAATCTTATTTGATTTTTTTATTAAATCCTCAATATTTCTATATTTTGGGAAAGTCATTTTATTCCCTCTCTCATATTTTTGTAATAGAAATAATTGATGATAAAATAAATAAAATCAAATGATCCTGTTTACATAATTTGAGAAAACTCAAATATGTAAATAACGAAATCCCCAACTCTCTCCGTGGGTCCTTGAGTTGCTTAGGATTTTCTAGGATCAAAACCAAAAGCAAAATAAAATATGATATGCATGATGACCTAATGTATAACATTCCAAATTGAAAATTTGGGATGTTACAAACCTACCCCCCTTAAGATGAATCTCGCCCTCGAGATTCGGGTTGGCTAGAAAATAGGTGAGGGTGGTCTTTGAGAAAATCTTCCTCTCGCTCCCAGGTGGCTTCATCCTCCGTATGGTGGCTCCACTGAACTTTGCAAAACTTGATAACCTTGCTACGAGTAACTCGGCTGGCAACTCAAGAATCTTGACCGGTTTCTCCTCATAGGTCAAATTGTTATCCAACTGAATTGCTTCCAATGGCACTGTGTCTCTCAAAAGTATGCCAGCCATCTCCGCGTGACACTTCTTCAACTGAGAAACGTGAAACACATCATGCACTCCTGTTAATCCTTCTGGCAATTCCAACTTGTAAGCCACTTCTCCCATACGCTCCAAAACTCGATATGGTCCTACAAATAGTGGCGCTAACTTCCCCTTAACTCCAAAGCGCTTAATCCCTCGAAGTGGGGATACTCGAAGATAAGCTCTATCTCCGACTTCGTAAACTGTCTCCTTGCGTTTAGAATCTGCGTAGCTCTTCTGCCTGGACTGGGCTACCTTGAGCCTATCGCGAATCAACTTCACCTTCTGTTCAGACTCCTTAATCAAATCTGGTCCAAACAACTGGCGGTCTCCAACTTCGTCCCATGACAACGGTGTCCTGCACCTCCTTCCGTACAAAGCTTCGAAAGGTGCCATCTTCAAACTGGTCTGATAGCTATTATTGTAAGAGAACTCTGCATATGGAAAATTATCGTCCCAACTATATCCATAATCTAGAGCACAAGCTCTCAGCATATCCTCCAAAATCTGATTGACTCTCTCAGTCTGTCCATCTGTCTGCGGATGAAAAGTTGTACTAAATTCTAGCCTAGTACCCAAAGTCTCATGCAACTGCTTCCAGAACTTTGAGGTAAACTGGGTTCCTCTATCTGATACGATGCTCCTCGGAACTCCATTCAAACATACGATCCTGGTCATGTATATCTTTGCCAACTTAGCACTGGTGTAAGTGGTCTTTACTGGGATGAAATGAGCTACCTTCGTCAACCGATCAACTACGACCCAAATCGAGTCATAGCCTGAACGAGTCCTTGGTAATCCCATGATAAAATCCATGCCTAGCTTATCCCATTTCCATTCGGGTATCGGCAATGGTTGCAACAATCCTGCTGGCTTCTGATGCTCTGCCTTTACTCTCTGACATACGTCACAAACTGATACATACTCTGCAATATCCTTTTTCATTCCGGTCCACCAGAAAATATCCTTCAAATCCAAATACATCTTGGTATTTCCTGGGTGAATCGAATACGGTGAATCTTGTGCCTCCTGCAGAATCAACTTTTTGATCTCCGGGTCATTGGGCACGTAAACACGGTCTTCAAACCATAGGGTGTCGTGCTCATCCTCACGAAATCCTTTAGCTTTTATTTTGCTCAGTTTCTCCTTTATAGCGGCAATCTCTTTGTCAGTTTTCTGAGCTTCCCTGATTCTGTCCATCAAAGTTGACTGAATTTCCAGCTCTGCTACATAGCCTCTCGGAACTAACTCCAAACATAGCTCACGAAGATTTTCTGCTAACTCCTTGGGTATTTCTCCCGTCATCGTCATTAGCCTATTGACATGGCTCTTGCGGCTTAATGCATCAGCTACTACATTAGCTTTTCCGGGATGGTAATGTAATTTCATATCATAATCATTGATAAGCTCCAACCATCTCCTTTGTCTGAGGTTCAACTCCTTCTGTGTGAAAATGTACTTCATACTCTTATGATCCGTGTACACCTCACAATGATTTCCTATGAGGAAATGTCTCCATGTCTTCAATGCATGCACTACGGCTGCTAACTCCAAATCATGCGTAGCATAATTCAATTCGTGGGGCTTCAGTTGTCGTGAGGCATACGAAACAACTCTCCCTTCCTGCATAAGCACTGCTCCAAGTCCTCGACGTGAAGCGTCGCAATACACCTCATAGTCATTGGTTTGATCTGGCAAAATCAACACTGGTGAAGTAACCAAACGTTTCTTCAACTCCTGGAAACTTGCCTCACACTCATCAGTCCATTTGAACTTAGTATCCTTCTTCAACAACTCCGTCATAGGCTTGGCAATCTTTGAGAAATTCTCAATAAATCTCCGGTAGTATCCTGCGAGTCCAAGAAAAATCCGGATCTCTCCAACGGTAGTTGGGGCTTCCCACTTGGTCATGGTTTCAACTTTAGCGGGATCTACTGCTATAGCTTCTCCAGACATAACGTGTCCGAGGAATCCTACTTCCTTCAACCAAAACTCACATTTGCTGAACCTGGCATATAATTGATGTTCTCTGAGCTTTCCAAGTACCAAACGCAAATGCTCCTTATGCTCCTCTTCATTCTTCGAATAAACCAGGATATCATCAATGAACACTACGACGAACTTATCCAAAAACTCCATAAACACTTTGTTCATCATGTTCATAAAATAGGCAGGCGCGTTAGTCAGTCCAAATGACATAACGGTATACTCATACAGCCCATACCTTGTGGTAAAAGCTGTCTTCGGAATATCCTGTTCTCGAATCTTCAACTGATGCTACCCTGATCGCAAATCGATCTTGGAAAACACTTTAGCTCCTTGCAACCGATCAAATAGATCGTTGATCATTGGTAGTGGGTACTTGTTCTTGATGGTTACTTCATTCAATCCTCGATAGTCAACAACCATCCTTAACGATCCATCCTTCTTCTCTACTACAAGTACTGGTGATCCCCAAGGCGAAGAACTTGGGCGAATATATCCCTTATCCAGTAACTCCTTAATCTGCTTCTTAATTTGCACCAAATCTTTTGCTGGCATCCTATACAGTCTCTTTGATATTGGCCCAGTGCCTGGCAATAGCTCAATCAAAAACTCAATGTCTCTATCCGGTGGCATGCCTGGCAACTCTTCGGGAAATACATCAGGAAAATCCTTTACCACCGGTACTTCCTCCTGCACAACTCTTGTTAGGCAATTTACTTGTGTCCTCTTTGGTACATGCCGGGATACATACTTGATCCTTCTCCCTTCTGGTGTGGTAAGCAAAATTGACTTACTAGCACACTCAATATTCCCTTCATACTTTGATAACCAATCCATGCCTAATATCACATCCAATCCTTGAGATTCCAATACTATTAGGTCTGAGGGAAAAACATAGTTACCAATCCTTAATGGTAACCGATCACACCACAGGCTTGCCACATACTCTGCTCCTGGCGAGGTTACTAACATGGGTGACCTAAGGGCTTGGGTTGGTAGGTTATACTTATCCACAAATCCCCTTGATATGTATGAATGCGATGCACCAGTATCAAAAAGAACGAGTGCAGTAAATGACTTAACCAAAAACTTACCTATTACTGCATCGGGCTGAGCTTCAACCTCCTCCACATTAATGTGGTTCACCTGTCCCCTGTTAAAAGGGTTCGGCTTCTTTCCAGAACTTCCATTGCCGTTTTGGCCTTCAGGACATTCATTTGCATAGTGTCCTGGCTTCGAACACTTATAGCAAGTGACGTGGCTCAAGTCCTTGGCTGGGGTTGATGGGGTGTTGCGGTTCTGTCCGTTGCTTCCTCCATTCCCATTACCATTCTTGGTGCCATTGTGATTGTGCGAGCTACCTACTCCATGGGTATGCTGAAAATGTCCTCCTGGCCTAGGGGTAAAACGTGGCTTCTGCTGAGCTCCTGAATTATACTTTCCTTGTCCATACTTCCTCTTGCGGTTCTCAATTTGCTGCTGCTTCCCTTCAATCATAAGAGCACGGTCTACCAAATCCTGGTAGTTGTTGAAGGTGGCTACCATCAACTGCATACTCAATTCATCATTCAATCCTTCCAGGAATTTCTCCTGCTTAGCTGCATCCGTAGCAACGTCATCTGGGGCATAACGCGCTAGCTTACTAAACTCCTCCACATACTGGCCAACTGTCTGTCCTCCTTGGCGCAAGTTACGAAACTCACGCTTCTTCATGGCCATTGCTCCTGCTGAAACATGGGCAGTACGAAAAGCCTGCTGAAACTGGTCCCATGTGACAGTGTCGACTGGGAAGGTGGCTGTGAAATTCTCCCACCAAGATGCTGCGGGTCCTTCTAACTGATGTGCGGCAAACTTAACCTTCTCCACATCTGTGCATCCTGCTGTGGTCAACTCCCTAGCTATCTTGCGGAGCCAATCATCTGCTACTATCGGCTCGGTGCTACTGGAAAACACCGGCGGATTTAGCCTAAGAAAACGGGCTAAGTGGTCAACAGGTGGTGGTGGTGGTGGATTGTTGTTGTTGTTCCCTTGATTCTGATTCTGAACTAGCAACTACATCAAGGTGTTCTGCTGCTGGATCAACTGGGTGAGCTCCGGCGGAAAGGCAAATCCGGGGTCACGTCTCGGAGGCATCTGAGGGTTTAGAAAAGATGAGATATAAGAATAGAGGGGGTCTAAAGGCAAAACACTACCCATATGCACATGAGGCAAAAACAAACAATTCACTTCAATCAATCAAACAAGGACATACAATCGATCTAGCTATCACAAAAGTGCTCGGACTACTATATTTACATGGTGGACTACTACTACTGATGAGGTGGTCTACTAGAAATATTCTACGGTTGTAGACTCCATGATATCTGCTCCTGCTTCATCCACATAGTCATCATCGCTACTATCTTGTTCCGAGTCGGTGCTGTCAATGATGATGTAGTCTCCCGGGCTAATCTCCTTGGGTTCTTCGTCTTCATCTACTGGTGTCGGGCCTCCCATAAATATTCCTAGCTTCATAGTTAGGTTGGCATTCTTATCCACCAATACTTCAATTTCTTCTTCAGAATCTTCACGTGTAGCCTTGAGTTCTTCCTCTAGTTCCTTGATTCTAGTCTTAGCCTTCTTCAGATCTATCATGTCGGCGCACATCTGATTCTCCTGTCGTCGAATGTGCTGGTTTAACTCCTGGATAAAAGCTGCAATTGATCTATCTTTCCTGGTGCTGATCATCTCCCAGTGTTCATCTCGGCGCCCACAAATCTGGTAGATAGTATCCTTAAGATCCTTGCGGTAGACTTCTCCAATGCGTCCCATGGCGATGTGAGCTGCCATACTCTTTCCTAGACTCCAAGTTGGTGCATCAAAAGAAAACTCTATGGGTTCAGTGACTGGCATGAACGTCCTTCCTGGAACTTGAACTTGAATCATCCAGCGCTCTTCTTCAGGTAAAGTGGCGTTGTAGGTTCCCGTGAAGCTTGGTACTCCTATGTTCAGGTATCTAGTGACTTCCTTCAAGTGGCGTCCAAAGGGTGTATCTTCATCTGGTTGTGTGAACTTGTTCCTTGCATCCGCCATCCTAAAGAGTAGAAAAGATGAGAAGTCAGATGAGAAGAGAGTGAGCAGTGATCTAGGTCTTAAGCTTAGTGGTCGTTTCCTACAGTTAGCGTGTGCTCTGATACCATCTCTGTAGCGACCAGACCTCAAACAGTCTGATCTCTGTGCTCCGGTGTCATCCCTGGATCAGTAATGCTGACACCACACAGTACTCGAAGGATTTATAGCAGAGTAGCAGTCACACACTTATTACATCGGGTGTCTCAAAAGAGAACTTATTACAATAAATATGGCTTAAGGCCATCTAATAACGATAACAGCGGAAGGCTTGGAAGATAAGTGAGTCCATCAACTCCAATGGCATCACTGAGTATATAACCACGACCTAAAAACTCCTTAATCGTCGTCTGAAAAGTCTGCAACATTAACGTTGCAGCCCGAAAACGGGTCAGCACATGGAATATGCTGGCAAGATAACACAAGAGAGTAATGGAATGCAACAGGTATACTATATGCATATTTGGCTGGTGGAAAGCTCTATGGTTACAGTTTTTGCGTAAAGCCAATTTTTCCCTACTTCAAAGGAATAAAATTAATTACTATCATGGTGGTTGTTAAACATTGAGAATGGTTGACAGCATTCTCAATCCCAATTAAGTAACATCATTAAAACCCATCAAAATTAATTTAGAGTAACATGTTGAGATTCACATGATAATCCAGGTACTAGATACTCAAGATGTCCTTAACCGGGGACACGGCTAACCATGATTAGTTTGTTACACTCTGCAGAGGTTTGCACACTTTTCCCCACAAGACTCGATCGCCTCCGTTTGGTTTCTCGCACTACAGGGTGTTTGAGAAGACGGATGACCGAGACATAGTCTTTCAGAAGAGCTAGCACCTTACGATCGGGTAGACCGTACCACCTACATCCCCTACATCTACTAGTCTACCACTGTAAGAGTTCACACAACTTAGTCAACTATGCCAGAGCCCATAATGGCTTGTGGCTGCACACGGAAGTTTCTAGTATGAATAATCTCATGATCCCTTTGAGCCTGGGTGGCGGTCCAAAGAAAACAGGCAAGTCCTGGAAACCCCAGGTGCCTCAATCCACCCAGATGTGTGTTAGGTTGCCACCTTAGATAAACCATTAATTAACAATCTCACATCTGTCATGGATATCACACACCCAATCCACGTCTACTAGCATAGCATGGCATAATAAGCAAACGTAGAAGTAACTCCCAAAGGTTTGATAATAAACAGGTAATAGGTACTAACTCATCTACTTCCCATCCCACAATTTAATTAGATCCTATTCATGCAATGTGTGAGGATTGATCTAATTCAATAAAACTGGGTTGTAGAAAAGGTATGATCAAAGTGTTACTTACCTTGCTGATGATCCGCGAAACCTAGAGATTCGAAGTAACAGGCGGCGCACTCCGGGTATTCTATCGCAGACAAACAACAAGCATACAATAAGTACTCATCTAATGCACAGGTAAAACTCAAATAGAAGATCTAACCAGAAAGTTCAACTTAAGAACCCTGGTTTGCAAAAGGAATCAAATCGAACGAAGCAAAAGAAATCAAACGGCGAAAGAAAACAACTTCGTTCTAGTAATCTGGATCTAGGGCAAATTTTACAGTAGTAAAAACATGTTTAAGTTGATTATTCGGAAAGAGGGTTTCGAGACGAAACTCCAGGCGCTTGAATCGCCTGATTCCGATAAACGAGCGAAAAGTTATACTAAAACGAAAATCGGATCAGAAATCGCGATCAGAAAATAACCGCGAAAAATCCGACAAAAAAGAAAAACGACGAACATAATTTTTTTAAACAGCACGGAAAACGAGGCGGCGGCGAACCTCGGGCGGCGCGCACTCCGGCGAGTCGGCGACGGGGCGGCGGTTGGCGGCGGCGGCGGCGGCTAGGGTTAGGTCAGGGCGGCTGGCGGCTGGGCTTTCGGGCCCCGGGGCGGCGGCTTATATAGCCTTGGCCGGCGGTGTCCTAGCCGAATCCGGCGCAAAGTCGGTTCCGCGCGTTTTTTTTATAATTCCGCTCGGAAAAAAAAAGAAATACCAAACGGACTCCAAAAATCACGAAATAAATTTTGCCGGGTTTCTAAAATCAAGTCCGATAAAGTGAACATTTATCTGGGCCCAAACTAAAACTTTGAAAAACGCGCATTTTTCCTAAATTCAAATAAAAATACCGAAAAACTCCGAAATAAATCTTATTTGATTTTTTATTAAATCCTCAATATTTCTATATTTTGGGAATGTCATTTTATTCCCTCTCTCATATTTTTGTAATAGAAATAATTGTTGATAAAATAAATAAAATCAAATGATCCTGTTTACATAATTTGAGAAAACTCAAATATGTAAATAACGAAATCCCCAACTCTCTCCGTGGGTCCTTGAGTTGCTTAGGATTTTCTAGGATCAAAACCAAAAGCAAAATAAAATATGATATGCATGATGACCTAATGTATAACATTCCAAATTGAAAATTTGGGATGTTACAGACAATCAATAAATACATCATGCTCCGACTTCTTAACATAACGGTTCACCATACGTGCATGCTACGGGAATCACAAACTTCAACACAAGCATTTCTCAAATTCACAAGTACTCAACTAGCACGACTCTAATATCACCATCTCCATATCTCAAACAATTATCAAGTTTCAAACTTCTCATAGTATTCAACACACTCATAAGAAAATTTTATAATTAATCTTGAATGCCTAAAATAATTAAAGAAAATTACCATACTGTTTTGTAGGACTCTCAAAATAATATAAGTGAAGCATGAGAGAACAAAAGTTTCTATATAACAAATCCACCAATGTGCTCTAAAAGATATAAGTGAAGTACTAGAGCAAAAACTATATAACTCAAAAGATATAAGTGAAGCACATAGAGTATTCTAACAATTTCCGAATCATGAGTGTCTCTCTCAAAAAGGTGTGTGCAGCAAGGATGATTGTGGAAAACTAAAAAATAGAGACTCAAATAATACAAGACGCTCCAAGCAAAACACCGATATCATGTGGTAAACAAAAATATAGCTCCAAGTAAAGTTACCGATAGAAGTAGACGAAAGAGGGGATGGCTTCTGGGGCATCCCCAAGCTTTGTCTTTTAGGTGTCCTTAGATTATCTTGGGGGTGCCATGGGCATCCCCAAGCTTAGGCTCTTGCCACTCCTTGTTCCATAATCCATCAAACCTTTACCCAAAACATGAAAACTTCACAACACAAAACTTAAAGTAGAAAATCTCGTGAGCTCCGTTAGCGAAAGGAAACAAAACACCACTTCAAGGTACTGTAATGAACTCATTATTTATTTATATTGGTGTTAAACCTACTGTATTCCAACTTCTCTATGGTTTATAAACTATTTTACTAGCCATAGATTCATCAAAATAAGCAAAGAACACACGGAAAACAGAATCTGTCAAAAACAGAACAGTCTGTATTAATCTGTAGCTAACGCAAGATCTGGAACCCCAAAAATTCTAAAATAAATTTACGGACGTTAGGAATTTATCTATTAATCATCTGCAAAAATAATTAACTAAATAGCACTTTCCAAATAAAAATGGCAGCAGTTCTCGTGAGCACAAAATTTTCTGTTTTTACAGCAAGATTAAAAAGACTTTCCCCAAGTCTTCCCAACAGTTCTACTTGGCACAAACACTAATTAAACATAAAAAATACAACAAAAACAGAGGCTAGATAAATTATTTATTACTAAACAGGAGCAAAAAGCAAGGATTAAAAATAAAATTGGGTTGCCTTGCCTCCCAACAAGCGCTATCGTTTAACGCCCCTAGCTAGGCATAAAAGCGAAGATAGACCTAGGTATTGCCATCTTTGGAAGGAAATCCATAAGTGCCTCTTAGAATAGATTCATAAGGTCATTTAATTTGATTTCTAGGGAAGTGTGCCATGCCTTTCCTTAACGGAAATTGGAATCTAATATTCCATTCCTTCATATCAATAATTGCACCAATCGTTCTAAAGAAAGGTCTACCAAGAATAATAGGACATCAAGGATTGCAATCTATGTCAAGAACAATAAAATCCACGGGCACATAATTCCTATTTGCAACAATAATAACATCATGAATTCTTCCCATATGTTTCTTAATAGTGGAGTCCTCAAGGTGCAAGTTTAAAGAGCAATCGTCAAAATCACGAAAACCTAGCAAATCACACAAAGTCTTTGGAATCGTGGAAACACTAGCACCCAAATCACACAAAGCATAGCATTCATGATCTTTAATCTTAATTTTAATAGTAGGTTCCCACTCATCATAAAGTTTTCTAGGGATAGAAACTTCCAACTCAAGTTTTTCTTCATAAGATTGCATCAAAGCATCAACAATATGTTTGGTAAAGGCTTTATTTTGACTGTAAGCATGAGGAGAATTTAGCATGGATTGCAACAAGGAAATACAATCTATCAAGGAGCAATTATCATAATTAAATTCCTTGAAATCCAAAATAGTGGGTTCATTAATATTTAAAGTTTTGACTTCTTCAATCCCACTTTTAACAATTTTAGCATCAAGATCTAAAGACTCCGAATTTTTGGAAAGCCTTCTAAGTAAAGGTGGATCATATTCAGTCCCATCATTATCAAGATTCATATTACAAAACAAAGATTTAAGGCAAAATTTTGTTTTTGCCACTCTAGATTTTGCCAATTTACCTTATGCCACTCCAGATTTTGACATTTCACTTTTGCCACTCTTAGTTTTTGACAATTATCACAATTGCCATTTCCATGGAAAAAGCCAAATTTCCAGAGTGGAAATTGTGATACATTTCAAAAGCTAAGGGTGGCAAAAATGAAATAAAATTATTTTGCTTTTGCCACGGAATGTCAATTGTGATAATTGTCAAAAGCTAAGAGTGGCAAAAGTGAAATGTCAAAATCTAGAGTGGCATAAGGAAAATTGGCATAATCTAGATTGGCAAAAACAAAATTTTCCCAATATTTAATAGGGGACACATCAATAACTTTTAGATCTTCATCTTTATTATCATGGAAACTAGAAGAACACGCTTTTATAAAGCAATCTTTCTTAGCACGCATCCTAGCGTTTCTTTCTTTGCACTCATCAATGGAAATTGTCATGGCTTTGAGAGACTCATTGATATCATGCTTAGGAGGAATAGATCTAAGTTTCAAAGAATCAACATCAAGAGAAATTCTATCAACGTTCCTAGCCAACTCATTAATCTTAAGCAATTTTTCTTCAATCCAAGCATTGAAATTCTTTTGCGAGGTAATAAATTCTTTAATGTTAGATTCAAAATCAGAGGGTATCTTACTAAAATTTCCATAAGAATTGTTGTAGGAATTACCATAATTATTATAGGAATTACTAGGATATGGCTTAGGATTAAAGTTTCCTCTATACGCGTTGTTACCAAAATTATTCCTACCAACAAAATTCACATCCAAAGATTCATTATTATTCTCAATCAAAGTAGACAAAGGCATATCATTAGAATCAGAAGAAACACTTTTATTAGCAAATAATTTCATAAGTTCATGCATCTTACCACTCAAAACATTAATTTCTTCTATCGCATGCACTTTCTTATTAGTAGATCATTTAGTGTGCCATTGAGAATAAATAACCATAATATTATCTAGGAGTTTAGTAGCTTCTCCTAAAGTGATTTCCATAAAAGGGCCTCCTGCGGCCGAATCTAAAAGATTTCTAGAAGCAAAATTCAATCCGGCATAAATTTTTTGTATAATCATCCACAAATTCAAACCATGTGTAGGGCAATTATGTATCATTAATTTCATCCTCTCCCAAGCTTGTGCAACATGTTCATGATCAAGTTGCTTAAAATTCATAATATCGTTTCTAAGAGAGATGATCTTAGCGGGAGGAAAATACTTAGAGATAAAAGCATCTTTCCACTTATTCCACGAATCAATACTATTTTTAGGCAAAGACGAAAACCAAGCTTTAGCAAGATCTCTAAGCAAAAAAGGAAATAGCTTCAATTTAACAATATCATTGTCCACATCTTTCTTCTTTTGCATATCACACAAATCAACGAAGTTGTTTAGATGGGTAGCGGCATCTTCACTATGAAGGCCGGAAAACAGATCTTTCATGACAAGATTCAGCGAATCAGCATTAGTTTCACAAGATTCAGCATCGGTAAGAGGAGCAATCGGAGTGCTAATAAAATCATTGTTCTTGGTACTGTTAAAGTCACACAATTTGGTATTATCTTGAGCCATCGTGACAAGCAAGCAATCCGACACACAAGCAAACAAGAAACGGGCAAAAAGAGCGGAATAGAGAAAGAGAGGGAGGATGGAGAGAGAGAGGGCGAATAAAACAGCAATAGTGAAGTGGGGGAGAGGAAAACGAGAGGAAAATGGCAAATAATGTAATGCGGGAGATAAGGGTTTGTGATGGGTACTTGGTATGTTGACTTTTGCGTAGACTCCCCGGCAACAGCGCCAGAAATCCTTCTTGCTACCTCTTGAGCACTGCGTTGGTTTTCCCTTGAAGAGGAAAGGGTGATGCAGTAGAGTAGCGTAAGTATTTCCCTCAGTTTTTGAGAACCAAGCTATCAATCTAGTAGGAGGCCACGCACGAGTCCCTCGCACCTACACAAACAAATAAACTCCTCGCAACCAACGCGATAAAGGGGTTGTCAATCCCTTCACGGTCACCTACGAGAGTGATATCTGATAGATATGATAAGATAATATTTTTGGTATCTTTATAATAAAGATGCAAGTAAGATAAGCGGCAAAGGAAATAACTAAGTATTGGAAGATTAATATGAGGGAAAATAGACCTGGGGGACATAGGTTTCACTAGATTAATGTGCAAGCTCCGGTGATCCATCTATGGACTGGTGCAAGCATCTCGGAGTTGGAATATATGCTTTTATGAGTTGATCAAAGCATGTAGTTTTATACAGACCTGCGGTGAAGCATGTATTTAGAAGAAAGTGAGTGGGAGCACTACAACCTTTCTGATAAGTATATGTGAATGACATATTGTTGATCGGAACTGATGTAGTATTTTCCGGAAAGCATAAATGAGTGTTTGAAATGAGTTTTTCAAAGAAAGACCTCAGTGAAGTTGCTTACATGTTGAGCATCAAGATCTATAGAGATAGATCAAGACGCTTGATAAGTTTTTCTATGAGTATATACATTGACACGATTTTGAAGTAGTTCAAAATGGAACAGTCAAAGAAGGAGTTTTTGCCTGTGTTGCAAGGTGTGGAGTTGAGTAAAGACTCAAAACCCGACCACGGCAAAAAATAGAAAGAGAATTAAAAGTCATTCCCTATGCCTCAGTCATAGGTTCTATAAACTATGCTATATTGTGTACCAAACCTATTGTGTACCATGAGTTTGGCAAGGGGGTACAACATTGATCCAGTAGTGGATCACTTGACAACGGTCAAAATTATCCTTAGAAGACTAAGGAGATATTTCTCGGTTATGCAGGTGACAAAGAGTTCGTCGTAGAAAGTTACGTCGATGCAAGATTTTAAACCGATCCGGATGACTCTGAGTCTCAATCTGGATACATATTGAAAGTGGGAGCAATTAGCTAGAGTAGCTCCATGCATATTATAGTAGACATAGAAAATTTGCAAAATACATACGGCTCTGAATGTGACAGACCCATTGATTAAAGCTTCTCTCACTAGCAAAACATGATCGCACCTTAGTACTCTTTAGGTGTTAATCACATAGCGATGTGAACTAGATTATTGACTCTAGTAAAACCCTTTGGGTATTAGTCACATGGCGATGTGAACTAATCACACAAAGATGTGAACTATTGGTGTTAAATCACATGACGATGTGAACTAGATTATTGACTCTAGTGCAAGTGGGAGACTGAAGAAAATATGCCCTAGAGGCAATAATAAAGTTTTTATTTATATTTCCTTATATCATGTAAATGTTTATTATTCATGCTGTAATTTTATTAACCAGAAACTTGATACATGTGTGGATACATAGACAAAACAAAGTGTCCCTAGTATGACTCTACTTGACTAGCTCGTTAATCAAAGATGGTTAAGTTCCTGACCATAGACATGTGTTGTCATTTGATGAACGGGATCACATCGTTAGGAGAATGATGGGATGGACAAGACCCATCCGTTAGCTTAGCATAATGATCGTTAAGTTTTATTGCTATTTCTTTCTTCATGACTTATACATATTCCTCTGACTATGAGATTATGCAACTCCCGAATACCGGAGGAACACCTTGTGTGCTACCAAACATCACAACGTAACTGGGTGATCATAAAGATGTTCTACAGGTGTCTCCGATGGTGTTTGTTGAGTTGGCATAGATTGAGATTAGGATTTGTCACTCCGTGTATTGGAGAGGTATCTCTGGGCCCTCTCGGTAATACACATCACTATGAGGCTTGCAAGCAATGTGACTAATGACTTAGTTACGGGATGATGCATTACGGAACGAGTATAGAGACTTGCCAGTTACGAGATTAAACTAGGTATGATGATACCGACGATCGAATCTCGGGCAAGTAACATACCGATGACAAAGGGAATGACGTATGTTGTTATGCGGTTTGACCGATAAAGATCTTCGTAGAATATGTAGGAGCCCATATGAGCATCCATGTTTCGCTATTGGTTATTGACCGGAGATGTGTCTCAGTCATGTCTACATAGTTCTCGAACCCGTAGGGTCCGCACGCTTAATGTTTGATGACGATTTGTATTATGAGTTATGTGATTTGATGACCGAAGTTTGTTCGGAGTCCCGTATGAGATCACAGATAGGACGAGGAGTGTCGAAATGGTCAAGAGGTAAAGATCAATATATTGGAAAGCTATATTCGGACATCGGAAAGGTTCCGAGTGATTCGGGTATTTATCGGAGTACCCTAGAGTTATGGGAATTCACCAGGAGAAGTAATGGGCCTTATTGGGCCATACGGGAAAGAGGAGGCAGGCCAAGGGGGGTGGCGCCTGATACTTCTCCATCGTATCTACTTTTCCAAACACTTTTGACCTTATTTTGGACTCTAACTTGCATGATTTGAATGGAACTAACCCGGACTAACGTTGTTTTCAGCAGAATTGCCATGGTGTTATTTTTGTGAAGAAATAAAAGTTCTCAGAATGACCTAAAACTTCACGGAGAATATTTTTGGAATATATAAAAAATACTGGCGAAAGAATCTATGTCAAGGGGCCCACACCCTATCCACGAGGGTGGGGGGCGCGTCCCCCCCCCTCTGGGGCGCGCCCCCTGCCTCGTGGGCCCCCTGATCCTCCACCATCCACAACTCCAACTCTATATATTCACGTCCGGGGAGATAAAAATCAGAGAGAAGGATTCATCGCGTTTTATGATACGAAGCCGCTGCCAAGACCTAATCTCTCACGGGAGGGCTGATCTGGAGTCCGTTCAGGGCTCCGGAGAGGGGAATCTGTCGCCATCGTCATCATCAACCTTCCTCCACCACCAATTTCATGATGCTCACCGCCGTGCGTGAGTAATTCCATCGTAGGCTTGCTGGACGGTGATGGGTTGGATGAGATTTATCATGTAATCGAGTTAGTTTTGTTAGGGTTTGATCCCTAGTATCCATTATGTTCTGAGATTGATGTTGCTACGACTTTGCTATGTTTAATGCTTGTCACTAGGGCCCGAGTGCCATGATTTCAGATCTGAACCTATTATGTTTCCATGAATATATGTGAGTTCTTGATCCTATCTTTCAAGTGTATAGTCACCTATTATGTGTTATGATCCGTTAACCCCGAAGTGACAATAATCGGGATACTTACCGGTGATGACCGTAGTTTGAGGAGTTCATGTATTCACTAAGTGTTAATGCTTTGGTCCGGTACTCTATTAAAAGGAGGCCTTAATATCCCTTAGTTTCCAATAGGACCCCACTGCCATGGGAGGGTAGGACAAAAGATGTCATGCAAGTTCTTTTCCATAAGCACATATGACTATATTCGGAATACATGCCTACATTACATTGATGAACTGGAGCTAGTTCTGTGTCACCCTATGTTATAACTATTGCATGAGGAATCGCATCTGACATAATTATCCATCACTGATCCATTGCCTACGAGCTTCACATATTGATCTTTGCTTAGTTACTTTTCTGTTGCCACTTTTACAATCACTACAAAACTGCTACTGTTACTTTTGCTACCGTTACCGCTACTATCATATTACTTTGGTATTAAATATTTTGCTGCAGATATTAAGTCTTTCAGGTGCGGTTGAATTGACAACTCAACTGTTAATACTTGAGAATATTCTTTGGCTCCCCTTGTGTCGAATCAATAAATTTGGGTTGAATACTCTACCCTCAAAAACTGTTGCGATCCCCTATACTTGTGGGTTATCAGCGCCCCCCCATGGGTCCGAATTGGACTAGGGGAAGGGGGCGGTGCCCCATTGCCTTTTCCTGTTCCCTCTCTCTTTCCCTCTTTCCTTCTCTCCTACTCCGAAAAGGAAAGGGATTCCTACTAGGACTTGGAAGTCCTAGTAGGACTCCACACTCTTGGCGCGCCCCTATGGAGCTGGCCTCTCTCCCTCCCTCCTTTATATACGTGGGCAGGGGGCACCCCAAAGACACACCAAGTCTTCTCTTAGCCGTGTGCGGTGCCCCCCTCCATAGTTACACCCCTCATTCATATCGTCGTAGTGCTTAGGCGAAGCCCTGCGCCGGTAACTTCATCATCACCGTCAACATGCTGTCGTGCTAACAGAACTCTCCCTCGTCCTCAACAGGATCAAGAGTTCGACGGACGTCATCGAGCTGAACGTGTGCTGAACGCGGAGGTGCCGTACGTTCGGTGCTAGGATCGGTTGGATTGTGAAGATGTTCGACTACATAAGCCTCGTTACTAAACACTTCCGCTTTCGGTCTACGAGGGTACGTAGACACACTCTCCCCTCTCGTTGCTATGCATCTCCTAGATAGATCTTGCGTGATCGTAGGTAAAAATTTTGAAATGCTGCGTTCTCCAACAATAAAAACCCTTAAATATATTTCAAAAAAAATGAATTTCTAAATGTGCATGTGCATTGGAGATCCGTTGGTTTCAGAAGTGAGGACATGTAGAACAAGTTTTGTATTTAGGACATTTCAGGACAAATGCTCGAGAATGGAAAGCACTTGCCTTAGTAAAAAAATGCAATTTAATAGTAGCCAAATAAAAACAGTGTCATTAATTTTCCAGATGACTTAATTGGGATGTCAAAGAGATCCATTTTTGAAATGTACAAACAAAAAATTGAAATTCTATAGGTGGGCATCCAATAATTTAGGGTAATTTTTAGAATAGAGAAAGGCAAGCTTCTTGAAATTTACAGGTTAGTTTAAAAAACTTAAAGCAAGCTTCTGTATTTGAATGTTGACATTTGAAAATATCCAAAAATCAGTACGTACACAATCAGAATGCATATATGTGTGTACTGTACCAATCATACATGCACTTAAATCATACTTACATATATACTCCCGAATATGCATGTAACATGCACACAGTATTTCAATTAAAGATCCAAATGTCAAAAAAGTTCTAAAACTATCTGGCTAATACATCTAATAAAAAATACAAGAAGATATTTCAAGAAATCAAAATTGCTAAACTGTGCAAAATTTAGGAATTGCAGAACACATTTTCAATGTATATATGAATTACAAAACTTACGAGCCGTCAAATATAAATAGATGTGTCACTGCTCTTTGTTGTGGCAAAATACTTAATACAAAATTTTCAAAATATATGGTGATCCACAATGTTCTTAGTATATCTATAATTGGAAAATAAAATATGTTATGCACTATGAATGTAAGTACAATATTTGAATTTTTATGTACATTATTATATAAACTTTCTATGTACTTTGTTTTTACAAGGTTCAAATAAAACAATAATTACATAAACCTTCTATGTACAATATTAATAGTTAAAAAAATTGCTAGCCCGTAAAGGAGCATGGGTTGATGACTAGTACCCATAATTCGAAGAATGAAACTGCTCTCTATAACTACTGCTTCATATTCAGTGTATATATTCAAATAAAGAATAATTAACTTCTCCATATGAAGGCAGTTGGCGACCAGACTATTGTGCCAGCCACATGTGTGACTCCTAACCAGAGCGGGGGTGGCGGCATGTGGGCGAGCTAGCAACAGCAGCAAGACGAGCTTGCTGAGATTTGGGCGACATCCCCGAATCCACGAGCTAGCTGCTTCATACGCAGCAGCCATGGCATCGAGCACCTCGCGTGCAGCAGTGGTGTCCTGTCGACAAGCTAGCACCAACACTAGGACGAGTTGACTCTGGGATTGGGGCGACCTACGCCGGATCCATGAGCTGGGCAGGGCTTCTTCATATGTGGCGACTAGGGAAATGATTACCTCACGTCAAGCGGCTGCGATGGCCTGTGGACGAATCTTGGAGCGGCGGCGGCCTGTGGATGAGGTCAGGGCGTCGTTGGTGGATTAGCTGAGCACGGGATTGTAGATTGTAAGAATTTTTTTCTCATATTGAATAAATTATATATTGTGAGATATATATTTTTCCTGTATGTTGGTGTGTTCATATATATATATTTTACTATCATTAAATATTATGGTAGAGAACTCTAAATCATATTGTGTAACAAATATCTTAATAATAGTATATAGTGCAAAACTAGGTAAGCATATCTATAGAAACTTCTTGGGTATGGGATTCTTTTTTCAAGTCGGGTCCATAGTAGCCGGGTTCGCGGGTCGAGGGTGCGTTCCGTGACCCGGGGTCGATCGACCCCAATCGAGGGTCGGGGACGAGGTGGGGTCGTGATGGGTCGTCAGGCGGATCGCGACCCTGATCGATCGATGATACCCCAGAACCCCATATCAAGAACAACTGCGGGGAAACGGGTGTCATGGTGAATCGAGGGTTACCTAGTAATCGCGCTCCAAATTCAGAAATCCACCGGACTGTTGGTGTCCGCCGTCTGCAGTCCGCCACTCGCCGCCGGTCGTCGAGCTTCTTGGTGTGGTATCCGCCCTCTCTCACCTCGCTCCCATAGTCCTGCCATTGATGGATAAGAGGCCTCGATGGATAAACGCTTGGTGTGAAAGATTTGGCCTCGATGGAAGCTGGAAGGGCAAACTGGAGGAGTGCTGAGGCTTGGAACGGGATCGGGGACTAGAGCTCTGCAGATGAAGTAAAGAAGAAAGATTTGGGAATGAGAAGGTCACGCCGTAGACGGCTGACTTGTGGCGTCATTTTTTCTGGGAAAGTGGGAGGGAAATAAATCACCACTCAGATCATAATCTTTTCAGGCGGGAATGGCGGGATCTCTCTTTCCATCCATGGCAAAATCACCATGACCCAGGGTCATCGACCCGAAATAGTTTGGGTCGCGACCCACGTTCCCAATTGACGTCCCGGAGATGTATACCCCTCGTCGAACCACGATCCGGAGGGGTGGCGAACCGCGACCCGCGACCCCGTTCCTCGACCCGGCCGACCCTGATTCCTGGCAACTATGGTCGGGTCCATTGGATAACATGTCCATGTTTTCTCTATATTTACAATATCATTCATATATTGTAATTATGAAACAACATAAATATTGTTGATTCTTCTTTCTTGTGTATAAGATCAGGTTATTTGATATGCTCATCTAGAATACACTTGGTTTGACTTGGTGTACACGAGAGCTCAAGTTAGTTTCTCAAACAAAGAGATGCGCATTAATTTATCATGTATTCCAAATTATTGTGACATCTTTTTTGCGGGGGAAATTATTGTGACATATAGGATGCACTCATGCACATGAGAGAAAGACTAGCACCCTAACTAACTTCAACTTTGTCAATCAATTTTTTTTGTTCCCACATGGTAGACATTGTTAGTGTGTGATATAAACGTGTGTTTCTCCAGATATAAAATATATTTTTACTAATTCAATAATATTTTCTACATAATATATTTTTTTTGAGACAACCTCACGAAGCTTTTATTAAGTCGTCACAATATTTACAGGGACGGAGGGAAGATCTCCGGGGTGACCCAGCCACACACGGCGTCCAACCCCAAGAGATAAAGCATGCTTCGCTAAGTTGTGAGCTTCATAATTTGAGCTCCTAAATTCATGGCTAACCTTACAAAAATCAAAATCTAAGAAGTGGTTTATTATTTCATGTACAATGGCTCCATAGGGGGGCGCCAGCTCCTTCTTCAGTGAGTCCACCACCTGTTTGCAGTCTGATGCCACATGAATGCGCCGCTGGTAAAGGTCCTCGGCTAATGCTAAGCCTTCCCTGATCGCAATTGCTTCAAGCGTTTCCGGATCCACAACATGCCTCAAAACCAGTACTGAAGCTCCCAGAAAAAGACCGTCTGAGCTCCTGCAGATCGCCCCAACAGCCCCATATCTCGCATTGCTTGGTGCAGCCGCATCAACATTGATCTTGACACATCCCGCGTCAGGGGCTGCCACTGGGTTGATCTGGGGGGTTTTACACCGACTCGTTGTGGTTCCTTTGCATTAATATGCTTTAGATCCTCAAGAAAGCTTGTGATGAACCCATGTATGGAATGTGGTGATTGGAAGATATCTTCATAGATCGCTTTCCGCCGAGCTCGCCAAATAGCCCACATGATCAAAATGATATGCGCAAACATATCCCTGTTTAGTCTGTCACTCATTGCGAAGAGCCAATCTTCGGGATGTTCTTCCCGTCTTTCCACTAAATGATCAACCAAACCCTCCGGCGCTAATGCCCAAACGCTGTTTGACATGGGGCACATAAAAAGAGCATGTCTCCACGTGTCAATCGCCCCACACAGGGGACAGTTGTCCTCGGTAGCCATATTGCGATGCTTGAGCAGTTCGACAGTAGGCATAGAATTTCTTGCAAGCCTCCACACAAACATACAGAGTTTTGAAGGAACCTGCAGATGCCAAATATTACTCCATTTGTCCGCCTCCTGATGTACAGTAGATGATCCCTCATCTTCATACAGCCATGCCTCTCGCTCATGTTTAGTTCTTAGGATCATGCGGTAAGCGGAACGAACAGTAAACATGCCCTTCGGTTCCTCCTGCCAGGCCCAGAAATCTGCAACCCTGCGAGTGCACAAGGGTATCTTTAGAATCTCTTCAGCATCAAATCTTGCAAAAGTTGCCATGACCAGATCTTCCTTCCATGACGCCGTGGTGCTGTCAATAAGCTCCGAGACTAGCTTTGGTGGGTATTGAGATAGTGAAGTTATGGGCCTCCTTACCCTGTCTCTCGGTATCCAGTTATGCCTCCAGACCTCCGTTGTTTCACCATCGCCGATTCTTCTTACAATGCCTTGTATCAATACATCGCGACCATCAAGGATAGAGCGCCATATCTGAGAGGGGTGTGACCCGAGCTCGGCCTCAAGTATCGAAACCTCTGGGAAATAAACAGCCTTCAAAATCCGGGCGCTCAAACTAAGCTCTCCTGTTAGTAGTCTCCAGGCTTGACGAGCTAGGAGAGCTAAGTTGAAGATCTCCATGTCGCAGAAGCCCAGCCCTCCCAAATATTTGGGTCTGGTCATAATGTCCCATGCCACCCAGCTAGGTTTCATTTTCCCTTGCTTGCTTCCCCACCAGAACTGTCTTATGATTGAGGTGATATTGTCACACAGGCCTTTGGGCAACTTGAAACAAGACATAGAATATACCGGTATTGCTTGGGCAACCGACTTGATTAGGAATTCTTTACCTGGCGAGGACAGGAGCTTCTCCATCCACCCTTTGATCTTCTCCCAAACTCGATCCCTCAAATATTTGAAAGTGCCATTCTTCGAGCGGCCCACATCCGTAGGCATGCCAAGGTAGCGCTCATTCAAAGTCTCTTTATGCACATGTAAGGTGTTTTTAATAGAATCCTTTAAAGTATCTGGACACCTCTTACTGAAAAAATGGAGGACTTCTCATGATTAATCCTCTGACCCGAAGCTGCACAATAGGTCTCAAGCAACTTTGACGCCACATTTGCACCCTCTACATTGGCCTTGAATAGCAACAGGCTATCATCTGCAAACAAAAGATGGTTGACGGTGGGAGCCGTCGGAGCCACCTGAATACCTGCAAACGACGTCGAAGAACTTGATTTAAGGAGGCACGAAAGGCCCTCTGCTGCAATCAAGAATAAGTAGGGGGAGATTGGGTCTCCTTGTCGGATCCCTCTAGATGGTCGAAAAGATTCAAGTCTTTCTCCATTGAACATAACCGAGAATGAAACCGAAGACACCATGCTCATAACAGTATCAATCCATGGCCCTGCAAAACCAAGCTTTGTCATGATAGCTCTCAGGTATGCCCACTCTACACGATCATAGGCCTTCATCATGTCCAGTTTCAGCGCACAGAAATTGTTTGATTTAGATCTGGATCGCTTCATAAAGTGCAAACATTCATAAGCAGAGATAATATTATCTGTTATCAACCTTCCCGAAATGAAGGCGGACTGCTCCTCAGAGATTATATCTGGCAGGATGAGCTTCAGCCTATTTGCTATCACCTTGGATGCTATTTTGTACAGAACATTACAAAGGCTAATTGGCCTATACTGAGATAAGGCCGTGGGACTTGTTACCTTGGGGATGAGTACCAAAATAGTATCATTGATGCACTCCGGGCTCTCTTCACCCCGCACTATCCTCAAAATGATTTGTGTCACCTCTTCTCCGCACATGTCCCAGTGCTTTTGGTAAAAGTGAGCCGGGAATCCATCGGGCCCCGGAGCTTTTGTTGGAAACATCTGAAAGAGAGGGGGTGACCCCTTTTTACATATAATTTACTATTCGGGGCCCAAATCCTCTTTGGACCAAGGGCGGTGGCCCCTTTTGTCCGACCTATGGGCTGGCCCTGTGGAGGGGGTGAGCTAGGGGCAAAGGTGTTGAAAAACAGGGGCAATAGAAGGTGTTATAGGCGGCACTAAGATGTGACGCTGACGAGACGGCGGTTGGAGTGGGCGCGCTGGGACGAGGGTGGTTGCACGGTGTTTCGCGACAGAAAGCAAAACCTCCAGACTATCCGTGTTTTTGCGGCCGGCTTGGTAGAACGCGTCTAAGTCTTGATCTCAACCTCATATTCCAGATCAGACGGTATATATAGCCCGAAGGCAGGCACACCATTATCAATACGCTTTTTTATAGCAGTAGAGATACTAGTCATCGAGTGTACTTAGCATAGCCCTAGGTTCCTTTTGGAGGAACCATTTCACTAGAGTTAAAGATCTAGATTTGGTACTGGTAGTCGTATTTTCTGGATTTCTTTTGGGCCTTTCGATGATGCGTGTTTAGTGGAAAAAGACATACCCGATGACTACGAAGATGTCTATGGCAACTTCATCAATCTCAAAATATTGAGCCAACTCAGTCTTTTGGAAGTGCTCATAGTGCATACGTACATCCATAGACATGACTGTGTATGCACGTATAAGCTTCTATGTCTATATCGTATTTTAAAAAAAGTCCATGCACTGTGTCCGTGTCAAAACCGGCGGATCTCGGATAGGTGATCCCGAACTGTGCGTCTAAGGTGAATGGTAACAGGAGGCAGGGGACACGATGTTTTACCCAGGTTCGGGCCCTCTTGATGGAGGTAAAACCCTACGTCCTGCTTGATTTATTCTTGATAATATGAGTAGTACAAGAGTTGATCTACCACGAGATCGGAGAGGCTAAACCCTAGAAGCTAGCCTATGGTATGATTGTATGTTTTCCTACGGACTAAAACCCTCCGGTTTATATAGACACCGGAGGGGGCTAGGGTTACACAAGGTCGGTTACAAAGGAGGAGATATACATATCCGTTTTGCCTAGCTTGCCTTCCACGCCAAGTAGAGTCCCATCCGGACACGAGACGAAGTCTTCTTGTATCTTCATAGTCCAACAGTCCGGCCAAAGGATATAGTCCGGCTGTTCGGAGACTCCCTAATCCAGGACTCCCTCAGTAGCCCCTGAACCAGGCTTCAATGACGATGAGTCCGGCGCGCAGTGTTGTCTTCGGCATTGCAAGGCGGGTTCCTCCTCCGAATACACCATGGAAGAGTTTGAATGCAACGATAGTGTCCGACCCTGCAAAATAAGTTCCACATACCACCGTAGAGAGAATAATATTACCACAAATCTAATCTGCTGACACGTTTTGGTAGCATGACACCACGCCACGGCCCGGTAATTATTTGAACCGTTTTTCTTTAACCAGCCCCGCACATAACGCGAGGCGGTTTCTTGACACGTCTTGTCAAAGCAGAGATCGTGTTCCCCTTATTACGGGATTCTCATCAATACGGACGTGGGTAACCCAACTGCGCCACCAATTACAGCGCTTGGGGGATAAGCGAGTTTTACCAGGCTGGTGGGGGCGCATAGTTTCGTCCGCCCTTATAAAGGGATAAGGTTTCACCTTTTTCTACCCACGCCTTCTTCCTCCTTGCTCATCCATTCTTACGCACTCGAGCTCCAGCGCCCAAGTCCACATCCTTCTCCTCAACCCTATCCCAACATGTCCGGAGCGGGAGGCAAGTGGATTGTCTCCTCCGTCACGGAGAGAGACATCAAAAAGCTGCGCGGGGCCGGATACTTAGCTGCGGATATCGCGCATCGACTGCCAGCCGCGGGGCAGATCGTCCCTACCCCAGAACCTCTCGAAAGGGTGGTTTTCCTCCCCTACTTCGTCCGCGGACTGGGTTTCCCCTCCATCAATTCGTCCGCGGCCTTATGTTCTATTATGGGCTGGACTTTCATGATCTGGCCACGAATTTCATCCTCAACATCTCGGCGTTTATCGTCGTGTGCGAGGCTTTCCTCCGCATCCGGCCTCACTTCGGCCTGTGGCTGAAGACCTTCAATATCAAGCCGAAGGTAGTAGGCGGCCAACAAGCGAAATGTGGCGGAGCCATGGTGGGCAAAATGCCCAACGTTAAATGTCTCGAGGGCTCCTTCGTGGAGACCGTGAAGGGGTGGCAATCGGGGTGGTTCTACATCACCGAGCCGCACGACACCAAATGGGTGGCGGCCCCCGAGTTTCGATCCGGAATCCCCACATGGCTCACTTCCTGGAAGGAGAAGGGCCTGTCCTGGGGTTCATCGGTGGAGCTGGACAGACTCCAGAAGTGTATCCGGAATATGATAAGCAAGAAACTTAATCTTGTCAACATAGTCCAGGTCATGCTCTTCCGCTGGATCCTCCCGTGTCAACAACGGGATTTCAACTTATGGGAGTTCGACCCGGCCCAGCACTAGACTCTACACGAGCTCTTTGACACGACGCATAAGGACGTCTGGAGGGTGCTGTTTAAGGGCGCCGAGGTCCCTCCTTCTCTTACCGAGGACCGCGGGCTAAGCGGAAGCGTCCCGTGAATCCGGTAAGTTCTGTACATCTGGTAGGGTATTTATTTCCCATAGCTTAAACATGTGTGGGGTCTGAGCACCCATGCCTTTGACAGGACTGGGTGGAGACATCGGAACAGATCAACTATTCGGCTCCTCTACCCGAAGACCCTGCGGACGCTCTCCTGACGGAGATGCAGACTCCGGCTCCTTATGAGGTGCCGGAGAAGATCAAGAAGAAGGCCAAGGGAACCTGAAGGAGTTCCCGGCGCCAGGTGGTATCGGACTCATCGTCCGATAACTCCGCGACTCACTCCTCCCGTGAAAACGAGGAGGAGGAAGATGAAGATGCTCCCCCTCCAGCCGGGGGAGACAAGAAAAGGAAGGCCGCCCCAACCGGGGAGGCCAAAGGATCCAAGAAGGGAAGGACTCTCCTTCCAGACTGCTCCACCACCACCGCCGACGGCGAAGACGAGTGGCTACTCAGGGCCAAGCCCCTGGTGAAGTCGTAAGTATTCGGATACCAGAGTAACTCATAGCATACTTTTATTGCACTGCTTCTCCTAACGTCGAATATGATTATGCAGTCCGCCCCGAGCCCACATCGACGTATCCTCGTCGGACGGTTCCTTGGACCCGTCGGATATGGATGGCGATCCTCTTCCATCCGCCTCCTCTCCTCGCCCTACGGACAATGCCGAGGTATTGTCTAAAGGGGCACCGAGCCAGGGGGAGATAGTCCCGGAGGCACCTCAAGGCGACCTTCCGGACTCCAGGAGCAAAGGGAGCAAGGCTTCCAGGGGCTCTAAGTTCGGCCCTCAGCCAAACACTACGCCGGAACCTCCAGTGGTTCCGGACTCGGGCAGGCGGCCCCCTTCAAAAAGGGGCAAGCCGCCCGTGCCGGTGACCTCTGTCCATCTGGAGGCACCGGACAACCTGCTGGGAGCGCTTCGTGGCGCTTCCATAGACGAAGAGCACCACACTATTATGAGTGCGGTGGTCAAGAAGGTTCAGTCCGCCAAGAGCGGACTGACTGAAGCCTGTGCCAGCCTTCTAACAGGCTTTGAGGTAAGTATTTAAAATATAGGAAAATATTACCGCATAGACAGTAGCCCCTGATGCTCTGTTTGGTGTTCACAAAGAAAAGCCGAATAGAGGATCAAATAATATCTGTCGGAGTCTAATATAAGTATGTCTGTATGCGTATGCAGGCTTCGCTGCTGACCTCTGCCGCACTGACTGCAGAGGTCGCCGCACTGAAGCAGGACCTTGAGCGGTCCGAGAAAGAGCTCGGCCTTGCCAAGAGGCAGCTCGAGGAGAACAAAGGTAAGTAATACCTTGTCTATATATAAAAAGAAAATGTGGTTGCGAAGTGACAGGATCATCATGAATGTGCCAGGGGCCACGACCGAAGTGGCAACCCTGAAGCAAGCTCTGTCCGAGGCCGAGAACAAAGCGGCCAAGGAGCGCACCGAGCGGGAGAAACAAGGGCGAGGTGCAGCAAGAGCTCCAGGCTCTCGTGACGAAGCACGAGGCTTTGGAGCTTGACTCGAAGATGCAAGAGTCCGAGCTTCCCGCGGCCCTCGAGAGCACAAAGCATGCCAAGGCCAAAGCCCAAAAGGCCCTCCAGGAGATTGAGGCGATGAAGAAGATAGTGGCGGGTAAGGCATTCAATATGCAAAGCAAGCATGTGAAAGTAAATTACTTGTTACTTACCCGAGTCCGGAGCTCTCCAGGAGCATTCGCAGATTTGCCCCGCAGCATGTCGGATGCCGCAAAGTATTACCAGGCCGAGGAGGGAAGCTCGACGGAGAAGTTGTTCTGGTCTCAGTATACTGGGACCGAACACCCGTTGCCTATGAGCGATCACCTGATGCAACTGGTCGAGCTGCACAAGGCGGCCGAACAGGCCATGAGGGGCTTTATAGTCCGGATGTGGCCTGGCGACTCCCTTTCCAATAGCTACTTTGGCCTGGTGAGGCGGCTTGTGGATGCCTGCCCACGGTTGAAAGTCATCAAGCAGTCCGTCTGTATCATAGGTGCCCGTCGGGTTTTTGCCCGTGCAAAGGTGCACTGGGCCAAGATGGATGCCGAGAAGCTGGTGAAGGAGGGGCCGCCGCAGGGCAAGGAGCATCGCCACCCCGAAATGTATTATGAGGGTGTCCTGAAGGGTGCCCGTCTTGTGGCGGATGAGTGTGCGAAGGATGTAATTTTTGAATAAACTTGCTCGTGTGATCCTGTATTATGAAAACTATTTCATGTGCGCTATCCAACGCTTGTTTGAATTTAAAATATTACCTTCTGTGCAGTTGTTTATCAAATCTGAGAGATGGCCAGTCGTCGGCTTCTGCCCCCATGCCACGAGTGCTGGGGTGTGCGGGATAAATCTGAGCACTCTTTTTCCCATTGTTGGGTCCTTTGAGGGAGGTGCTCAGCGCAACGAACAAGGCAATCAGACTATAATGCTTTATCACTCTCACTTAGCCATAGAATTCTACAATTTTAAATTTCGGCGAAGCCCCTAGTAATCGGAAGGCCGAATTCGGGGTGCTATACACGCCTTTAAGTCGGACAAAGCCGACTCCTCGCTCTAAGCGGCATAAGTCTTTAGGGACTCGAGACCTCTCGAACAGCGACCAGCTCTCGCCTTATCATCAGAGTCAGTTTTAGCTTTCTCTACTGAGGAGCTTAGCCCAGCTGAACCGGGGCACAATCGCAGTAGTTCTCCCAGTGCTACCTTAGCCGATATAGCGGAACGTAAGGTACCAATACATGGGAGCCGGGCAAACCCAACTATTGACCCAAGACATGATTCGGAGCTGATGCATATAATGCTATAAGCTTGGGGTGCCGCACTGTCGAAAGTGTTCAGACTTCTCACACCGTATTATGGGATACGCTTAAGCCCCTGGCGTATGAGCCGTACCAGAGTGTACGGGTGCTGAATAGAGAATGCGATAATAGTCTAGTGCTATGCATTATTTATTCAAAAAGGTGCATCGAAGCAGAATGATACAAGTAGTGCGATAAGCAAAAAGTAGGACTATTTGACATGTCCTCTCCAAGGGCAAGCTGAGGAATGGTATTTAAAGTAGGTATTTCGCTCGTTATCAGAGACCACCTAGGAATTCCATGATGCGACGTAGCTTTCTGCCTCCTTGGTTGTTGTATCGTGTGTCCGGCAAACGTACTGCCGGACGGGGTTTCCAAAGAGTAAAGTCCTGAAAGAGAGAAAAAATAATAAGGCGGGAAGGCCCTAGTGCGGTTGAGCCGCGTCTTGGGGCGTGCCGTAGTCATGCCCCCCTCCCCACCTGTGCCCATGGTATTTTCAATGTGTAATTATGTACGTGTGGCACAGATTTCTCCGTTTGGCTGGGACTGGGGTGGGGGCCGCATTGCTATGCGAGCTCGGAATGTGCCAGGCGGTCTTGTTGCCGATTACTCCGGGCGCGCTTGAAGGTGTCCGGGTCTTTAATCGCCGAACTGGTGGATTGCCTTAAGAGGCTGCTTTGTGCTTCTGCTGCAAGGGCCGCGGTGTACTCCTCCGTGTGGAGAGAGCGCTCTGTGTTTCCATTGACTGTAATGACCCCCCCCCCCCGAGGTCCTGGTATCTTGAGCTTGAGATATGCATAGTACGGTACCGCATTGAATCTTGCAAATGCAGTTCGCCCGAGTAGTGCATGATAGCCACTGCGGAACGGGACTATATTGAAGATTAACTCCTCGCTTCGGAAGTTATCCGGGGATCCGAAGACCACTTCCAGTGTGACTGAGCCTGTGCAATGGGCCTCTACACCTGGTATAACGCCTTTGAAGGTCGTTTTTGTGGGCTTGATCCTTGAGAGTTCTATACCCATTTTGCGCACTGTGTCCTAATAAAGCAGGTTCAGGCTGCTGCCGCCGTCCATAAGGACTCGAGTGAGGTGAAATTCGTCGATGATTGGGTCTAGGATCAGTGCGGCGAATCCGCCTTACGGGTACTAGTGGGGTGGTCCCTGCAATCGAAGGTGATCGGACAGGAGGACCATGAATTGAACTTTGGGGCGACTGGCTCCAACGCATATACGGCTTAGCTATGCGAGGGCCATTTTCAAAGGTTCATTAACATCTACTGCATCTCAGACATCTTTATTCAAGCAACAACAAGAACAACGCTGGTTTTCTTTCTTCCAGCGGGAGAAAGAAATGTAATGTCACGGCTGCCGCTGCCGACCTCGGTCCTTGGTAGTGAGGGGGGCCGTCAAATTCACGCGTGTGAATTATTTTAGTCATGAGTATCTTTGCTTTTCGGCCATTTGTTGTCTTGGGTTCAGCGATGGCGATGGCCACGTTAAATAAAGAATCTTTGTATCCTTTCCGACGAGGAGATCTGGTCTTTGTTTGGGGATGAATTTGGAAACAAGTCTGTCCAAGTAAATATGACGTGGCGATGGCGGCATCCGCATGGTGGAGCTTGGGAGGTAGTCCAGGAGTGGATGCGAATTATGGTATGCATCGGCAGCATCTAGAAGATGGTGAATTGTGTGCTAGGCTCGTGGTTCATGGAAGACATGTATGGTTTCCTCTTCCGACATCTTAGTCACATGGGGATGCTTGATTTGGAGTTCGATGACGTGTCTGGGGTGTTGCCCCGGTCCAATTCATTCAAAGGCAATGGCTTTCCCTTGCGAGCCACGTTGGAGGTCCGCAAAACTGCATATTCTCAATGAAACCGCCACTAGTAGAAAACAGGGCTATGGTCCAGGACGGCTCAGCCCATTAGTCCCGGTTCAATGTACAACCGGGACTAATGTGGGCATTGGTCCCGGTTCGTGAGCCCAGGGGGCCGGCCGGGCCACGTGGGCCATTGGTCCCGGTTCGTCTGGACCTTTTGGTCCCGGTTGGTGGGACGAACCGGGACCAATGGGCCTCGCTCCTGGCCCACCACCATTGGTCCCGGTTGGTGGCTTGAACCGGGACCAAAGGCTCCCCTTTAGTCCCGGTTCATGCCACCAACCGGGACCAATGAGGTGCCTATATATACCCCCTCGCGCAAGAGCAGAGCACAGTGCTCTGTTTTTTCTGGCCGAGGGGGAGAGGGCTTTGTGGTGCTCTAGCTCACCTCCTATGCACATGAGGTGTTCGATGGAATGCCCGAGCCACACTACTTAAACTTTCTCCTCTCGAAGCTCGACCTCCAAGCTCCATTTTCCTCGAGATTTGTCTAGATTTAGCGGTCCATCACGCCCCGTCCCCGTCTTCACCGCCGTCGATCACCCGCGCTGATCTCATCACCGACACCACCGTGGTGAGCCTCTTGTTCTTATCTTCTTTCTGAAAGAAAAATATTCTTACTTGTATGTTTAGATAGATACTTGTATCATTTTCTTACATTTATTATTGCATCTTATATAGTGCGATGGTTTTGGTATCCGCCCCCGTCGGCCCTCGTCCTGTCTATGATTCGGATTTGGTATGTATATTATCTTCATAACTATTGGTTCATTTATTGTTTATGAAAATTATGCCGACCAACGTCACATAGATTTTATTTATCTAGGATGTATGTGAATCAGAAATGCCAACCGACCCTATTGTCGAGAGGTTAAATTTAGTTGAAGAAGAAAACAATTTGTTGAAGGAAAAAATAAAAAAAATTGAGGAGGAGAAGATGATATTGGAGTTGCATGTTGCGGATGTCGTCGATGATCACAAGATCAAGATGGATGCAATGCGCTTGAAGATTAGAAAGATTAGAAAATATGCCATTCATACCAAGGCTTGGTATCATTATGCCGTTGGATCAATTGTTACCTTGGTTGCGATTATGATCGCATTTGTTTTCGCATTGAAATGTTTTACATAGTTTCAATGTATGGTTTAATTAATTAGATGCTCTGGAGAGCTATATGTTGTTAGATGAGAACTATGTATGCACTTTGGTTTTAATGTGATGATGAACTTCTATTAATTTGGACACTTAATTATATATAATGCACGCAGATGAACGGGCAATGGATGTACGGTGACAGACACACCCGCGAGTACATTAAGGGCGTGCATGAGTTTCTCGATGCGGCTGAGGCAAACAAGCAGAATGGTTTTATGTGTTGTCCATAAACTGAATGTGGGAATACGAGGTCTTACTCTAACCGGAAAATCCTTCACTCCCACCTCCTTTACAAGGGTTTCATGCCACACTATAATGTTTGGACGAGGCACGGAGAAATAGGGGTTATGATGGAAGACGGCGAAGAAGAAGAGTACGATGACAACTATGTGCCCCCTGAATACGGCGATGCTGCAACGGGGGGAGCAGGTGAAGATCAAGAGGAACCAGATGATGTGCCCAATGATGCTGCCACGGGTGAAGCTGCTGAAGATCAAGAGGAACCAGACGATGTGCCCGATGATGATGATCTCCGCCGGGTCATTGTCGATGCAAGGACGCAATGCATTAGTCAAAAGGAGAAGCTGAAGTTTGATCGCATGTTAGAGGATCACAAAAAAGGGTTATACCCCAATTGCGAAGATGGCAACACAAAACTCGGTACCGTACTGGAATTGCTGCAGTGGAAGGCAGAGAATGCTGTGGCTGACAAAGGATTTGAGAAGCTACTGAAAATATTGAAGAAGAAGCTTCCAAAGGATAACGAATTGCCCGACAGTACATACGCAGCAAAGAAGGTCGTATGCCCTCTAGGATTGGAGGTGGAGAAGATACATGCATGCCCTAATGACTGCATCCTCTACCGCGGTGCATACAAGGATCTGAACGCATGCCCGGTATGCGGTGCGTTGCGGTATAAGATCAGACGAGATGACCCTGGTGATGTTGACGGCGAGCCCCTCAGGAAGAGGGTTCCTGAGAAGGTGATGTGGTATGCTCCTATAATACCACGGTTGAAACGTCTGTTCAGAAACGAAGAGCATGCCAAGCTGATGCGATGGCACAGTGAGAACCGAAAGAAAGATGGGAAGTTGAGAGCACCCGCTGACGGGTCGCAGTGGAGAAAAATCGAGAGAAAGTACTGGGATGAGTTTGCAAAGGACCCAAGGAATGTATGGTTTGCTTTAAGCGCGGATGGCATTAATCCTTTCGGGGAGCAGAGCAGCAATCACAGCACCTGGCCCGTGACTCTATGTATGCATAACCTTCCTCCTTGGATGTGCATGAAGCGGAAGTTCATTATGATGCCAGTTCTCATCCAAGGCCCTAAGCAACCCGGCAACGAAATTGATGTGTACCTAAGGCCATTAGTTGAAGAACTTTTACAGCTGTGGAATGGAAACGGTGTACGTACGTGGGATGAGCACAGACAGGAGGAATTTAACCTTAAGGCGTTGCTGTTCGTGACCATCAACGATTGGCCCGCTCTCAGTAACCTTTCAGGACAGACAAACAAAGGATACCACGCATGCACGCACTGTTTAGATGACACTGAAAGTATATACCTGGACAAATGCAGGAAGAATGTGTACCTGGGCCATCGTCGATTTCTTCCGACCAACCATCAATGTCGAAAGAAAGGCAAGCATTTCAAAGGCGAGGCAGATCACCAGAAGAAGCCCGCCATGCGCACCGGTGATCACGTGCTTGCTATGGTCAATGATTTACACTACGTAATCTTTGGAAAGGGTCCCGGTGGACTAGCTGTTCCGAATGACGCTGAGGGACACGCACCCATGTGGAAGAAGAAATCTATATTTTGGGACCTACCCTACTGGAAAGACCTAGAGGTCCGCTCCTCAATCGACGTGATGCACGTGACGAAGAACCTTTGCGTGAACCTGCTAGGCTTCTTGGGCGTGTATGGGAAGACAAAAGATACACCCGAGGCACGAGAGGACCTGCAACGTTTGCACGAAAAAGACGGCATGCCTCCGAAGCAGTATAAAGGTCCTGCCAGCTACGCTCTTACGAAAGAAGAGAAAGAAATCTTCTTTGAATGCCTGCTCAGTATGAAGGTCACGACTGGCTTCTCGTCGAATATAAAGGGAATAATAAATATGCCAGAGAAAAAGTTTCAGAACCTAAAGTCTCATGACTGCCACGTGATTATGACACAACTGCTTCCGGTTGCATTGAGGGGGCTTCTACCGGAAAACGTTCGATTAGCCATTGTGAAGCTATGTGCATTCCTCAATGCAATCTCTCAGAAGGTGATCGATCCAGAAATCGTACCAAGGCTAAGGAGTGATGTGGCGCAATGTCTTGTCAGTTTCGAGCTGGTGTTCCCACCATCCTTCTTCAATATCATGACGCACGTCCTAGTTCATCTAGTCGACGAGATTGTCATCCTGGGGCCCGTATTTCTACACAATATGTTCCCCTTTGAGAGGTTCATGGGAGTCCTAAAGAAATATGTCCGTAACCGCGCTAGGCCAGAAGGAAGCATCTCCATGGGCCATCAAACAGAGGATGTTATCGGGTTTTGTGTTGACTTCATTCCTGGCCTTAACAAGATAGGTCTCCCTAAATCGCGGTATGAGGGCAGACTGACTGGAAAAGGCACTCTGGGAATAGACTCAATAATATGCAGGGACGGATATTCTTGGTCTCAAGCACACTACACAGTTCTACAGAACTCTACCTTGGTGACCCCGTATGTCGATGAACACAAGAACAGTCTGCGCTCCAAACACCCGGAGCAGTGCGACGACTGGATTACATGTGAACACATCAGGACTTTCAGCAGTTGGTTGGAAACACGTCTCAGAGGTGACAACACTGTTTGTGATGAGTTGTACTTGTTGTCCAGGGGACCATCTTTGACTGTATTGACTTACAAAGGATACGAGATAAATGGAAATACATTTTACACGATCGCCCAAGATCAAAAGAGCACCAACCAAAACAGCGGTGTCCCCTTTGATGCAGCAACCGAGAGCGGAAAGGACACATATTATGGTTACATAGTGGACATATGGGAACTTGACTACGGACCTGATTTTAAGGTCCCTTTATTTAAGTGCAAATGGGTCAATCTGTTAGGTGGCGGGGTACAGGTAGACCCACAGTACAGAATGACAACAGTGGATCTGAAAAATCTTGGGTACACTGACGAACCGTTCGTCCTAGCCAATGATGTGGCACAGGTTATCTATGTGAAGGACATGTCTACCAAACCGAGAAAAAGAAAAGATAAGGAAGCGAATACATCATACGATGAGCCAAAGCGCCACATAGTTCTTTCAGGAAAAAGGGACATCCTGGGAGTGGACGGCAAGACAGACATGTCTGAAGATTATGAAAAGTTTCATGAAATTCCTCCCTTCAATGTCAAGGCTGACCCAAGCATCCTGATAAACAATGAAGATTATCCATGGTTACGGCACAATAAGCAAATGACACAAGCGAAGAAAAAGTGAAGACTTTCTCCCGCAATAAGCAAATGCTATGTGGGTGAAATTATGATACCATCCCAACTTTCAACATTTTCAGAGTTCATTTGAAATGCTTTCATGTCTTATGGTTCGAAACTTTGATACTTCGAAAGTGATTGTCCATTTTGTACACCAAGTGCATCAAGTTTTTGTCGTAACCCTCTCTACTTTTTGGAACATGCTATGTGGGTGAAATGATGATACCATGCCAACTTTCAACCTTTTCAGAGTTCATTTTGAAATGCTTTCCAATTTTAGAGTCATTTAGCTCAAAGAATGAATTAATAGCAAACAGAATGAACTACAAAACTTTTATGAAAATAAAAACAATCAATTAAAATGTTATGTTATGATCAACTAAAATAAAACTATAATATTCTTCAATAGCAAAAAGAATATAATTTGTGTGACCTAAAATCAAACTATAAGTATTTAATTGTAAGTATAAATAAAAAATAAATAGCAAAGAAGAAAAAAAATTCTAATTTTATAGTAAAGTTATTCATAAACTAGTGATTCACACAAATTTTTAAAAATTCAAATTTAAACTATTTAAAATTTAAAACTAATGGCACTAACAGAAAGTTTATAATTTTTGTGACCTAAAAGCAAAAAGAAATCACTAAAAAACTATAAGTATTTAGTTTTAAGTAGAAATAAAAAATAAAAAACCGAAAAAATGTAGAAATAAAAAAGAAAAAACCAAAAAAAATGCCACCTACTGGGCCTCCACGGCCTGAATACGACTAGAAACCCTACATGGGCCAGGATTCAGGCCCGCAGATGGCCCAATAGGCCCACAGGCAAAGCAGTGTCAAATTAGGCCCATAGGCCTGCAGTTCAGAGGAGTTCGAGAGGGAGGAGGCAGCAGAGCTTATAAACTGGTGTTGGGCGCTGTCAACTAGCGATGTGGGACTAAACTTTTGGGCGCGGGGCAGCACAAGGGTATTAGTCCCGGTTGGTGGCACCAACCGGGACTAAAGGTGGCATTGGTCCCGGTTGGTGGCACCAGCCGTGACCATTGCCCCCCTTTAGTTCCGGTTGGTGCCACCAACCGGGACCAATGGGCTTCGCTTCCCGCCCTTTGGGCTGCCGAAAAGAGGCCATTGGTCTCGGTTCGTGGCACCAACCGGGACTAATGCCCACCTTTAGTCCCGGTTGCTGCGACGAACCGAGACTAAAGCCTCTTCTATATAAGGCCACACTTTGGAATTTTTCATTCTCATCTTGCAGTTGCCGCCCCTGACGCCGCCAGGCTGCCCCGACGCCGCCCGCCCCCATCGTCGCCGTCGCCCGCGCCCATCGTCGCCGTCGCCCGCGACGCGCGCCGCCCCGGCCCGCCCCCGTCGCCGTCGCCCTCGTCCCTGCCCCGACGCGCACCGCCCCGTCCTGCCCTCGCCGTCGCCCGCGCTGGCCCCTTGCCCGACGCCCGCCGCCCCGGCCCGCCGTCGCCGTCGCCCGCGTCTCCTACCCCAAGCGTGCGCCCACTGCCTCGTCACCATCCTCGCCGCCGACTCCGCGGTCCTCCTCTGGTCCGGCCGGCGCCCTAGCTAGCATTTTTTTCATATATATGCTTTTTTTCATATATATGCTTGTTTTTTATATATATGTATATATATGTTCTCTGTGTATATATCTATGTTCATGTATATATGCAAAAGATAGTTTTTTAGAAAAATTAGGATTTTTTTCTGTTCATAGATTTTTTTTGGTGATATTAATTATTGTAAATATGAAAATGTTTGTATATTCATATGAACAAATGAATTAGAAGAGGGAGAAGAAGAGGGGGTCGAGAGGGGGTCTAGGGTCGCCGAGAGGTCGAGGGTCATCGAACATGAGAGGAGGAACAGGATAAAAAAAGAAGAGGAATAAGAAAAGAAAAAAGAGGAGAAGAAAGAATAGAGGAGATCTTCTCCTCTATTCTTTCTTCTCCTCTTTTTTTCTTCTTCTTCCTCTTTTTTTTATCGGGAACGAGGGTCGTCGAGGGTCGCCGAGCGGTAGAGGAAGAAGAGGATAAAATAGAAGAGGAAGAAAAAAAAGAGAGGGGTCGACGGTCGCCTAGGGGTCGAGGGTCGAGAGGGGGTCTAGGGTCGCCGAGAGGGGAGAGGAAGACGAGGAGAAATAAATAAGAAGAAGAAAAAAGAAGAAAAAGAAGAGGAGAAGAAGAAAGGAATAGAGGAGAAGAAGAGAAAAATAGAATATATATTCTATTTTCTCTTTTCTCCTCTATTCCTTTCTTCTTCTCCTCTTTTTTTTCTTCTTTTTTTTCTTCGACACGTGGGGGGGGGTCGAGAACGCCGGACATTCATGAGAGAGGCGAGGAAGAAGGGGAAGAAGAGGAAGTCTTCTCCTCTATTCTTTCTTCTCTTCTTTTTTCTTCTTCTTCTTCCTCTTTATTTTATCGGGAACGAGGGTCGTCGAGAGGGTCGCCGAGCGGTAGAGGAGAAACCCTAAATAGAAAGTATCGTCGGTGTGAGATACATGTACCGTCGGTGTCGGACACTACATCCACATCCCACAAGTGGCGCGGGCTTCGACGCCCACGTCACTTGTGGGACGTGGATGTAGTGTCCGACACCGAAGGCCACATGTATCTCACACCCACGATACTTGCTAGCTATTTAGGGTTTCCTCTACCGAAAAGAAGAGGAGAAATAAATAAGAAGAAGAGGAGGGTCGAGGGGTCGAGGGTCGTCGAGGGGTCGAGGATCGCCGAGGGGTCGAGAGAGGTTTCCTAGTGTCAAAGTATTGAAGAAATCCATGCCTTCATCATTAGCCGGAAGTAACCAGGGCATGTTGGTACGAAGTTCTGCAAAGTTGTTTTGGAATGGAGTCCCGGATAGAATAATCCGTATTTTGGTACCAATTCAGCAAAGGCCTTCCAAATAGCGATATTCGGAAGGCTCTTGCTGAACTTTGTACCAAAAGGCGGATTATCCTATCTGGGAGTCCGTTCCAGAACAACTTTGAAGAGCTTCGTACCATCATGCACATGTAATTTCTCCTAATGATGAAGACATGGTTTTGTTGAATCCTGAGACACTACGCAACCTCCCGACCCCTCGGCGATCCTCTCGAACATGAGAGGAAGAAGAGGATCGTCGAGGGGTCGAGGGTTCCAGGGTCGTCGAGGGGTCGAGGATCGCCGAGGAGTCGAGAGAGGTTTCCTAGTGTCAAAGTATTGAAGAAATCCATGCCTTCATCATTAGCCGGAAGTAACCAGGGCATGTTGGTACGAAGTTCTGCAAAGTTGTTTTGGAATGGAGTCCCGGATAGAATAATCCGCCTTTTGGTACCAATTCAGCAAAGGCCTTCCAAATAGTGATATTCGGAAGGCTCTTGCTGAACTTTGTACCAAAAAGCGAATTATCCTATCTGGGACTCCGTTCCAGAACAACTTTGAAGAGCTTCGTATCATGCACATGTTACTTTCGCCTAATGATGAAGACATGGTTTTGTTGAATCCCTTGACACTAGGCAACCTCCCGACCCCTCGGCGATCCTATCGAACATGAGAGGAAGAAGAGGATAAAAAAAGAAGAGGAAGAAGAAGAAAAAAAAGAGGAGAAGAAAGAATAGAGGAGATCTTCTCCTCTATTCTTTCTTCTCCTCTTATTTTTCTTTTTCTTCCTCTTTTTTTATCGGGAACGAGGGTCGTCGAGGGACATAGATGTAGTGTCGTCGTTGTCGATATATACCCCCTCCCGATAGCTTACTATGATTAGGTAGCTAGTTCTACGTTTGGCACTAATATATCCATCTGTCATGTTTGAATAATAATTGCCATGTTGTAAATATTTGTAGAAACTATGGACACCGCCCTAGACGAAGCAACAAAAGAAGCGTTGTTGAGGGACATAATCGCAGAAGGAAGTGATGCCATCTCGTTGTTTCTCAATGAAACCGATGGTCTGGAAGGAGAGGGTGAACAAGCTAGCTACGGTGACCTAATGCCGGTGCAAGAAGAAGAACATGAGGACGGCTCCGGTGACCCAATGCCGGTGCAAGAAGGAGACCGTGATGACGGCTCCGGTGACCGAACCGAGTCCGGCCAGGTATATATATTAGTTAAGCCTATGCTGACTAGCTGATTGATGCATTCATTGTTTTGGTATGTACACATATTAATTAAGTCTTTGTTCTTTTTTCTAGCCCTCCGGATCGAGCACAACTTCGGTAAAGAGACGAGGCCCGAAGAAAAAGTTGAGCTCGGATGAAAAGCTTGAGATCATAGCAATCGCGCCTGACGGCCAACCTATTGAACCCCTCCGGACAAAGAGCGCATTTGTTGCTCAGTGCGGGGTTCTGGTTAGGGACAAGATCCCGATAAGCATCCAGCAATGGTTTAAGCCGGCTACAGAAGACCCTGAGGTGTCTTATGTCAATGATATGCAGAAAAATGATCTTTGGACTGAGCTGAAGTCAAATTTCACCCTACCGCCTGAGGATAATCCAGAGAACCCATTTAAAGAGAAATTAATCAAGTCTTTTGCTCTGAAGAGGATGGAAGAACTATTCAGGAGGTGGAAGAAAGAGCTGAATAAGTTTGTCGAAAATAACGAGACACCAGAATTCAAGGGCAGATATGAGAAGATCAGAGATCACTGGCCAGCATTTGTGGCCTACAAGACATCGGAAAAGAGTCAAAAGATGTCAGCGACAAACAAGCAAAATGCTGCGAAGAAGAAGCTTCACCATCGCACGGGGTCGGGTGGCTACCTCGTAGCCCGGCCTAAGTGGTCCAAGACTGAGAATGATCTGGTTCATAAAGGGATCGAACCAGAGACAATTAACTGGCCAGACCGTTGCCGGACTTGGTTCTTCGGGGCTGGCGGAACACTGGACCCTGTAATAGGGAAGTGCATTTGGACGAACGATCAAATGGACATACCAGTCAGTAAGCTTAAGCAGTATATCGAAGCAGCGCAGGAAGGGACGTTCTTTCCAGACAGAGAGAACGACGAGCTCACAATGGCCCTCGGGAATCCTGAGCACCCTGGACGGACACGAGGCACGCCAGGCTCCATTCGATGGAAGGTTGGGTTTCCGGACGCAGGCGGTTACAAATCCCATGAGAGGAGGAAAAAAGTGCAACAGACCCAAATGCAGGCGCTGAAAGCAAGGGTAGACGCGGTAGAGGAACGAGAAGCAAATTGCAGCAAACGTACTGCCGAAGCCTCCCCCGAAGCTACCCCGCCATCTCAGCGCAGAAGTAGCGTGGCTTCCACCGAACTGCTTCAGTCGGAGCATGCCTTGACGGCTCCTGCCAGCTATCCCGTGGATGCTATAACGGAGTCTCAAAATTGCCACCTTATGACGCAATGGATGAATTTGAAGGTCAAGGCGGCTGTTGGCTCTGTTTTTCCTACTGAACCCGGCGCAACTTTTCACTGCCGGCCGATTCCAGAAGGATATGCTAGGGTGATGGTGGATGAGATAACGGAGGGATTTGAGGACCTCCAGCTTGACCACCCTACCGGTGAAGGGGAGACTCGGCTGGGGTCTGCTTTGAAGACTCCATGCCTATGGCGGAAGGAGCTCATCAACCTTCTGAACTGGACGCCACCGCCTCCTCCTCCTCCTCCGGCGAGTCAGGGCACTCCGCCTCCACCGCCTCCTCCTCCGACGAGTGACGATCAGGGCCCTCGGTCGGCTCCTTCTCCGACGCGTGGCGGCACTCCGCCTCCTTCTCCGCCTGCGCCGACGCACCCGAGCAGCCAGCCTCCTCCTTCTCCGCCTCGTCAGCAAGGGCGGAAGAGACCTGCCGCCGCTCCAGCTGCTCCGGCGCATCGTAGTCCTTCTCCTCCGCCTCTTAAGCAAGTAAAGAAGACAACCGCTACGTCTGCTCGGTCGGCGTCTAGCAGTACAACCAGAGGCGGGAGGACATACAGATTCGGTCCTTCTCTGAAGACTCCAGAGAAGTTACCATACGAGAGGACCCAGGAGGAGAACGCCGAGATCGCGCGAGAAGAAGTGAAGAAATTCTTTGAAGGGGTGAAAGCAAAGAAACATCCACCTCCGGAGGAGAAGGTAGATCGGGTGAAAGTGAAGCGCACTCTGGCTGCCCTGACAAAACCACCGAAGTCTGATTCGCCGAAAGGAAACTATGACCGCATTATTGGAAAGGAATTTGCCGAAGCGGAGCAGTCGGGAAGTACTGTCAGTGATCAAAGGCTGAAAGAACGACGAGCTGGGAAACAAATTGCCCAGCTCGGTGAACAAGCGAAGCAATCGTGCCCCCCGCTCAAGGTGCCTAGCCACAACGTCGATAATGATCCGAGGATGGTGCCCGGTTATAGCAATCTTGCAGATTACCTGCCCGACGAAGTACATTATGAACCCATGGAGGTGCAGATACAAAGATACGAGTACGGGAAGCCTCTCGTCAAAGATGAAAGATCTCTATCAACGATGATGCGAAGATTGCATGATTGGTACTTGAAAATCTGCAGAGACTCTGGGGGGAGGAGTACTTTGTATGTGAAAGTTAAAAAGGAGCATGACCTCGTTGGAATTGATCTGTTGCCTGTTCCATTTGAAGAGTTCTATCAGTTTTTCAATCAATTGGCCCTCGATAAAACAACGGTCGCCTGCTACTGTCTGTAAGTAGTACTACTTCTGTCATTAAGTTTCTCTATATAGCTTAGCTCTTTCATTGCATGTATTTATAATCATCCTCACTATATTATGCAGATTGAAGATCGCCGAATTGAAGAAAAGACAAGTCGGTGATATTGGGTTCATTAACACATATCTCATAGATGCAACTCAGGTTAAACTTCATGCCGCGGCTACCGAGGCCAGCTTGCTACGATCGTTCGTAATAAATCACAAAGATATAATACTCTTTCCTTACAACTTCAGGTGAGTGTTACTGTCTTGTGCGTATTTGGTTTCCCTTATATATTAGTCAAGGTTATAGTAATGTAATTCATGAGTTATGCATGTGTGTGCAGTTTCCACTTTATTCTCCTAGAGATTAAGCTTAAGCAGGGAGTAGTAACCGTCTTGGACTCTAAACGAAAAGATCCCAAGGTGTATGCGGACATGACTGAAATCCTCAAGAAGTAAGTTAAATCGATCATTATACACCATATCAGCAACTTTGTTCATTTCCTGATATCAAGTAATTGTTTTCTTTGTCCGGCAGGGTTTGGAAAATTCACCAAAATAGTTCCGGGACTGCCGAAGGAGCTGGAATTTAGACACCCGAAAGTAAGTACTATAGTAGCATGTTCCGCGCATCTCCTAGTGATTCAAGCGCTAGTTTCATCAATACCATTTAGCATTCTTGCTTATCAGTTTGATTGACCTCTATTTCTTGTAAAGTGGTTGTGGCAGGAATAAGGGAATGATTTCTGTGGATACTACATCTACGAGTCCATCCGCCACACGACCTGTGAGCGGGGCGGGTACTCTAACGAACAATATGAAGTACGTAAATAACAACATTCACAATTTTATTTTATTACCATCATTTGTGTTGAGTTTCATTCATTTATATATATATATGTATTGACCCCCTTCTTCAAATTAGATGTTTCGGAAGCGGGATGAACTCCTAGCACTAGCTCGCATGCGAGCAATTCAAGAGGAATTGGCGGCATTCTTTCTTGACCATGTGATCCCTGAAGACGGAGAATTCTATGTGGACCCTGAGTCCGTATGATTATATTTGTAAGAGATAATTATTGTATATATGTAGCCAGTAGTGTCAGATAGATATACGAGAACTTGTTGTTCGACCAATCTCTCGGAGAAGGAGAGGTGGTCGATATCACTTCTCTCTGTATATATGCATATATGATCATGACGATCTTCTGTTTCCTTCGTTTGCTTACTACCTAGCTAGCGTGTCTAGTCCTCTCTATATACGTATGTATAGTACGTAGCGTCGACCAAGCACGGACATAACAGAGGACACTCCTCTCTATTAATTATAACTAGCTAACACAATATATGAAACACCTAAATTAACCCCCCAAAACCCCCAACCCCCCCCCCTTTCAAAAGAAAAACAAAAACACCAGCCACAGAAGTGCTGACGCGTGGATGCCTATTGGTCCCGGTTGGTGCCACCAACCGGGACCAAAGGGTCTCCTGACTGGGCTCTGCGCACTGCCCACGTGGAGGGCCTTTAGTCCCGGTTCTGGATTGAACCGGGACTAAAGGGGGGAGGTATTAGTACTGACAGCTTAGTCCCGGTTCCGGAACCGGGACTAAAGGCCCTTACGAACCGGGACTATAGGCCCTTTTTCTATCAATGCGCGTCGAGCTCGGGTGAGAAGGTGATCCGTCATGGTGGTGCCGAAGGTGGATGATGGACATTGGTGTCAAGCACAGGGGTTTCTTTATTCTTGATTGTAGTTTTCTTGTTTGGCAGGTGTTTTATTGTGCAATGGCTAATGTTCTGCTATCTTTTCAGTTTTGTCAGGTCGGTGTGTACGTGACTTATACTATACTTTTTATGATATAAAAGAGCCATGCAAAAGAAAAGAAGACATCTTTATTCAAGTGGGGCATGAATTCTGCCCCACGCCCACAAGCTCATATCCAAGATATGTCAGTGGCCCTGCCCATATAAGCTCTTTACACCGGTTTTGGAAAGCATTTGGAATCTTCCTATAGTTTATTTCTTTTCTGATTTGTATACCTTTCTAATTTTTAGTTTTTCCATTTGTAATTTCTGAATATTTTCAACTTCATGAACAAATTTTGTTTTATATAATATTTTTCAAATTCATATACATTTAAAAATCTCGCATATTTTTTTCACATTCATGATTTGTTGTTCAAATTCATGATTGTTTTAAAAATTCCGGAACAATCTGAAAATATTTTCTATTCATATACAATTTAATGTTTTTAATAGTTTCCAAATTTGCGCACATTTTTCAAAATGTTTTTAACATTTTATAAAATCATTCAAATTTCTTAAATACTCAAACATTTTTTTATACTTGGGAACAATTTTCTTAAAAAAAATTCAGACTACAAATATTTTTCTTGACAAATGTTTCAATTCATGAACATTTTTAAAATTCTTAAATTTTAATATATTTTTGACAATTTGTGAATACAATATTAAATTCAGAATATTTTTGGAGGAATTTAAAAAGTGTTCACGAATAAAATAAATGTAATGAAGAAAACCAAAAAAATGAGAGAAAAGAGACAACTAGTAAAAAGCTTCTAAAATCCTGACAAAACAAGGTGGTGAAAGCTTCCCCAAAACCAAACGCATCTTCTATATGGGCCGGCCTACCTACGAGCGTGCTTCCTAGTTTGTGCGTGTTACAAGCCATTTTGTTGCTAGCGGGCGCTTCGCAGCAAATCCCCTCCTGCGACTGGGCTGGCCCATCTATTTTTTTCCTTTATTTTCTGCATTTTTTCCATTTCTTCTTTTGTTTTCCTTTTTTTCTTAAATGTGTAAACTTTTTCCAATCGATGATGTTTTTTAAATTTGATGAACTTATTTTTAAAAATCAATGAATTTAATTTTTTATTTTTAGTGAACTATTTTGTTAAAAAACGATGAACTTTTTGCAAATTCGATGAACTTTATTTAAATTTGATGATATTTTTTTAAAATTCGATGAACTTTCTTCAAATTTCATGAACTTTATTCAAAACCGATGAAAATTTTCAAATTCAACCAAGTTTTTCAAATCCGATGAACTTTGTTCTGTTTGTGAACTTTTGTTAAATTCGTCAACTTTTATTCTAGATATTGATGAACATTTTTTCGTTTTTTTTTGAACTATTTTCTAAAATTGATGAACTTTTGCCAAAATAATTGAACTTTTCATGAATAGGGCAAAGTTTTTTTTTCATGTTTATGAAGTTTTTCTGAAATCTGTGAAGTTTCAATTTTTCTAAAGAAAATCATGTAGGAGCGGCCATAATATGTTTTAAAGATTTAGCGCTACATTTATTCAATTGCAACCAGACGCCCTAGTGGTTAGCCGAACACCTGTAGGAAGCGTTGGGCGCGAGTTAAATTCGCTGCGGGTGCACTTAGCTAAGTATACATTACCATGTAGTGTAGGGCACCATTAATGGTTGGAAACACATTGCAATCGTATAGCAGTTCTTTTAAAAATTCTAATTTCATGATGAATAAAGCTTAGCATGTTGATTACCTCAAAACCTTCTCTTTCCTCCTCCAAAGAATCCCACACTGTCCTCCTCCTCCTCTAGTAGTCGCTGCCATCCCTCTAGCCCATCTTCGATGGCCTTTGTGCTATGGAGGTGCGGAGGACATTAGCACCACGCCGATGGGAGGGACCCCGTTCTCGTTCATGTTAGGCTTAGCGTCCTGGTTGGGGCCATGTAGCAGCGGCGATGTCCCTTAATAGAAATAATGTCTCCCATATTTTATTCCAGTTTTCAATGATGTGTCTAGCGTCATCGGAGGGGTGTGGAAGTGTGTCTCGACGGATTTTGCGGGATTCGGTCGGTGTTGCTATTCGGTTGACTGTTTAGAGGTTTGATGATTTCGATCTATGACTTTCTTCATCTGCGATGGTTGCTCCTCTGGTGCGCTAGTACAATGAGACATTAGCATGCCGACTTCCCGTCTGTGTACTACAACAAGGTTTGGCTGACTCCAGCTAGTGAAGGGCGATGAAGGCGGCACGCCTTCGGCTCACTCTAGTGTTTGTAGTCGTTGCTTTGTAGTCCACATACCTTGTGGTTAATTTTATTACCTCTTGTTTCTTTATACTATCATAATTGAAAATAAATAGATTGAAAGTTTGTCACTCAATAAAAAGGTTATCTATCTATCTATCTATCTACTACCCCTATAAAAGCAAGAGAGGGCGGAGAACCAGATCATCCTATCCATCGAAACCTGCAATCTGATGGTCTACATCCTTCTAGCAGACTAAGCATGTTTTAAGCTTAGAGAGCCCATGCCTCTGCTTAGAGAGGAGTAAATAAAACGGAAATATGTTCGGGGCCAACCTTTGGTCGAGCCAGACGAGGTCAAGAAGCTCCCAACGAGAATGTATGAATTGCATCAATGGTACATGAACATTACCAATATTTCCAATCGAGAGTCCCTCATGGTGAATGTCAAGAAGGATCATTACTTCCATGAGAAAGCTGTGTCCGTTGAGTATTCACAACTATTTCAGTTATACAATCAAGACGCACTCGACAAATCTATCGTCGGTTGCTATTGTCTGTAAGTGATTTCTTTCTGTAATTTAAGTCTTAAGCTAGCTGTAGTGATCATTTTGATCAATCATTACCTGTAATTATCCTCACTATATTCTTTTCTGTGGTATTATGCAGGATGAAGATGTATGAAATGAAAAAAGGTGGACGCTATGGCATTGGGTTCATTGACCCAAATACCATTAATGAATACACATGGAAATTAGATGCCAATGAAGATATACTACTTCCTTACAACTTTGAGTGAGTCACACTGTCTTGTACTACAAATTCGGTTTTTGCCTACTAGCTAGCTACATGTTTTTGCTTACATATGCCCGCTTAATTAAGACATGCAAACGTATGTGCATGCAGATTTCACTGGATCTTGTTAATCATTAAAGTTGATGAAGGAACAGTTGAAATAATGGACTCACTACTTAAAAAAGAAAGTGACTACACCATCTTGTTTGGGATAGTCAACAGGTAACACTACTAGGGAAAAGCCTAGCAGCAGCGCGGGTTTTGGGCATATTAGTAGCGCGGGGCCGACGCTACTAATAAGACACTACAGCTAACGTATAGCAGTAGCGCGGGTGCCACCCGCGCTACTACTACGTCCGGTAGTAGTAGCGTGGGTAAAAACCCGCGCTACTACTAACCTGTTCTTTGAAACAAAAATTGATTTTTTTTTGAATTTTCAAATTTCTGAATTATTTTAACCTCTAATCTCTAATCACCCTCATCGCTGCTCAATTTAATCTCAAATCACCCCTCATCATTCCAAATCACCTAACTTCCCGGACGGTCTGTCACACCCTGCATTTTGTAACTCTTCTTTTGCTCTAATAAAGCATGAAAATTGGGACCAACAAAAACTTTTGCATTATTTGGCTTTTATTTGGAGTTGGTTTTCTCTCTGTGCTTTTCAAGTGCTCCTTAAAGTCAACACAACTCCACCTTCTATACTTCATCTCCTTGCCCCAAACTTCTGCCCAATGATCATGCCATGTGTATAGTACAATATAGTATTTTCTAACAAAAATAATGTGGCCAAATGGTATTTTCAAAAATTAGTTTTCCAAAAACCCCTGAATTAAGATTTGTACTGCAAGTACTTAATTCAGGGCAGTAAAAATCTTTCAAAAAGTATACTTGAAACCTATTAGATATAGGATCCCCATAAACCACAAAAATATAATTTTAAAAGTTATTTTCCTATTTTATTTAAAGGCTTTTTCTTAAGGACAGAAATGGTCTTTAATAGGTTAAAATTATTTTAATGTTTCAAAAATATTTGAGAAAATTTAGGGAAACTCAGTGGACATATATTTTCCATATATATGAGTTTAAACACATGGTCATGTTCAAAATATTGGACAAAACCTCCCAAGACCATTTCTGCCCATTTCAAGGATTTGAAATATTTCTACAGGAAATGTTTCCACAAAAATCCAAGAAAAATCCAGCAAGTCACAAATGCATATTGTGATGATCTTGCAAAGCCTCACTTCAATCAAGGTCATTTTGGTCCACCAAAATGCCCCATAGCCCTTTCTGTTCAGAACCTAGTTTGAGCAAGTTTGTACTACCAACTTTCTCTCCTTGACCTCAACTTTTGTGAGCATGTTCACATGACCAAATGAGGCCACCACACCAAGTGGTGCATCAAGGAGAAGTGATTTGCTCAACTAGATCTACACAAGTCCATTTCTGCTAATTTCTAGGGTTTGCCAAAGTTACATTGGCAACTTTTCCCAAATGAGATCAAATTTGGTGGCACACCCTATTTCTAAGTGTCATTCCATACTGTTAAGTATCATGGCAATTGGAGTTCATTTGCTTTCCTAAACCATTATCAAACACCTTCTGACATTTTGCAAAAACCACTGTTTTGACCCCTTCCACTATTCTTGGTAAGCTCAACTTTTTACCAGAGCTTAATTAGCAATGGCAAGACCTCAGATCAATTATTTGGGGGTGAAACCCTCACTCTCTCTCTCTGGACAGCCCCATTTCCACTCTTCTTCTTCTTCTCTCCTCACTCCAGTGGCCATCCATGGCATCCTATGCTCTCCCCCCTTTCTTTACTCCTCCCTAGAGCTACCAGACATGCCAGGGCGCGCCCACAAGCATAGAAAATGGCTTGGCATGCCATTTGGGTGCTCTGGAGCGCGCTACAGTGCGCTCCCGCACTGTAGCCGCCCCCTGCCAAGCACATCCGGCCACCTCGGGCCTCCCTCGCGCGCCTGCCGATGCGCCTCGGCGTCCGGGACACGGCAGCTGGTCGGCCCCCTCCTCCCTCTCTCTCTCCTGCCCCTGCTCGCACGCGCACCGGCCGCCCGAGAGCTCCAGTGAGCGAGCTCACACGCGCGGCGCCTCTGACCTCTCCCCACTCCCTCTCTCTATCTCTCTCGGCGTAGTCCACGCCCAGGAACGCCCCAGACACGGCGCCAGCTCCTCCCGAGCCCTACAGCGACGAGCGTGAGCTCGCCGGCGCACGAGTGTACTGGACCTCGCCGTTCGCCTATTTAAGGGCCTCCCCGAGCCCTTCTCTCCTCACCACTCGCTCTCTCACTCCCCTAAACACCCTCCTGCACCACTCACCCCTCTCCAGACGAGCCCGAGCTCGAGATCGAACTCGAGCTCCGCTGCTTCGGCTCGCCAGAGTTCGCGAGGTATAGGCCTCCCCCGCTCCTCCTCGGCCTCGATCTGGAACCCCTGCACCCCTCTGATCCTTTCCCCCTTGTTTCCCCTCTCTGTAGCTGCCGGAAACGGCCGGAGTCACCACCTCCCGAAGCTCCTCCGCCGCAGTCCCTCGTCGCCGGTGAACCAGGCACCCCCGCCGGCCAAGTCCACCACCCACCGACGTGCGGCAGTCCCCTGAAGCCATCCCCGCACTCGCCGGAGCTCGCCGTGGCCTGCATCATCGCCGGTGAGCACGCGGCCCCCCTGTCCACGGGTTAGTGATGACAGGTGGGCCCCTCCTGTCATCCTCTCCCTCGTTCCCGTGCCCCTCTCTCTCTGACCTGCGGGCCCGGGCCGTCAAGTTTAAAATGAGTGGCGGGCGCGCGCGCTGTGCGCTGGCTCGGCTGGGCCGGCCCGCTGGCTGGGCCTGCTGCGCTGCGGCTGTTCTGGCCCAGTTGCACAGTGTTGTTTCCCTTTTTTCCTTTTTCTGGAAAATTGCAAAAATTCCACAGGATTAAATAATAATCCAAATGCAATAATTCCAACTCCCATATTTTTCTAAAAATCCCACCTATTTAATGGTGCAACTTCCATTCAAATCCAACCAACTTTTATGTACTGTTCAAATTTAAATTCAAATTTGAGCAGTTTAATCTCTGTTTGGAAATCCATATCCCCTCTTATATAACTCCAAATCCAAAACTAGGAATTTTCCCCTCCTAGATTTCCACCTAGTATTTTATAAAAATAAGTTGACATTTTTCTGAGCACTTTGGTTTTTCTGTTTTATTATTGCCTTATTTTTCTCGTTATTATTTTGCGACGATAGATTGCGTTGCTGACGAAGGAGTTGGACCAGAAGACTTTGAAGACCCAGAAGACCTTGTCGAGCCAGGCAAGCAACCCTTTGACCATGTCTATGAAACCCTTTTTATGCATTTCATATGGCACTTTATTATTGTTGCATCGGAATCATGATGAGAGGGTAGCCACTTGGTGGGTTGCCTTCATCCCCCCCTCGTTGATACTTGCATTGTGCATGACCCTACCTCCTTATGGGGGTTATGCCGATGAGAATAGATAGGATGCTAAGTAGTGCTACGCAAAAGGGACGGGAGTATGCATGGTAATGGAGACTAGTACCTTCGAAAGACTTTTCGAAAACCCCGTCGGGTGCCACTTATGCCCGAGGGAGACAATGAGTTGGGTAGCCACTTGATGATGAAGTGGAGTACTGAGACAAGTGTGTGTGTGTTGTTTTCAAAAACGGATTGGTTTAAGTTGCGACCGTTATTCCAACTTTACATGCGCAACCACTTTACCCTTATATGGGAAAGGGCATTATTGATTACCTAGGCCGATACTAGCTTGGAGCCCGCATTACTAGTGACGGGAGAAAGTTGGTGCTCTCTCTCGGGACGGGGTCGTGCCAGGTAGGGCGGCCAAGAACATTTTTATGGGGCACCGGACACACCGTTGGTACCCGTGCCAATGGTATGTGATGAATATAGGAGCGAGGCTCCCCAATTTTAAGTTGTGAAATGTTGGGCACGGGGGTTACTACCAATCGAGTGGACTCCATGTTAGTGTCGTCTAGGGAAAGATAGTGATCGGGTGCTTACCCCCGGGTACTTGAGGTACCGCGGGTCGTGGATGACACGGAAGTTCCCCGGATCTTGTGGGTAAAGTGTGCAACCTCTGCAGAGTGTAAAACTATTCGAATAGCCGTGTCCACAGTCAAGGAAAGTTGGGTAACCGCTCTTGGGCTACATCCACTTGTTTACAAACCAGTGTGTGTGTGGGAAGAACTACTTGGGTCAAGTCAAAGGACTTGACATGATCGAGTTGGGTTGGTGCCCACTCTTTTATGATGATACCACTACTTGGGTCAAGTCAGAGGACTTGACATGATTGAGTTGGGTTGTTGCCCACTCTATCTATGTTGATATCTGTAACCTGTCCTTATGGTTACTTGAATTCTCCTGATGCATGTCTTACAAGTTGTTGAACATGTCATTGCACTCAAAAACTAGCTTTCCGCAAAAATTTACCTATATCATGCATTGTTGTACCTTGAACCAAAACATGGGTAGCTTGCGAGTACATTCAAAGTACTCATTGGCTTGCCACTGGTTATTTAATTGGCCAGGCATGGAAGAACAGGAGTTCGAAGAAGAGTTCTTTGAAGACGAACATGCGAACTAGGACGGTTCCCAGTCAGAAAGCCTGTAGGGTTAAGGCAGATGGCATGGGTTCTACTTATCGACGAAGATTTCCGCTGCTTATGTTTCATTTGATGTTCAGCCCTTAAGGCTTTATTTATGTAAGACTTGACCATGATGGTCATAATTTGTGTAAGACGGTATGTATGGATGTAAGACTCTTGTTATTCAGCTTCTGTGTGTTCAGTGAGCATTGATCTCTGGGATCACTGTACACGTGCATTCGGTGATCTCGACTTGTGAGTCGGGGTCCCCACACGGTCACCCATCCTCTCACTACTCCAGCCTGAGCACGCTTAACTTTCGGATTCTATTCTCCCTCGATTCCAAGTCTGCACTTGTTGTTTTCCTGACAATAGTAAGATGTCAATCCTATTAACCCTCGGGAGTTTAGCTTGAGCATGAAATCACACATTTCACTGTTTGAGTTTAAAACTATTGTTCTAAAAAACAATAATTATTTAGTAACACTAATATTTCTTGAATAAGGAGTTTGACCATATTTTGACCAAAGTTTGACCACAGTTTGACCAGATTTGACCAAAATTCTGAAAAACTGAAATAATTATTTAGTAACACTAATATTCTTGAATAATTATTTAGTAACACTAATACTTCTTGAATAAGTAGTTTGACCACAGTTTGACCAGATTTGACCAAAATTTAAAAAAAACTGAAATTTGAGCATAACTTTTTTTCCTTTTAGAATCCGAGGATTCTAAAAATTTGCAAACAGGATTTTCGTGCTAAACATTTTGATATATTATACGGTTTTTTCTGACATCGTATGCAAAAGTTATAGCCGTTTTATATTTTCCCTACACTTTTTGCAAAACATGTCCAATTTTAAGTTTTTAAATTTTCCTAACTAGTAGATGTACTAACATAACTACATCTCGAAGGATTTTAATTTTTGAAACATTTTAATATATTATACATTTTTTTCTAACATCGTATGCAAAAGTTATAGCTGTTTTACATTTTCCCTACACTTTTTGCAAACTGTCCAAATTTAAGTTTTTAAATTTTCCTAACTACTAGATGTACTAACATAACTACATCTCGAAGGATTTTAATTTTTGAAGTTTTTATCATTTTCTTTTGCTTTTTACAAAACCGAAAAGGCGATCCAGGGGGGGGGGGTAGAGTTTCAAAATGGGACCTTTAGTAGCAGCGAGGGTTTTTACCCCTCGCTACTACCATGGCATGTCCCGGAGGGGCACGGTTGAGACCTCTTAGTAGTAGCGAGGGGTAAAAACTTAGTAGTAGTGCGGGTTTATAACCCTCGCTACTACTATGGCATGGCCCAGGGGCACGGTAGAGACCGCTTAGTAGTAGCGAGGGGTAAAAACCAGCGCTACTGCTATCAACTTAGTAGTAGCGAGGGTTAAAAACCCGTGCTACTACTATGGCATGTCCCGCGGGGCACGGTAGAGACCGCTTAGTAGTAGCGAGGTTTAAAAACTAGCGCTACTGCTATCAACTTAGTAGTAGCGAGGGTTAAAAACCCGCGCTACTAGTAAGTAGCAGTAGCGAGGGATATAAACTCGCGCTGCTAGTAAGCGTCTGTGTATAAGCTTTTTCCTAGTAGTGTAAGTTCAATCATTATTAACTATATATCGGCCTATTTAGTTCGTCATTTCCTGATATGAACTATTTAATAACCCCTTTATTCATTTTCTTTGTCAGCGGGCAGGGCTTGGGCAAACTTCATCAGCGTCACTCCAGGCCAATGGAAACGAAAGCTGAAATGGTATCGACCCAAGGTAAGTAATTAAGTAGTACTAGCTAGCTAGCTGCCATCTCTTTAATTATCATGCTTGATTAATTATTATCTGATCAAATTCCATTCTCGTAAAGGCCCTGAAGCAGGCGCCGGAGAATAATCTGTGTGCATACTATGTTTGCGAGAACATTCGCATGATGGCGTCCGAAAGGAGCAGATCACAAAGACAGGACTGGGTACGTTTGTAAGAACACTATTCACAATTTTTACACCATTATCTAGTCACACAACTAATACACATGCATATTGATCTCCTTCTTAATCGTTCAGAGAGGTGCGGGAGCAGCTCCTAGCAGAGGAGCGCATAGAACCAATTCAAGAGGAAATAGCAGGATTTTTGCTCGACTAGGTTATAGATCCCAAAGGAGAATACTTTTATCCGCTACCGCCCCCATGAACCACTTCCAATTGTCATCATGCTCCGAAGGCACCAATTAGGAGAAATTGTATACAGCTAGCTAATTTTGTGTGTGTCTATATATATATATATATACATGTGTGTATATATGTGTGAATTAATGGTGGTTGTGAGACATTCGATGATATAATATATATATATATATATATATATATATATATGATCGGTTCTACTAGAAATTCTATTTATATATATGCATAATGTGTACAATATGTAGTATCGTAAAATACCAACAAACGAAAAAGAATTAAATGGAAAACACAAAATTAAATGAAAAAGAAATCATAAACCCAAAACCCCCCAACCTTTTAATACTGGTTGATGTCACCAACCGATACTAAAGGGCTCCCTGCCTCCGGAGCTGGCTCGTGCCACGTGGTTGCCCTTTAGCACCGGTTCGTGCTGAACCGGTACTAAAGGGGGGGGGGGGGGCTTTAGTGCCCACACTTTAGTGCCGGTTACCGAACCGGCACTAAAGGGCCTTACGAACCGGTGCTATTGCCCGGTTCTGCACTAGTGTATACATGACATATCCCTTCTTGATGTATGAGTTCATTTAAGGTTATATTCTTTTTGTACTCATGTTACTTGTGATGATATTATGGTTTGGGTAATGTGCAACTTACCCTATGCTTCTAGATGTAATTAATCAGAATGAATGATGTGTTTTGTGTTACATTGTTCCATCAATGGGATTGAGAGAGAGAGAAAGGGAGAGAGGGAGGTACAGAGCAAATTCGTTTGTAATAGGTTTAACTATTATGTTTAGACTATTTTTCTATATATATACGTGAATTTTCACGTGCAGGCTTACTAGTGTCAATCAAACGACCTGGACTTCTTCAATGTCGAGCGCTCAACACGTTTAGCGTGCAGTTAATTTCATGCCAAAAATAGTGCTAATCACATAATAACACGTAAATAATATCCTACTTAATATCCACATGCACTTAATATACTTCCAAATTAACGTGCATTGCACGTACACATTGACTAGTTACTTCAAAAGAAAAAAAAATTAGGGTAAGAGTCGATCAGATCGGGCATCTTGGCTCGGCTGACGGCAAAGGCAGTTGCATAGGTACATTTACCTGTTCTTCTTAGTGTGCAAGAATGGAGCAAAAGCTCGCAGCCCTAGAGTTTAAAGATCACGCGGTAGCTTGGTTTTTTGAAACCATGGCTTGCCTCTTCACGTACGGAGCTAATAACTAGTTTACCATGTTAAACCTAACAAGCTTAATGATCAAGCTAAATAGTTTCACGAGTAACTCTTTAAGCTCATTAATGCATTCATGTATAGATTTAATAAATTCTGCTCCAGCTCGTGTCATGCATTGTTTAGCATCGACTAATGCTGAACATACAAGGATAGCCCTAGCAGTATCATCCGCACGTTCAAGAGGCTGAAACATGCCGGGTGAGTCTGTCCAAGGAGACATACATGATGCGCTATTTGTATGAATTTTTTGGAGAAAGCCACAAGCTTTCATTGAAAAACATAGACATGTATTAGAACAATATAACCAACATGTTTTGATTCAAAAATATAGTGTGGCGACAATAATAGAGAGACAAACCTGTACTTGGTCCTCCAGGATGGCCTGGTAAATGAATATGCACATCTAGTATGCCATTGTTGCCACATAGCTCCTCAGTCAAGGTGCTTAGATTCCCACCGGTACTTTGGTCCGAAATAGACACATGATGATCATGGTGAAGTACGAGTAACTAGTCACCAAAGTGTAGAGCTGCTGGTGTACACACGAACGATCCTACATTAAGTAGATTCCCCCTTGAGCATACGTACAACATGTGGTACACATATTGGCAAGTTGTTAAATTATCGAGTCATGTGTTACAGCCTTATCGGGTACTCCAGCCGCAGCCCCCAGGGCACTAAATCATGAGTAATACGGGGTAAGTCCACATTATTAATTCAGTAAACATACATAGAGCTATGGTGAAAGAAAAAGCAGACAATACATGACGCGTATTGGAAACCTTTCATACATTATTCTAGTGATCAAAAGCTTCAAAGGTCTTTCACTTATTGCAAGAAAAATATAAAACTGTTGATGGGCAAATGTTCTCTCAACAATGGCAATATTGACGTAGGGACTTCCACGAGTGTGCTTAGCACCAATAAATCCCGTAGCACGAGTTCTTGAATCACGGGATTTAAGAGCCATATATGGAGTCAGCCTGCCTACAGTTTTCCTCGAGTTAATTAAAGACTAGCAAAAGGGCCCATGCGTTGCAACGGGAGAAAAAAAATCATAATCTCCAATGGCAGGACCATATTTTGCTGCATCACCGAGATAGACTGTCACTCTCAATTTTTTCCTAAAATCATGTTTTTTTTAAATCGTGAACATTTTTTGAACTCATGCATATATGTGAAATCATGAACATTTTTCAAAATCATGAACACTTATACAAATTTTTGAACATTTTCTAAAGTGAAGAATATTTTTTGAATTCATGAACATTTTATACTATTTGCAAACATTTTTCAAATCATACTCAGATTTCAACCATATATACTGTGCAATATTAGTCATCTCGTTTAAATTTGTTTCATCCTGTGTGATGAGTTGTTAGCAACGGATTTCATATCCAAGAATAGAAAACATATCATTGTAGTAAGCTCATGTCATTCCAATGTATATAATGTTGTCTGTCTTTAATCAATTTTACAAAAAACAACCCAACAAAATGTAATATCTAACATAATATTGTGTGGGTGCACCTGCTAAATTTTGGCATATGTATGTACCCGATACAGATAGGCTGTAATGATGAAAAGTTGACAAATCTTGGCCTGTTTTTTCGATTTTTATCCTGGAATATATCCTCTTGTATGTTTATTTTATTTTCCTCAAATTTGGATTAGCTGCTTTGATCACCTATATTGGAGACATAGTTCCACTATAAGAAATAAGTGTAAAGTTTGCAGAATGTATCTCTTCACTCCAGCAGTTACTTTTTCCTTGCTTGTCATCGATATATATCCAATCTATTTGTGTAATGCTGCGGTGTAGTATATATGGAGTAATGGACAACAACCCGTCATACTATCGGTAGCTAAATTCAAATTAGTTTCATGCTATAATCATCCAGCTTAGCTTGATTATTCTTGTTCGAAAAGACGATTGATTGTCACATACATGTGAAATTGGTAATCAAACTTGCTAACCGGGAGAAGAACGACAGTATACACTGAAGTACTGAAATTGCTAGCAGCAATCTCAAGCCCTATTTTTCTAGAAAAGGAGGATGTACCCCCGGCCTCTGCATCTGGACGATGCATGCAGCCATATTATTAATTATTCACAGATACCATACAAGGTGATACATCAATAAGCCTAAAACCACCATCTTGGCAACACCGTTGCTACTCCTATCCACTTGATGAAGGCGTGCCGAATGTCCGGGCCTAATACCAAACAGACATCGCACCAAAGCCTAACATCTAAAGCCGGGTGTCCCATCCAAGCCACTACCTGGATTGGGTCCCACACCGGTCTGGCACACTCACAGTGAGCACCGCACGCTGCAAGGGTCGTCACCTCCATCATCCCTCGGTCCATCTTCAGAGCATAGCTGATGCACCAACCTTGCCAGGCCTCTCTGCCATCAACGCCACCATGACACCAGACAGCTTCCTCCTCCTGCGCGAGTCCATCTCCGCGCATCAGACACCGAGTCTCCACAACGCCACACCGTCGAGAACCGCCACCATCAATGTGGAAGATGAAGCACCGCTCCACCAAAGACGCCGTCCTCCGGTCTCAGGAGCCCGTGTGCATCTCCAAGAATGATGCCCCCAAGGGGGAAACGACACCATAGAGCCGTCGTCATCCGATCCACTGATCTAGGGTTTCCCCCGGAGGTAGCAGAGAGTGGCTTTGAACTTCTCCACGGCGATGCCTTCAGAAAGGAAACAACGCAGACAGCGTCGCCGTCGCCGGCCTTGGCCATAGCCAAAAGCAGGTTTTCACCCAGATCTGATCGAAGACCTCCATCTCTCGTGCACGGGCCGCCGCCATCCCTGCTGGGATCTCAACGAAGACTCCAAGGAGTGGATCGGCGCCGTGGCGTCGTCATCGTTGTGGCCGCCGTCGTCGGCCAAGGGTCTCCCCCGATCCCAAGAGCCCCACCATCCAGTCACTGCCCACCACCCGGATCCGGCGAGCAAGGCCACACCGAAGCCCAGATCAAGCGGGATAAGGTGAAGGAAATGAAGTTAGCGCAGGTCGATCCAGATCTGGCGACCGGCCGACGGATCACGGCCGCCATGAGATCCCACAACCAGGTCCTCGCCTCCCACGCGCCGGCAAGACGAGCAGCTCCAGGAGTGGCTGTCGATCAGAGGCGCCGTGACCACTGCACCGGCCACCACCACGGAGGCCGCACGTCCATCACCAAGGCTGCGAGAGGAAGATCCCACCGCCGCTGGCCGCCGGCAGGCTTTGCTCGGCGACGTAAGCCAGCGGCGGCGAGGGGGAGATGCCAAGAAGGGAGCGCCGGCGACGGAGATTAGTTTCCGCCCGTGCCGCCCATGAGGAGCGACGCGGGCGTTTTTTCTGGAATAGGTGAGGCCCTATGCCAGAGAAATCTCTCTTTTGCGTCTCTTTGCATGCACATACTTTGGCTGATGTGCTTGCTACTGAATGTCTTACCTGTCCGAGATGCTATGATGGATCCTGCCAGTGTGAAGGATGCACTACCAAGTCGTGGAGCAGTGAGGCTGCCGGCTGCCATGCTCGTGGCAACATCGCCGCCTCGCAAGTGTGCAGCCCCGTAGCATGCAGAAGCCCTTTAGTAATAAGTATTTTTGTTAGATATACTCAGGTCTCAGGACTATTTTAACTGATTGTGCAACACTCAGTCCGATTCAATGTTGACCTGAAGATGTATGTTACGGGCCGATCTACTCTTGAGGGATTTGGGGAAGGAAGGAGGAGTCAGGAGCAGGTGAGATGGAGAGGAAAGGGAAAAGTAAGAGGAAGAACAGCTTCTCTCCGATTCGTTGAGTGTCTTTCTCGATAATCCCTCTACAACTGGCCCTCTCTGGCCTAAAAAGCACACGCACTCACCCAACGCACGCAACCTAGCCAACTAACCTTCACGACCGAGTCCGCCCGTGGTTGGCTCCTTGTTGTCCTCGTCACCCGTCTCCCTGTCCAGTGGGGCCTGAGGTCCAGTCGTGACAATGCAAGTGTGTACAACCGTTCAGAAAATGAAATGGTACAGTTATTTAAAAGAAGTACATGTCATATAAGTTGGTCAATCAAAAAGTTATTGAATTGGAAACTTACCACAGTTTGCACATAATTGGGGAGTTCCTCCTTTTGTTCAAGTTTTTCCTGTCGAGTTTCTCCTGTATGTGCTATAATGCTCATGTATTAGTAGCTCAAATGAACATCATCTAGTTTGAAACAGAATCAAATTGTATTTGCAATACATGGTACACCAGGAATTAATTGTACAACTCCACCAAATATTTTCTTTGGTACGCACTGGCTCGTTTGTTTTATCATGAATAGGAAAATAATCTTTTTATTGGTCTGCAAATAAGATTACTCTTGATATATAAATTCAGTCGGAGTAGAGGTAGCTATGCCAATGTCGTGCTGCAAAATAAAATGACAAAAACTATTACTATAATAATCAAGGACCGAAAAGGTTTCGGGTTATGCATGTGCTGTCCAACTCCAAATTTTATTTACATAGGTGCATCATTAGTCCAAATCTTTAAGCACATCGATCGAGAATCCAACAATTTGCACCCATTAATTCTAGCAGCCACTAAATTTGAGGTATGCAGAATATGAACAAACCTTAGAACAGACATGCTTGATTTTTCTTGTTTTGAGAGTCGATTGATTGCCACGTACATGTTAGATTGGTGATCAAATTTGCTTTCCTGGAATCGAGCAGTACACACCGAACCTGCTAGCAGCAAGCTCAAGCTCTATGCCACATAAGTATATCCTGCTCGTCTCTTCATTTGCTCATACTTTGGTTCTTGCGCATGCCCGAGAACATCTAAGTCTCTATGCACATCAATCGAGAATCCAACAATCTGCATCCATTAATTCTAGAAACCACAAAATTGAGGTACACAGAAGATGAACAAACCTGAGAATAGATGAGCCAAAGATGAGTCATGGTGGGCCAGTTGGCGGCTGTGGAATTATCAATGTTATATCTACACGTCGTTGCCGCTGGGACAGTCGGAGGCAGTGGTACTATCAGAGGGGAGGGCTCAAGGCGCGCCCGCCGCACATATAGTAGATTTAGAGCTGGTGGCCTGGCCTTGCTGTCCACGAAGTACACTAAATACTGTTGGCGATGGTGTGCAGCCACAGCTTGTGCGGCCTTCCCGTTCTTCTCCAAGCCATCCACGATCCGATCGACTGGGTCTCCCCTGCCAACAGATCCATCTCCATGAATCCAGTCACAGAGATTCAGCTCAGTCCATGATATAACATACAGCCATGATGTGGACCTTCGGTGCAGAAGATCATGTGCCTAGTCTCGCCGGCCGCGTTGTCGTTGGTGAGTAAGATCTTGAGGAGGCACCGGCCCATGTAGTGATCCTTGGCGACAACCTCGTCCTTCTTCTTTGAGATCTTCATCTGCTTCGCGGGCACCGCAGCTGGTTGTACTTGGTGTTTGTAGTTGACAACTGCATGCGTAAGCCACCTCCTGATTGTACAGCGGCAGCCAATTGAAAACCCTAGCCGCTTCGTTTCTGTGCGACGTGCGGGACTGCGGGGTATGCAACGCCAAAAATTGGGAACCCTAGCCGTCGGCCGGGCATCTCTGCGACGTGTGGGTTAATGGGGATCTCGGAACCGGACTCTTTTTCTTGTGGAGGGTGAGTCTGGATCGCTCCGTGAACAGGCTCATCTCCTTTTTTTAGGTATCATTTATTTACGTAAGTACATGTACGTAAGAATCTCAAAAATAAAAAAAGGTACATGTTTGGAACCAGACTCCTTTTCTTGTCGAGGGTGAGTCCGGATCGCTCCTTGAAGAGGCTCATCTCTTTCTTTTTTACTTATTAGGTACTTGTACATGACATTATTCACATGTGCAGCAAAATATATCCCTACAAAATTTTGTGTGTGTAACGTTATATTTATAAATCTCAACCGTTCATATCTAAGAATTAATGGCTGTGAAAATTAAATATGTGTGGATGCCTGTGGTCGCTTGTTTTACTCTTGTCTTAATTATACTAGTAGAAGGCCCGTGCGTTGCTACGGGCCATCAATACATATTTGCCGGTTAGCCCGGAACAATCAAAAAGTAATTGAAATACACTTCACTTGGGATGCAACTTGATAAGAAATCTAATAGAAAGTTGTGTATATAGAGAGCAATAATCCAACTAATTATCTGTTACAGTACAATTTAAAATCAAAGATATCAAGAATGTGTTATGTTTACAAGTACATCTTCACTTTAATTTATTACTTCTGGGCTTCAGCATGTAATATATTTCCAGGTCTCGTTCAGGTAGCAAGATTTCTCACACAATATTATTTTTCAGAACCAGATAGACTCAGTAACAATCACAGTCAAAGAATGGTTACGTGTGGTGGAGAATCTCAGTAACATGATTTCTAGACTAAGTAACAATATTGTCTAGCATTCGAGTATCTTTGCTTTGACAATCAGCAGGTGCAGGATTTATTTAGGTGAGTGCAGATTTCCAAGTATCAGCACAAGAAACTCTTCAGTTGTAATACACTCTAGCTATGCCTGAAGCAAATAGGATTATTGGAATGGCTTGCTCAGTAAATTGTTACCCAAAGTATTGACCTTTGTCTATTTTGAACAAATAGGCTGGATAGATTAGTTAGTATGTTCCAAAATGTAAATAAGACCACATGTGAAGAAAATACTATTCAAACTTCTTTCTCCGATACTACAAGAAATTTAGCGCTCTCACATATATAAATGAATGCATTATAAGAAAGTTTATCCCAACCATGAGAGATTGAGATTTACTCAATAAGATAGCTAAAACTTATAAGCAACCATTTTAGAAATGTAATGAAGACCTAAAGTGCACACTGAAGTTACCTTTACGATGCTTTCTGCAGAGGCCAATCCAATACCTCCTTGAATTGTTTAGCCTAGTGCTGCTGGCCTATTTTCCTTCGTCCATATCACCCTGCAATGTAAGAAACCCCACTGGAAAATATAGATGTATTGGAAAATCATAATGTGAGCAGTTAGAATTTAGTAATGAACAATTAGGGTACTACATAATTTGCAATAGCTCATTACTACAGTATAGTACCATAACAAGACCTTAAGTTAGGCTAAAAATAGAGGAAATGCAGCATCGATGCCACTGTCGACAGTCAGGCTTCGGATCAAGAACTGCAAGCGGCCCAACAGTACTAATCAAATGCATTAAGGGAAATTTCATAGACTGTGATGTAGGTACTACTTACAGGATAAAATTGCATAATGTTAAATGTTTTGGTAGTTCCATCATCCAGAGATGTGATTGCGCAGTGCTCCTCCTCCAGAACGGGAGAACAAAAATAAACCAGAGATGTGATTGCGCAGAGGAGAAGTGGATGACACACTGACCTGATACGCCAGTATGCGTCTTTGCGACCATCAGCGGTTGCTCTAAGTCCCAATGTTCGGAACACCAAATCACTGTAAAATTATGATGTAGGAGAAGATTACACGATGGGATGCATGAGAAGTTGGAAGTTGAATATTCTTCATTGTAAGGATTGGTGAAAACGAACAGATGCATGACTGAATTTCAGAAACTGTAGCAACATGAGAAGCTAGAAAGCCTACAATTTGGGGAAGTGCATGGATGAACCCGGGTACATATGAACCCACTTTGAAAAACACATTTTGAAATACAAAAAAATTCTAAAAAAGGTGAGGGCGGACATCTCCATATTCTATGTGTGTGCAGAAAGTCTCACGGGAAAAACAACTTTTTTTGTAGCCTGTGCAAAAAAGACAAAATATTGTGCCGCAGAACACTATTTAGAAGCACTAAAATTTGTCTTTTTAAGGCGACAAAATAAAAATACCTTCTTTCATAAAACTTTGTGCCGCGGACATACTTTTGCAAACATGTATGCATAATATTTTGTTTAGAATTTTTGGGCATTACAAAACGCGTTAAAAGTACATTTTTGAAAAGCAGGTTCATATGTACCCGTGTGCAGGACGTGCTGACTCATACAATTTGGGTCTTCTCAAACTTGTTGTATCCACCGAGAAATTGTCAATTTGCCCTATGTTAAGGAAGTAGAATATGTGTCACTGGTCCAAGCAGTATACTCTGCGTTGTCTCGAGTGCTAGGCTGCTAGCACGACCAGCATGATTGCAGTTGCAGGCCAGATCGACGATCACAAAAAGTACTTAATTGTTTGTGTCCAACTTAAACCTAGAGCTAGCTGTTCAGTTCTGCCGAGACCGCAAAAACATGACAGTGCTTAAGAAACCACTAATTCTGATAATCCAGAGAGCAAACTGAAACAAGTGCGTCAGTGCTAGGAAAAACCTATATATATACTTGCAGATCTTAACATCAAGCCAAGAAGGTAGTGCTTACCATTGGGGTCAATCTTCTTCAAGAGGATAGCGGCCAAGAAATGCAAAAAAATAAATCAGCGCATTGGTCCTCCACTTTGTCCCGGCCAACCGAGCAGGCAGTGTTTTCCCCATATATGAATGGAAGAGAACAATGTACTCCCTCCGTTCCAAATTACTTGTCGCACGTATGGATGTATCTAGATGTATTTTAGTTCTAGATACATCCATTTCAGCGATGAGTAATTTGGAACGGAGGGAGTACCTGTTAATAAGATGATGGAGTTTTCGATCTAAGAGTGCGAACCTCCTGGACGTTGAGCTCCAGTCCAAGCTCCAGGAGCGGCAACAGCTGCAGGGACGACATCACTCCGCCACCATCACACGGCGCGGTCTCTGTGGAGCCGCATGTGCATGTCAGGCGCACTATGCTTATGGAATTCAGTGTCATACCAACAATCACCTCGGCTTGGGCGCCTTCCTACAGTTCCGCCATGAACTCAAACACCATGATCAGCTCGTCTCCCTCCTTGAGCAGCGTGATCTCAAGATCCCACTCGGGGACAGGGCAGTGGCGGTGACTATAATGTTTGTACGACCCCAGCGTCATACCGCAGGGTAGCTCCAGATTCACCACCCGACCCCTGGCCAAGAACTCGTCACAGCAAAGAATGCTCGAGTGCATGGCAGCACACACTTGCTCCATTGTGTCCAATGGAGTTACCAAGGTCACTGTGGGAGCCTGTAGGCCGGAGAAGACTACGAGTGCAACCTTGTATAGCAAGCCGCCACCGCAGTAAGAGTTGAGGTGCCCTAGGTCAAGCTCGGAGACGAACCCCAACAACACCAAATCTAGGGTCGCTGGTGGGCGCGCTTGGACGGGCACGTCGACGCGTTTCTCCCACAGTCGCCAACGTCGTCGAGGTGCGACGGCCAAGCCGCCATCGGGGGAGACACAAGAGACCCCGGGCCGCTAGAAAGAAAAAGAAAATCTGGGTGCACAGGTGGCCCGGACTCCCGGAGAGTAACAAGGAGGGGAGACGGGGGGCGGGACAAGGCATTGGATTGTGCTACGATGGCATTGGTGAAGGACTGCCAGGTTAGGAGGATCATTGATCTGAGGCCTCTCACCGTGCTTCCCCTCTGAAAGTATCAAGGAGGATGGGAGTAGGGGAGGAGATCGTCAGCAATGGAAAGGGAGGGGAAGGGGATTGACATCCGTATCTCTTGATTATTTTCCTTATATGAGTGCATGCGGGAGAAGGGAGAAGGGAAGGAGTGTCTTTTTTACCATATAATTACCATATTCGAAATTTCCTGAGTTATGTCCTTACCATACCTAGATTGATAGCCTTTGGGGTAATTTAAATTTATTACCATATAATCACTATATTTGGAATTTCCTGAGTTATGGCCTTACCATATCTGGATTGATTTATTACTATAATGATCATATTTGAGATTTCTAAGTTTATAGCCTTACCATACGTGGATTAATTGTGATTGATTACCATAAATACGTTGCGTATTGCCGGTCAGACGAGAAAAGAGGAAAACCGGTGGGAGAGGGGTGGTGGGTGATGGGACGAAAAAAACCAGACGAAAAAAAACCAGACGAAAGTGGTGGGACTATTCAACCAACTCGTTCATTAGGAATAGAGATAATAGTTTTACTTTTGTCTTAATTATATAATAGATTTCTGACTTTCTGAACACCAACTCAAAGTGATTATTTACTGCTGCAGTTAATATCGCTGATTGAAATTGGCCCTTAACCGATCTAAACAGGGAGTACATATTGTAGTAGGATCAATGGTATCTTGTTAGCGCTGCTGCTGTGGGATATTTTTCACGCTTAGTGGTTCACTGGTTTATGAACACCGACGAAGATAGCTTCATGGAAAGAAACATCATCCTTAACTCGGTAGCTACATCTGTCCAACGCGCCGGCGACTACTTCCCAATCAAAACTGGGCGGCGTCAGCAACATCTCAGCCAGAAAAAAAAGGCGACGCTAACAGGACAGACGAAAACGGTGGAGACGCCGTGCATCTATGCAAGGTGGGCGCGGTCTCTGGCGGCACCTCGGCCATATCTGGGCATTCCCGATGGCATCTTGGACAGAGAAGAAACTGAACATCCGCCGTGCACCGAACAGTGTTGCGGCGCGCTGCCGCTCTTCTCGACTCCATCTTCTTCTTCCTGCACTGCAGGGCAACCGGGACTCCAGGAGCGGCGCCACTACCCGCTGCTCTATCCTGCGCATGCCTTCAGGTCTGCACACATGGCAGGTAAGAGGTAAACTCATCCTCTGTCATGGGCTCATGGCCGCAATCGCAGGACCTGCCCTCGAGGGATCCTGATGGGTCCTTGAGCCCTCGGCATGAATAAGTATTCGCCGCTCAGGGAGAAGCAGCGAAACGCCACGAGGCTTTAAAGAGAGCTCGAGGTTACCTCTGCGCATAGCCCGTGCTCTTCGCCACTGACAACGGTGACCAAGGCCGACAGGGTGCTTGTTCTGGACGCCGAGTACCCACTCCTCTGCTCCCTAAGGTCGTCGAGCTTGTGCTTTGGGCCGTGCTCCCCGACGTCGTTGTGCAACAGGGCCGTTGCCTTGATGTAACTACACATGGAGTGGGCGGCTTCTTCAACGGTTAGCAATGACGCGGCATAGCTCGTAGAAGGCGCGTGGCGGCAGACATGGATGGAACGCCGAAGCGGCGTGCCACGGCGGTAGCGTGAGCAAGGAGGAGGAGGTCAAGCAGAGCCAGGGGAAGGAAGTACGATGTGGAGATGACGTAGGCGAGGGCGACGGCGTCTCCACGAGCACAGGGTGGTGCGGCTAGGGGGAGGAGGTGCGCCGGGGCCGGGTAGGGAGTAATGGAGAGTGGCGGCTGGGCAACCCCCGTCGTGCAGTGGGGAGTAGAGGAACCCTGACACCCTGACAGGCGGACACAAACTTGAATCAGGCGATCAGAGCCGCCGTCGGACCAACAACAGGTAGCCGCGCCGTCCTTACTCTTCCTTCTCTTCTCTCCATCTCACCTCGTCTCTTCTTCGCAGGAGACCGAGTCGCCATGGCCATGGAGCGCCGGTGGGCCCTTGCTCCGCGTAGTCGCTCCTCCTTGGTTTCTGGCGTGGGCGGTGGCGACATCGACGGGCCCTTGCTCTATGTACTCGCTCCTCCTCGGGCCGATTTGGTTCTTGACCCTTGTGGTTCTCAGGATAAATTGGACGGGCGCAGCAGCAGTTTTTGCATAGGCTTCTGTCTCTTTTTCTCAAGGAAAGAGGAATCTTTTAGGGGTATATTGGGAAAATGTATTAGTTTCTGTGAACAGGAACGTGGGCAGGTGGTACTGATCACGAGCCAGGCTATGGGCCGGATTGGCCCATCCAGCCGAGCGAGCCTGCTCGTGTAACTCCAGGCTTCCTGCTCGGGGACGCAGGCTAGTCACATACGAAAAATGAAGAAAGAAAACGTTTTCCACTTATGAAACGTTTTCCGGATTGACTAAAATAGGTACCGCTTGTTCAATAAATAAAATATATAAGGTGTTTTTGTAAAAATTCTGCGACGGTGAACCCGACAGAAGCCATGCGTGCTTTATTAGTAGGTAATAAAATAAAATAAAATAAAAGGTAAAATAAAATAAAACAAAACAAAATAAAATATAAAAAATATAAAAAGGTAAAGATAAAGATAAGATTTTCTGGATGGACAGAGAGGGCCCACATCAGATGTAGGAAATCACGGTGCACATGCGGAGGCAGAGGACGTTCATGGGCAGCGCCCCATAGAAGACATCAGCCAGTTGGGGAGAGCTCCATAAAAGGTGATGAAGAGAATACATATCCAGGGCCGGTCTTGAGATTTCGGGGCCCGGGGCGAAACTATAACTCGGGGCCCCTTATATAATAGAATATATAAATTATAGCAATGATAATTGGTACGAGATTTATAACAAGCTCACTTTCGCCCGTATACTTATCGCCGCAACTTGAACTATGACGTTTGGTGAGCGCGATCCTCTTGTGAGATCCACAAGTGTTGGCCCATGACGAGCTGTCATAATTCCCACACTGTGCTCGGATTTCCTTTGTCCGGATTTATTAGTCCTCTTCGGGTTTTAAGTCTACTTTTGACTAAAAAAATATGTGTTGTATATGATAAAATATAGATCATTGGAAACATTCTTAAAACACTAACCCAATGATAGTTGTTTGGCATATGGCTCATATTTTTGTGAGTAAAATTTGTAATCTACTTCAGGCTCAACATTCAAGGGGGGCTAATAAATTCAAACGGAAGAACTTTGCAGTGTCATTTAGAGCTGCCGTCGTGTTGTATTTGGATTCTAATTAATATACACAAATATTGAACGGTACAAATAGATACTTAGATAAACCAGAAAAGAATAATTTATAGGTTCAGTGATGCTAGATATGCATCGTGTATGCCAAAGTAAAATAGTTAGCCATATAAGTGAGAAATGTTATATGATGTACCTAAAATGGGTTCAATCAGCGCCGGTGATCGGACGACAGCCGCTCGAAGATCACGCAAAGTGGACTAGTGCCTGGCCATGGCGGGAGGCGCTCGACTATGTGCATTGGCTTCCAGCGATCAGGGCCCAGATTTGTTTTGCCCGGCATCGCCTTGGCGTCCCCCCATAATTGGCCTTTTGCCCAGATTTGTTTGCATCGCCTCGGCCTTGAGCAACCCATGGATTCAGCGATCGCTGCCGGAGAGAGAAACAGGAATACGATCTCAATTTGGAAGGAGAATGCAGACACGGAGTACATTGGTACATGACGACGTACTAGTTGGGGAATAGCTACGACAGAAAAAGGAAAGCTGCATCTGCGTTCGTGATTTGCATGCGAGATCGAAGGAAATTAAGATGCGTGTGCGGCTCTGTACATCCCTGCGACCCTGGCCTGCCTCGCTGGGCAAGGGCCCATGGGCTACGTGCATGCCATGGGAGGGGCCCCTTGACCATGGGGGCCCGGGGCGGTCGCCCCCCCTGCCCCCCTCAGGGCCGGCCCTGTACATATCCATATACACGTCCAGTCAATGAGGTCTCACAAAATTACCTTCGTTTGCCAGATTCGTGCAACAATCATCTATCATGTATGATCGTGCAATAAGTCCCCAAAAGCTGGCCAATCTAGGGTTAGGAGGTATCAGAAATAGAACTACATGATAGGGGTGGAACAAGAGTTGTCCGTCCTGGATGAATTGCAGCTGCTGATAGGTCTTCTGAAGGTTGCCTCACGCTGGGGCGATCAATACGCGCTGGGAGAGCCACACTTGGAGGTCGGCTGCCTGCACTTTCATCCTGTTTCGCGTTTTAAAGTTTTTAGTCTACACAACTCCTTAGCAATGCTGCCGTGACAGGTCAACAGCGCTGTTGGATGTCGTAACTGGAAGTCTCCAGCCACATTTCATCTCTGCGAGTCTCCTGCGTGGTCCATTTCAGGCGCCTTCGTCTGTTACCTCGGAGATGCCCTAACTTCCCAAAATACTTGATCATAAAAATTGCATTGACTGTGCCAAAACACTAATGTACCACAATTTATTTATCCACTTTAATGAAATTTCAACTTATCAACTATATGCTAAAAAAACAAATAGTTTATACAAAAATCTCCGAGTAAGTTCACAAAAAGCCTCAAATAATATCCACAGCAAAGCGCGATCCTTACACTTGTATTTACTAACAATGAAGAAAATAAGTGCTATTATATGATGCATGCATGTAGGGAAATGTTCACATATTATTCGATGGGTTAAGATTTATAAGTGTCTGATCACTTCTAACATTAAAAACGTATTGAGAATATTGACAGGTAAAACTAGTTCTCCCAACTTTGTGAGCCACTAAGGAAAAAAGGTTCAGACAATAGTTACACTATACGAGTAGCGGAGCTACATCAAAATGACTGGGCGGGCCGGCTTGAAGAAAGCCCAACGTTTTTTTCCTCCATGGCCCATTTCTGCCTAAATGCCCATTGGTTTGCAGCAAAACTGGGCGGGCCACAACCCAGTTTTGCTTGCACTAAGCTCCGCCAGTGTATACGAACCCAACATTATTACGTAGCACAACGATGATAATGTTGTTTTCGGTTACACACCGGTGCCCAAGTGCTGGGTTGGAAGCTACGACTCCAATGTCATCCACCAAATATGTTGGGTTTGTCCAATATTCACACTGAAAAGTATTCAGTTTCAGTCGATTCATCTGTCCCATGGCCTCCCTTCGCCCCGCCATCGTGTTCTTCTTCCTCTAACTCGGTCAAACCGCCGGTGGCCAACGACTCTAACACACACCGCCACACCTCCTGTCTTTCCCGAGCTATCCTTGTGGGGTCCTAATTCTAGAGGCCGATCCAGTCGACCAACCATGACATTTGACTAGAACTTTTCTTCTCCATAGGCAATGGATAGGGACCCTCGGCTAGATCATTGGTTGTGTGGATCTCCGTTATGCACTGAGTTCTCAAACTTTTTTTCTATGTTCTCATACCCGGTGTTGTTGACGTCCTTGGCTACCCACAATGGGAATCGGAACATCTCGTTCCGACGAACATTGTGACCCGAGGAAAACGTTCGTTGAGCCCGAACTTCTATCGGACCTTTCACCGTTGTGTCAAGATTAACTAGACGCCATACAACACCATATACTAGCAAGCGATTATTGCATCGACCACATGTTTGAAGAAGCCACCCTTACATCTAAAAATCAAGATCTTCGTGTGGCAGCTTCCACGGGATCGCCTCCCATCAGGGAGCAGAGATGGTCAAGCAGAATGGTCCTAGCGATGGTTTATTTCTCATTTGTGGTGTCCTATAGACTAGGACCCACATCTTTTTTTCGCTTTTCTACTGCCGATTTTCTTTGGTACTTTGTTGTCAGGCTATAGGGCCTAACTGGAACTCTGGACAATTTTGGGTGACAAAACACGGGCCAACCAGACTGGGAGGAAAAGACGTCTCTTATGACGACAATGACCTTCCTTCTTTGGACGAGGCAAAACAAAATGGTTATTGTGTGAGTTTTTCTAAGGCGGGCCACTGATGCTATATCCAAATTTCTAGCCGTTTGGCAACATTGGAACCCACTGTCTAGGTAGCGGGGTCTGGGCTTGTTTAGTAGCTTGATGGACGCGATGACTGTGGCAGCACGCTGACTTGGCCAACCTTAGATCCACTGAACTAACAACCACTTGGTGGCCTTTTTTTTCTTTTTTCAGAGAAAGTTTGTGTGGTTGCCCATATTTTTTTTACTTTCCTAGCACTTGAACTTTCTGTATGGACATGGTGATTCATTTACCTATAATGTCGTGAGAAATCCCGTTTCAAGAGGTAAATATCAAACTTATGCATTTAATCTGAGATAGTCAAATAATCTAGTACAAGATAGTGAATTTTAAAAAAGAAGCTTGCAAGGGATATAAAAATCATTGGTCATTATTAGAGGTGATTAGTAAGGGATAGTAAATTTAAGGGTCACTATGAGAGGGTGGTTCCCATTTTTTTGCGAAAACTCATATTGGTTTACTTGTTCCATACGGCAATTGCTTGCAACCCTTGAGGTTATTGATTAGCTGTAGCCCATGTTTATTCATAAATTTGTCTACCATTTGAACTTCTTTTCCAGTTAACTATATTTTTAAGACCATTATTTTTGTTAGTTGCACTAGTCATACAACTATAAGTAATTAAGATCCTTTTATAATTCCTAAAAAAAGATCCTATTGTAGGTTGCACTAGCTAGATGGTGAGAAAAACGCCAACCCTTCAGCCTCAAGTTGTGCTATTTTCCATTCGCCAGAAAAAGAGTGCTATCTTCCCTACCTCTACTTGAGAACATAATTTTCATAAATAAAATTATACTGATTTTTTGTTCTTAATTTGGCAAACACCATCTCTTGAATCTTCAACCATGAATACATATGCATTTTCTTCTTCGGTGACTCGCCCTTATTAACTTGCTATTTTATTCCCACAACAAGCATTGTTCAATTGTGTGCATTCATTATAGAATTGCTCTGTCCTGCTGAGGGACTTTTTGAATCACTGGATTTAAAACCCATACATGGAGGTTTGTTCGCTACATTGTTTTCTCAGATTAAAGACACGTACATTTAGGTGAATTGTGAAGGCCTACACCAGCTGCCATAAAAGCAATAGACATGCAGGGGTAGCAGACGCTGATGCGGCAGTGCTCTATAGGAGACATATACCTAACGCAAGGGAGCACATAAAACGCAAGAAAGAGCCTCTATGTTCATACATGTCAACCGGATGAAGTCACACAAAGTTATTCGATTGTCATATATTTTGTGCCACAATCAGCTATAGTTTGCCTTGGTGCAAAGAGTCCAGCAAAGCTGGTCCAATCTAGGGTTAAGAGGTATCAGAAATAAAACTGCATGTGTTGTTTGGCCTATAGGTCATACTCACTTGGAGGTCAACCCTCAAACCAGGGTGCGTAGTTGGCAACACTGTCCACACTGTAGTGCAGAAACATACCCTAGTGTCGGGAAAAGCAGTGAATGTTCCAGATTCAACATCAGCAAAATGATTCTAGGCGCCTCCTTTTTGTACAGGCCGCACTAAGGATGTCAATTTTACCCATAAGTATGGGTACCCGCGGATACCGTATCCGTATGAGCAGGGTATGGGCACACTTTTAGACCCATGGGTAGTACTCATACCCTACCCGTTAAGTCATGGGTAGGGTACGGGTATAATCTTGTACCCGCGGGTATACCCATACCCTACCCGCTTGTGAACTAATGTTAAGTTGTCGCCAATTAATCATTAATTTTTCATATGACTTTTCTACTCCTATTGACTTATGAGTATGTTGTACTCATCTATCTGTTACTGAGCTAATATTTTTTTTGTCAGATATGCTATCAATGAGTGTAAAAGTGTGAACAACTCGTGTGCTATTTGTTTTACCCGCTGGGTATCCAACGGGTACGTGTACCCGTCGGGTATAGGTATGAGTAAAGTTATATACCCATGGGTGCGTGTACGAGTAGGATTTTGTACCCATTGACTATACGAGTATGGGTATGGTATTGCTCTACCCTGCCCATACCCTACCCATTGCCATCCTTAGGCCGCACGTCCTCTCCTGGAGTGGAAAAGAAACTCCTCCCAAGATGTGCATCCTCACCCATCTACCATCATTGCGGGCAAACAGCTACTGCTACAACTCGTGCAACCATTACAATGTTGGGACTAATAACGATGCAGCGACATTGGCAAAAATCACCTAGTTAGGATTAGTGTTGACTAATTTAGCTGCTACATCTACTCATGTAAGCCTTAGTAATCAAGCGGCTGGATCAGAAGAAGTAGAACACCAGGCTCATCACGGGCCTGCTGCAATCGACCAGTGTCCCGTGTCTCTTGGATATACCTCTTCCGCGTGCATATACAGCCGTCAAGATCAATCAATCTGGCTAATAGGCTATAATTAGCAAGCAAGCTTATCACGTGAGTTCTCCAGGGTCAAGGCAACGAAAGCCAGCTTCACACTACTTGTTAACAGCCGAAAGCATAGGACATGCCAAGACCATCTGGAAACAACTAATTTTACAAGACCTTGATACATGTATTTCATTTCTCTACCCAACATCATCAAACTCAAAATTTTATAAAGAGCATCTACAGCCATAGACAGCAAATTTGACCCCTCAAACCTCCGCGAACGCACCCGAGCGCGTCTATGGGCATTGACTAGGCACGCCTCATATATTTCCTGCCACGGCCGCGTCCCTCATATCCAAAACCCCAAACCCATGCAACTCTACGTAAAGTGAACAAGATCAGCACATAGTTCATCCCATACAGTCGGATCATAGCTCGTCGCCCGACAAAAGGGTCATGATTCATGCACGGACACTGCAAATTCATGTACAAACTAGTAATAAAAACATAAATAAGACGTAGATAAAACATGGAAGGGCGGACGACATCACCATTTCCTCGCTGTCCCCTTCCCCTTGCGGTCAGCGGCGTGCCTGTGCCCCTCCTCCATGTACGCGTCGGCCTGCGGCGGTGCATCGTTGTCAGAGCTGGAGGTGTAGCCATCCTTCAGGTCGGAGACATCGGGGCGCGTTTGGCATGTCAACATCCGGAGCAGGTGGCCTGCTCCATCGCATGGCGGGCCACGTCCTTGTTTGCCTCGCACTCCGACAGCTCGATGGTGAGCCGGAGCGCGTTGACATTCTTGCAGCGAAAGCACCGCACATTCGTTTCTGCCATCGTGAGAGAGAGGCGGAGGTCCGACTCAAGGAGCGTCGGCTTGGGATCCTCCTGCACGCTCACGCGTGTCAGGCTCACGGCCGGCGCCTCCCCCGCTGTCGCCTCGCGGCAGGCTGTCCGTGCCTCCGATTAGGTAGATCAAACCCAAGCCCATTGCAAATTTTGGTCTCCAGTGCCGGTCCAACTAGTTGGTATGACGCCATTATGAGATATTCATAAAGATAGGTTTTCTATTTTTTTAGTTGTCATTTTGGTTGAATATAATTGTATATATAGTTTTGTAGTTGGCAAAGCCACAACATGAAACAAAGGTACTACTAAATCAACAAGGATCTACAAATGTACTGAAGTTGTAGTATACTGCAACTAAGATGTACCGGGAAGAAATTGGTTACAAAGCTTCAGTAATAGATACAAGGTATGCTAGTGTGCCACCAGGTTGATGAGCATATTTATGCCACCGAAAGTAGTAGGATACACCGGGGCATACACACTTATAAATATGTAAAGACGTCAGAATTATAAGACATGGATGCACCCTAACTTATGTAGTCTTGCCATAAGGTTATATTTTGCGTCGATAAATTCAGTGATTGTGCTTCTGTTTATAAGTAAAAACACTAAATATGTTTTGAGGATTAGGAGCCATCAAAGGAAAAGCCATTACCATGTGTGAGATCATGCCGATCAACCCTTTGAACTTATGCTCTCTGACCACCACCATGCCGACATGGTATCCCGAACACGCACTCGACACACCCTATGGAGAGGTTAGAGCGTGTCGCAGTAGTCCTAGACAGTATTTGTTCTGGAGGAAGCTCAGAGGTTGGCGGCGGTGTTATGGTGGCTCTCGAGAAAGAGCGTGACCATCTCCGACGTTTAGACAACGGCGAAAGAATGCATGGATCCAAACTAAAGCCGCATCACTGTTGGATACACACAGGAGAAGAACACACAGAGTCTCATGTACACGCACTTGTGATAATCTCATGTTCACTCTACACCAAAAATAAACAACATGTTTACAGAGCTTTATAACACAGCTCATGCACACACACGGCCAAGCCTAACAGTCTGATCCACTAATATTGGTCCACTACCCGCACTAGCATCCATAGCTTAAGTCACTTCCAAGTCCCTGGAGATCAGATCACTCGCTGCATGCCGCAACTAACTGCGCGGGCTTACATCTCCATGTCAATATCCTCTCTCGCACCCTCATCTAGTCAGCCCCGATCCCCGCTCCCAACCCCCGCCACTACAACAAAATAGGTATGTAGGGACGTTTTTGTGTCCACGCTTTTATCAACGTCTCATTATTCAAAATCACTTAGTGCATAGGGACGATTTCTGAGGCGCAAAGGACATCGTCCTTGGTTCCCATAGAAAAAAAGGATTCTGGTGGTTGAAAATATCTTGCGCCACCAGCCCACCACCACCACCCTAATCCCCCATCGTGCGAGATGGCCCAAGAAAGTAACTACCATGGAAAAAGGGTGCGATCTCTGGCCTCTAAAACTAGCGCCGCCATGCCACACCGCCGCTCTCTGCCAAGATCCTGCTCCTCCTCACCCCAGACTCGCTGTAGCAGGTCCACCCCCTCGCCCGTCGGCCGCCAACAGTAGGCTCGGGGACCCCGGCCTCCAGGCGGTGGCCCAGCCCCACTCCGGCGGCCTCGACCTGCAGCTCCGGCACACGATGCACTCCGGCTGAAAGGGAAGATGGCGGGTGGCGGAGTGGGCAACGGAACTGGACATCGCCATCTCCTCCTAGTGAGATCGTAGCGAGATACGACCCGACAGGAAGGTAGAAGAGGAACAAGATTGACGAGGAGGACGAAAGGTATTGATCAGTTAGGCGCTCGTTTATTTGTATGTTCGCTGTCCTTCTCTTCAGACTTTGATTCAGATCCACCTTTCTGTATGTAGCTGTTTTATTTGTTCGCCCACGGCAACAATGCCATCAGAGACTTAATTAGTTTATATAATCTTCGGGGGGAAATTGTATGCCCCGGTGACGACTCCTACCTGGCCCTCCATTTGCTCGCTCGGCATCCTCTATCTCTAAGAACCCGATGTCTTGCGACCAAAAAAAATCCAACAAGCGTCCTCGCCATGTGAAGCTCGTTTCCATCAGGTAGGCTGACCTCGTGCTTGACACTGTCGACCAGCAGCAAGGCGGCAAATTCATTTATATGTGAGTCGATCTACTTTTTTGTTTTAGTTTTTCTATCAATTCATTCCAAATAAAAAATTGGAGCCGCTCCCTTGATGCGTACTTAGTTGTGGAGGAGAAACTTGACATTGTACATTAGATTATCCTATTAAGATAGGACAACACTGCTTTGCCGGGTTTTTTTTCTGAACTCTCGTCTGTTTACTAATTAAACATGTAGACTTCCACTTCAATTTACACTACTACTTCAATTTACATATAGCTTTTTTCGTTGTTTACTCCCAAATTATTGGCACTCACATATGCAGGTGCTTCATAAAAAGCCTCTGATAATATCCTGATTGAATAGGATGGTCAGTGTTCTTAACACATTTTTCTTTTTCATGTAGTTAATAATAGTTGTGTATCAACTGTCAAATCACCTTCACCCCCTCCACTCCCATAACTAAAATTAAGAGCTTTGCGCCCACGTTCTAACATTTCTTAGAATTAACATGGCTTCTACTCTAAACAGAGAGATCAACTCACACATGCAGTTTCTCACCTGTAGAAACTTTTCTCAAGTTGTCAGATAAAGAGCACCGTGGATGGATATATTATCATGTTTGGTAAGATTTAATCATATCTGATAATGTAAAACATCTGGGTAACATGAGTTGCACTATGTCTAGAGCAGCTAAATGGTATCATTCTCGCTTATAATTATGTAGATATTGTGTTAGACTGAAGATTATTAATATGAACTACCATGAGAATTCAGTATTTTTATGGTAACCCGTTCCCTTAATAAGTAGAGCTAGTATTAAGGCTTAGAGACTATTAGTGTCAACAACCATTAGAATTCAGTCCATGTATGTTAAACTGCTGCTATTTCTTTACATATATACACTTTGTATGGTGAATACTTAGTTAGTTGTTATTTTTTCTAAGAAATACACTTGAAGCATTCTCACCTTAGCCAATCTATCGATGACATAATGATTTTTCTTCTTTTTACAGTATGTATCTATACTTCATATGGGCACATGAAATCTACACGGCAAGATTGAACTTCTGCAGTGCATGTTTACTCGATGTGGTATATGTAATACCGTTCTTCTCTGTTCTTATAGCTGTATGTTCAGCAAACAAAAACTTACTGATAGAAGTTCGAATAAATTTATTTATATCTCATTGGGCTTTCTTCGCAGAAAATCTTCTATGTGCGGAATTTGAAGGCAGTTGCCACAAGGATAAGCTAGAGAAGCAGAGAAAACAAGGAGCCATTGTTCCATTATCAACATGTAGAAACTAAAAATCATATAGATATGTTTCACCTAGTTTGCGCATGTAATTGTTAATAGGAGATGTGTACAATTGAGTTTGTAAACTACTACTACTCTGAGTAATACAATGTTATTATCTCGTGCCATGCCATACAAGTTTTGAATATTTTATGATATGTAAAAAAGAGTCGAATTATTTCATATGAGCAAGTAACTATATTAAGTGCAATTGATTAAAAAACACTTTATACAATAGGAAGAGAATATATGCAGTTGCATCTAGCATGAATTTACCAAAGCGTCCCTAGGGGTATAAAGATGCTCTCAAAATGTCTCGTATCCATATTGACACGCTTTATTAGGACATCTTAAAACGTCTCATATCCATGTTGACACGCTCTATAAGGACGCTCTTAAACCGTCTCATTGCCATGTAGACACGCTACCTCCGCGTCTCAATGGTCTTTGAGACGGTGCGTGAGGAGACGCTCGTAGGACGCTTTAATGAGCGACTCTAAAATCTGCTAGAGATGATTTAGTGCGTCTTTAACACCTACATTTAGCGCCTCTACATGGCATTTTTGTTGTAGTGGCGTCGCCCTCCTCTAGCGACACGGGGAGAAACCCTTGCCGCGTCGCCGGGGGTAGTCTCAACCTCCTCCCCCGCTGCGCCGCCACCGGAGGGGGCGCCGGCGAAGCCGGGCGTGCCCTGGGAAGGTGGCGACGGGGCAATTTCTCTCTCTGTCCGGGTGGACTTGGGCGGAGCTCGCGGCGGATTATGGTCCTGGTGGGGCGCAGCGGACGACAGTTCTGGTGGGGGGCGGCTGTCTGGCGTCAGGCAGCCCGTGCTGCTCGCAGGGCGGCGTCCCTCGCGCCGCAGGGCAGTCCCTGGATGGAGCTGGGTTGTAGCCTCGCGGTGGCATGGGGCGAGCCAGATCTGGAGCCGACATCCCGCCGCCGGTGCCTTGCTGGCCTGCTCCGGTGGCGCGTGCTTCTCGAGCGGTCTGAGATGGGTCCAATCGGCGTGGTGGGGGATGAGTGGAGGTGGTGGCTGATGGATGTGGCGGAGGTGGTGGCTGGTGGATGTGATGGAGGTGCGCTGGCGTGGAAGTCCTCAGGGCGTGGTGGAGGGGCTCCGAGCTCGAACCGAGCAGATCTGGCCGGCGTAGTGGTGGAGCTACTGTGATGCGGGCATGCGGCGACTCTTCCGGTTGCGGTTGTTGATCTGCTCTTGCTGCTGCGATGGGCGATGTGTTCTTCAATCTGGGTTGGGAGAAATCCTCGGTTCGAGATAAGGCTGATGTTGGAACCGCAGTCCTCTAGCTACCTCTCTTCTCACTTGAACAGACGTGGAAAAAGAAGAATAGTGGACACAAGATTTTCTAGCCGGCGACGAACGCCGCCAGGGGCGCTCAAATGCCCCCAATCTTTTCTTCTTTAAAATGGCTACATGGCTTACACTCGGCTCTTCCCGGCGTTCTAAAAGCAACCTGATGAAACAGCTTAAGTAGCCCCTGGCCACACCCATCTACTCTCCTGGAGCCCGCGACTGTGATGCGGTGACTCTTCCGGTTGCGGTTGTTGATTTGCTCTTGCTGCTGCGATGGGCGATGAGTTCTTCAATCTGGGTTGGGAGAAATCCTTGGTTCGAGATGAGGCTAACAACGGAGACGCCCGCGGGCGCTGTTCCCTCCCTGGAGGCTTTGTGTTGGACCTGGTCGGACTCCCTTTCTCAAGCTCGGGGGAAGCACTAGGTCCGGCCTCCGGACCGGGCGGTGACAACGTTATGGCATCATTACTTTCTTAAAGGCGTCCTCTTGTTGCTTGAGGAGTCTCGATGGTGCGGCTCGAGTCAATAACAATAGCTGCTCCGGGTGTGGGCCTCCTATGCACAATGTACGTCATCTACGGTGTTCTCTCGATGGCACTTTCCCTTGGTTCGCCCGGGCCCTACCGTTCACTTTGCAGACTTCTTGCTGGCGCAAATTTCTGGCGGTACGTTGGTTTGTGTTGACCTTGGGTCTTGGTCCTGTTGTAGAGGCCTTGGCGTTGGTTGTCACGTTGTAGCAAGCACCTGACCTCTGGACATCGCTGCAGAAAAGCACCTGAGTCCTTTTTTTTGTTGAGATGAAAAGCACCTGAGTCCTAGCCATAGCGCAAACCGTATTTCAATGTCCAGAAATAATACCACCGATGATATTACCTCCAGCTTGAGTCAATTACATGTCCCTGGAGATCAGATCACTCGGCAGATGCCACAACTGACTGCGCCCGCTTATATTTCCACGTCAATATCCTCTCTGACTCGCTGATTGGACTCCACGCAGCACTGGTTCGCGCCATTACCACATCCATGCAGATCGGAACAACCGAAACAGAACACACACTATTACCATTGCTACACATGCATGGTGTCATGCGACACTCACAACTTGGCACGACAAATTTTGCCATACATAATACTCTCTAATCTGCATGACTTACTTCAAATCAGCTAACACACTACTAGCTTGGACGACCTAACTAAATGCATAGAGGAAAAAACTTAAGTTTTTTTCCGAGGACTTACTCCCTCCGTTTTTAAATATAAGTCTTTTTGGAGATTACACTACAAACTACATATATATTTTACAGTGTAGATTCACTCATTTTACTTTATATGTAATCCATTGTGGAATCTGTAAAAAGACCTATATTTAGGAACGGATGGAGTAAACATGATAAAGACTTATTCAACAAGGTTAATTCGAACAATCACTGGGCCATACCTGCATATTCCATTGATGGGCTTGTTGCTTCGTTGTTTCTTTTTTTCTGGTCATGCGGCTCCAAATCTGCAGCTACACACTGAAGAGGTACCTAGCTATGTGCTGCAATAGAAATATGAGTACATGTTTTAGAGTGGAATAAGTTGCAGCCTATGAATGAATTAGTTGATTAACTCCCACTGATATACAATGAGGGTGGGGGACTGGGGGGTTACCCGCCAACTAGTTATTCCCTCTAAGAACCCTGCTGGTCATTCGAATTCGTATCAAAGATGACCATTCCATGCTAATCGGGCTAGGAGTTTTAGTCTGACTAGCAAATATGCCCGTGCGTTGCAACGGGAAAAACAAACCTTTTGCAGTATTCAAATGACCCATATGTATTCTCACTCTTCATCACAGTCGTCGATAGTAGTCAAGTTCTTCACCTACTTAGGCCTTGTTTGGATACGATGGATTAGCCAAACTAGTTTTCCGTGGACCCATATAACCGCCCAACAAACTAAAACCATGTTTGGGCCCTCCAACAAAACCGTGGATAACTTAAATTCTGTTTCCACAAAGCCAGGAAACTACGTTTTATCAAAAACGACTAATACTCGTTTTTGAGAAAACAAGATTACATAAAACTCTCATTTTCCTCTCCGCTCCTTCCTCAACAAACTTATTGGCGCCAATTCTTCCCTCCCGCAGCCAGTTCTAGGCGCCATTTTTTCCATCGCATCTATATAAACTGGACGGCAGCACAACAAACATCAGCAAAAAAAGATCTGGAAACCTAGTTCAATGGCTAGCCGCTAACCCCTGCTGTGATCGCCAATTCCCTGGCCGCCGGTGTTAGGCTGGGATCACCAATTACTGGCAACTGGCCGTTGCTGGGAAGAGAAGGGATCTCTCTTCCCCAACTTGTTTCCATCACCAGAGATCAATCTGCAGATTCGTCATCCTACAGGTAAGGTCCATAATCAGAAACTGATCAGCATACTCAAATCTGTAGGAAGAAGGTTCATGCTTTCAGGACATGAATGCAACTACGAAATTGAAATTTAAATCTGTAGCAGCTGTGTGTTTACTTGAGTGATGAATAGACAATTATTCCCTATAGATTAGTCACATATGTAAATTGTCAGGTCTTAGTTTTTACTACAATATAGGCAATCCTTGTAGATGGAATACCCTTCATGATAATTTCCTTAGATCATAATTGGTGCCAAAGGTAACAAAGATTGCAGTATTTGTGTAACTTAAATGATTTAACTAGTAATCGTTTTGTTGCTTTATTTCCCTTTAGGAAAATATGGATGACCAAATCAAAAGCATTAAGAAGGAAAAGACCGATAAGCAGGTCACAAAGCGCCACACATGGAAATCTTCAGAGGACAAAGTATTGCTGAACATACTAAAAGATCAAACTTTAAATGGAGGGAAGGAAGGAACAGGATACACAAAAAAAGCATGGCGTGAAATCCTAGAAAAGTTCAATGAGTCCAAGGTAGACAAACTTGAGTTGCAACAAATAAAAAATCGCCATAAGTACTACAGGAATTGTTATGCTACCATGGACAGACTTCTAAAGCACACAGGATTTGGTTGGGATGACGATGACAAAATGATCAAAGCTCCAGAAGAAAAATGGGCAGAACTCATTTTGGTAAGTTTAAGAATAGTAACTTTTATATAATTGCCATATCATACACTTGACCAATAGACTAACAATGAACTTACAAACCGCAGAAGGATAAGAATATTCAAGAATACCGAGATAAAGTGTGGCCTAGTTGGATAGACCTGCAAGACATATGTGCGAGCTCTACTGCATCCGGACTCGGTGCTGTATCTAGCAAAGGGAAAGGTGAAACAACTAAAGCACAAATTTATCTGAATGAGGTGGTAGAACTAGAATCCGATGAAATAAATGATCCCACTATTGTTTGTCCTAAAAAGCCTAATAGCACCAAGGCAGAGAAAAAGAAGAAGTGCAATGCAAGTGGATCACAAGAACCTCCAAAGGGACAGAAGCGATCAGCCGATGATGCTATAAACGCAATTGATCGCCTAGCGGACGCATCACTCCTCATCGCTGAATCAAAGAAAAATGCAGCACAACAGATAGAAGCTTACTCAGTGAAAGCATGTATGAAGATATTAAATAGCATGCCTGGACTTGAGGCAAATAAAAAATTGAAAGCTGCAGAAGCATTTGAACAAGCCAATAAAAGGGCGATTTTCGTGGAGATGGATGAAGAGACTCGATCTCTTTGGGTTGACAATGCGTAGTTTTGTTTTCTTGTAATGTACCGTTGAGCTTTGAGATTAAGTCATATTTGCAATTTTTCATTAATCCTTCTGTAATTTTGTGTTCAAACAATCAATGGCAGTTGCAATTTTATATATTTATTTGGTTGTTGTTGCTTGCTAATTATAAGATCCAATTATAAATTTCTACTCTTGATATTTGGAGTTATATATATTTATGTTGTTCGGATCAATAAAGAACCGAATATATAAAATTGATGGCATATATTTCCTTTACGTTGATTGGTTTGACACAACAATGATGCAATGGTGTTCTCTCGCTCATTACATGATTTTTGTCCTGCCATTTAACAGAAAGTCTATCGATCAGTTAAAGGAGAGTGATGGAAGATATGGCAAATGAAGAATATTCTGATTCTGAGCAGATGGTTGTTCATAACATTTCGGCAGTGTCACTGTTTCGATATGTGCTATTTGGAAGACTATTCAAAACACCACGTAGTACTTCCAAATTAACTGGTGCTCAGAAAACTAAAGAGTGGTTAGAAGGGCATCCAGTTAGATTTTATGAACAACTTCGCATTGATAAGCACACCTTCTACTTACTGCGAGATGCATTGTGCGAGAGGAATTTACTTAAGGATACAAAACGGATGGATGTGAATGAACAACTAGTGATATTTCTACATACAATTGGGCATAATGTTAGGAATCGTGTTCTCCAGGATAGATTTCAACATTCAGGAGAAACAATTAGTCGACACTTCAAGAGAGTTTTAAAAGCCATAAATGGTTTGCGTGATGTTTGCATAACTGATCCGGCCAATGAAGTTCCAACCAAAATATTGGCCGATGAAAGGTACTACCCATACTTCAAGGTATATATCCTATCTCAAGAACATGTTCCTTTTCCAAATGACTTGCATAATGGTTTAAAACTTACATTCTAATTCACAATTTTCCCAACAGAACTGCATCGGAGCAATTGATGGGACACATATTAATGCAAAGATCAAGCTTGATAAGCAAACTCCATACAGAAATAGGCATGGTTATCCATCTCAAAATGTTATGGCGGTAGTGTCATTTGACATGTCATTTTTATATGTGGCTGCTGGATGGGAAGGTTCTGCATCGGATCAGGCCGTTTTACGGTGGGCTGTTACTGATGGTGGCTTTGTTGTTCCAGAAGGTAAAATTTTAAATACATGAATTTTACATGCATGCAAGTAAAGTTTATCTTCATTGTCTCAAACATATGATTATATGATAGAAAATTTGAGTGTGATATCAAACTTTACATGCAGGTAAATTTTATCTTGTTGACTCGGGATACGCAAATACTCCAAGATTTATTGCCCCCTACCGTGGAGATCGCTATCACATTGGTTCTTTCCGTGGAACTAATCGTCGGTATAGTAGTGAGAAAGATCTGTTCAACCATCTACATGCACAACTGCGGAATGTTGTAGAACGCACTTTTGGTGTTCTAAAAGCCCGATTTCCAATATTAACCAGGAATGGAGGAATCCCTTATCCTTACAAAAAACAGGTCCAAATTGTTATGGCTTGTTGCATCATCCATAACTTCATTAGGAAGGTTGATAGGGATGATGAGTTGTTTCAGCTTTTCGAACAAGAGGGTATAGAAGGAAATGTTGACACAGGTGACCAACAAGGTAGAGGGCACGCAAATTTACAAGAAGATGATCGAGTTGCTGGTGAGCGATTACGTGCAGGCATCGCTCAACAGTTGTGGACTAATCATCAACGACGTACCACACAAGAAGAAGAAGAAGATGATGATGATTAAACACTGCAATATTTTATTGCGATCTTTATATGCATATACACTGCATAGTTATCATTATATCTTTTCATTCCTTAGTAGGCCCAGGAACTTTCTATTCTATTTATATTCAAGCACACTCTGTCTCTACAGCTACAGATGATAGCACTGCTGAAATAATAATTCTATGCCAATCACCTAATGAAGCAATCAGTAAAAGCTCTGTATGCCTTCTCTAGTTTGTGAGATTGATGAACTAAATGGACAAGACTAAGCTACTAACCTTGTAAAGGTAGTAACAATCTGAAAAATGAACTTGTAAATCTGAAATAGATAACTACTCTGTGCACATAATTTCTGGTGAGATCAAAACGTACAAATGCGCGTGAACGTCCATGTGTTGGGCTAAGCTAAAGAATGAATCAATTGACTAGCCTATATGCGCCTGAATGTGCAAAGATAATAGATCATTCATACGCAATCAGGTATCTTTTTGGCTCTGTAAAGTGAAGTAGTACTCACATTTCTGTAGTTGAAGAATTGGAGCACCTTGTTGACAGCGTCGATGTACTTGACTGATGGCGGGCCATGGAGTACGCTGATGCTGATAGAGACATCAATGAGGACGAAGGCGCCAAGGACGGCGCGGAGCATCCACCACGAGCTTGCGCTTGACGACGACTCAGGTGAGACCGATGTCCCTGTGCTTCTTCTTGGGCTCCGGCGGGCTGACTACCAAATCTGTACAAAGCCTATGGAGGAGCCGACGATGTGGAGGTAGAGGCGGCGATCTAGCCATCGAGGGAAATCGACCGCCGGCGTCGCGCGTGCGCCGTGTCGTCCATGGGAGAGCAGAGGCGAGCTGTGGCTTGGACGAGCTGGGGACGAGCAGTGATTAACTTGACACAAAGAGGCCGAGCTGCCGAGAAGTGGTGGTGGTGGCAGGAGGCAATGGCGACGACGAATCGGCGATTTGGAGGCTGCCGTCCGGCCAATTTGGGGAAAGTGGCCAGCTTTGGGAAGGCCACGAGTTCAGGGGTAGGAGAATAGAAAATACTTTTTTTTCTAGAAGCCAGGGAATAGCCATAGGCGAGCGGTCTCCAAACAAGGATCTGCGTACGCTGGTTTTACACCTTCCATAACCCAAACAAAGTTTTCGTTAAACAGATTATACACCAAAAAATAAATAATACCGGTTTACCAAAAAATCTGCTTAAAACTTGTTTTCCTAAAACTCGGCGCTAATATTCTCTATCCAAACAACCACTTAATATAAATGTGATCAATCTCAATGCGATGATCTTGCTCATCATATAAACACATCACTTTCGCAAGCCTCTCGGTTCACCAACATGTAATTGAGAGTACTTGTAATTATGGCGGACACCATCCATGTCTCATCTACATTTGGTGCATGCAGCATCCCCACACACTTGCCGCCCAGTCAAAGACTCATCCGTGTTGTCGCTCCTCCTCGGGGGTAACAAGCTCTCTCGGCAAGTGGTCGTAATTACTTGTAATAATGATGGGCATCACCAACATGTCACCTACATCTGGTAAATGCGTCGGCCCTCGAAAAAACATGAATTCCCAAATAGTAATGTTGCAATTAAAAAATTCCCTACTGGTCATTATATACTACTTTCAGTTTTTTTTATTTACTTATTCTTAGATATTATCTTCCTTGTATCCGGCTCACTACCAAGACCTGAGCTTCAAAGCAGTTTTCTTACCGAGTTTCTCTAGTATAGCCTCCATACATTTGGAATGAGCATAAAGGTACTCAAACTCCTCTTAGATGACATATCTTCAACATTCAACAAAGTACCATGGATGCCATAACTTTTTAGTATGTAAAAAAAATTGGCAACAATATATAGCTCCTATAACCGTAATAGATGTGTCATGCATTAATAAATGTAAAAAAAGTGAAGCATATAATGACCCCAATAATAATCTAGTACTCTAAGAGGTACTGTGCATTTTACATGCCCCCTACAAAATCACTATGCAACAGGAGAATTGCATGGCTAGATAACTACCTTGCTAGAAGACTACCAGGTTATTCTAACTCATAAGGTTTGTTCTTTATTTGGACACCACCTGAAGAAGTATATATCAAAAATATTGAACAGTCTAGAAAATAAGTAGACATTAATTACATATCTAGTTGTCCATATAGAACCCAATGATTGAAATATTCGAAAGATTTTTAAATTCGAACAGTTTGACCGCTGATCATATATCAATTAAAAGACCCACAAAAAGACAATTAGCTATCAGAACAAAATCTGAAAGGGCAAATCTTTGAAAAAGAAAATACGTTAAACAGTACAACACAAATATGATTACAAAATAAAATAATAAGTTTCGTCAGCTACTATACCTCATCTAAGGTCTTCTACCTATTTTTTTCCGGTAGAGATAAAGGTTTTTTTTGCGGATTAATCACTCCATTTTAGTCAATCACAACTGATCGTTCAATACATACGAATTCAGGGGGATTAATAAGCATGGCGGCCACAATCTAATGAAGTGGAGGCTCTAGCTAGATCATGAGCATTCATAGCTCTATTTTCATGCTCGAAGGTTACGAACTAAAATTCTTCAAACTTCTTTTTGATATCCTGGATAACAGTAGCACTTGGACCCAAGTACATGCCTAGTTTTTTTTTTTGAGAAACAAGTACATGGCCGTCAGGTGTGCAAGGGTGGCTCAGCTGTAAAGAGAAAGATGGGCAGCTGCGAATCAACCTGTGGTTGAGTTGGTTAGGTGGACAGTGGTATCCCCAACCCACCAGGGTTCAAATCCTGGTGCCGCATTATTCCTGGATTTATTTCAGGATTTCCGGCGATACGCTTTCAGTGGGAGGAGACGTTCCCGTCGACGACGAGGCGCCTACGGTGACTTCGTAAATCTCAAGATGATATGCCGGCTCAGTTTCTCGCAGGTGCTCATAGGGGTAGGGTGTGCGTGTGTGCGTTCATAGGGGTGAGTGTATGCGCGTGTATATGAGCGCTTGTGTCTGTACTGATGCTCAAAACAAAGATGGGTAGCTTTTTTTTTTTCCAGCAGATATGGGCAGCTCCCAGCGGTGCACAGCCCAGTCACTAGCTAACCACCACGGCCCAAGGCCCACCTAAACCCTAGCCCAGCTGACCCCCGATCTCACCTTTCTCGCTCGCACTATTCGCCACCGCCAGCGACACACACACGCACGAGAATGGTTTTTCTACCATGCACGGGATTTCCCATGCATGAATAGTGTTTTTAGGCCCCACTATTTATGACTTACTACACCATATGGCCCTACCTAGAGTCTTTCTCTTCTCATGTTAACCCATGCATTTTAAGTTGAGTCAGAAATTTTAAAACCATGTATCCTTTGAATGAAAATTTTGATTTCTGTTCTGTTAACATATTTGGGATCTTGGTAAGAAGATCTTTTAAACAAGATCAATCATGAATATATTTCCACAACTTTTTGAATATTAATTTTGAAACTTGATGAAACCATAGAATATAAAACCCATCAAACTACAACATTTACATGGAACGAGTTTCGCAAACAATCATAGAGTTTCGGGCCATGTTTCATGGAGTCTCACCATCTTTTGTATGGTTTCATCATGTTTCAAAAATCAAAATTTAAAAATTATCAAAATATATTCAAGAGTGATCTTGTTTAAAAGTCCTCGTCACCAGGAATATAAATACGTAAATGAAAGTTAAATCGGTCTTTCGATTCATAAGATAAAATGATTTCAGACTTTGAAATCACAAGAAAAATCATGGGTGTGTGGTGGGTTTCATGTGAGATAGTAGGTGCATGGACCATGTAATTAAGTGATATGACATGACTAGATGGGTGAAATACAGCTTGAAGAAGAGTGCATGCATCCAAATCTCCATCTATATCCAAGGGCTCGCTCATGCACGGGACCTCCCATGCATGGGAGAATTGCTTTTCTCACACACGCACGCACGCATCGTGCCAGGGAGAGGAAGCTCCTCACGCCCCATCCCCATGGCCGCTCCTTCCGCAGCCGCCGCTGCTGCTTTCTCCCCGCCGAGCGAGGCCATCGGGCCGCACCTCGTTGCCCTTGTCCACTTCCCCGCGCACGTCCTCTTCTGCACCTCCATCGGCTTCCCCGTCGTCCACCTCCTCCGACGCGTCCTCTTCCGCACCTCCATCGGCGCGCCTCAGCCACGAGCAGTTCGTTGCCGCCTCCAACCGCGTCGTTCCTCTGCTTCCACGCCAGCACCCCTCGGCCCCTCCTCTGCTATGGCCGCCCCATCGAGCTCGCCTCTTTGCACTGTCATGGCCGCCGGCCACCTCCTGCCTGCGTCCTCGATCAGCACCACAAGACCCCCACGTCACCTCCCCCATCCTGCCCTTCTCCCCCCTTCAATTCAATTGAAAGCAAGAATCTCACCTAGTCGCGCCCCTCCTTGAACAGAGCGGTCATCCTCTCTCTCCCTTCAATTTGCATCGCAAGGTGACCAGGAGGAGCGCAGTCACGGATGAGAGAAATCAACGGTGAGTTGTTTTTTGGTCGTGTTCATGTGGGAGACGGTGGCTGCGTCGTGTGGGAGACGGTGATCTGCGTGGGCTTTTTTTCCTCTTCGTGTGAGAGACAATCAACGAAGCAGAGGTGGCCTACGGGTAGCAAACGGAAAAAAAAATTCCGTGGAGACCAGTTGTAAACCTCCATCCATGCGTACCCGGAGCCATCAGCTGCCACGTGTCTGTTGGAACCCTGGCTAGCCCTGGCTCTACCTCTCTCTCTCACGCTGCACCTCTCTCTCTTTCTCTGAACTAGATCAACAGAAGAAGAAGGAGGAAGGAGAAGGAAGAACAAAGACACGGCAAGTTTTCAGGCGCATGGACACCTTTTCTCCTGAGCACGAACTCAGCCCGGCCGGCTGTTACAACGATCAATACACGGTTTTATACCTGGGCACAGCACAAGTGTAGGCACGTACCCTACCTTGCTCGCGCACGTATGCTGCCCAGCTCGCTCTGCCGTTCGATCCGCATGCTCCGGCCGCGCGCACGACACGCACCTACACACGACGCGGCTGCCTCCCAACGGACTGAGCATGAGCACCCCGCTACTCTCGCCAACAACCTAACCTGCACGGTGGACTCGAACACAAGGTTGTCAGAATCGCGATTTTGAATCGGATCGGAGCTCTGATGGTAGGATCGCAAATCGTGGAATCTTCACTATCAGGATCGTAAAAACGTAGATTCTATTAACTAAAATCGTAGAATCAGAGGGATTAGTTTGGATTGTAAAGTCGTAGAATCGTATAACAGAATCGCGATCCTGACAACCTTGCTCGAACATGAGCCTGGCTCACGCGCCATCGCGACACACACACACGCACGCCACCGTGCCACACACGCACGCACACATGGCATGGCTTGCTGCTAACAGTGTCCAACTAGAAAATCAGACGGCGCACTCCAGGCGCTTCTTTCGTCGGCTCGAAAGTGGTTGCTCGGCTCCCGATCGTAATGTTCCCAGCTCTTTCCCCTCGGCTCAGGAAGCCCACGGATCACAACGGATGTGGCGAGCAGAGTGGCGGCGGTGGCGGCACTTTCCTCCATCCCTCCGTCCGCGTCTGCTACGTGGCCTCCGCCGTCGACACGGCCTACCCACTGTCACCGTCGGCTGCAAGATGTCGCCAGGAAAGACTATAGATCGCGTGGATTTGGCGCACATCATCACACGGGGGAGCTGGAAGACTCCAGCCGGCATGCTTGGCAACCCTATGCAGACGAACAATCTGCCCTGATCGAATGCATCGACGCCACCGGCGGCGACTGGCGTGTGGACGTACATATGTATGGATTTTTGTTGAAGGAAGGGTGGATGTATGGCTGTATGTGACGAGTAATTTAACAGTTTGTATTGTATTATCGAATTTGATGATTATAACGCGTGTGACGTGTCTTATGTAAAACTGATGCCTGATTGATCTTGTAATGCTTGCTTGATGCGTGCATTTTTGTCTCTGCGTATGATGTATGTGTATGCGCTGACTTGTCCAACGCCGGGGAGGAGGCAAAGGGAGGCGTGGGTGTGTCGGCTGGACCTGGATACACCGGCGGCGGAGATGGTTGAGTGTTGGAGAGCGGATGGATCGTCTGCCATGGCAGCATGATCTCATTAGGAGATGGTTCGTCCGCTATGGCCGCCGAAGTACAAGTCGTCAAGTCGCATGCTTTGGAGCCGAGCGTGGAGATAAAAACGAGCCGAGGGAGGCAGTCAGGAGTGGGCGAACGATTGACGTGCGATGCGTCGGAAGGACACGTGGCAGCAGATCCCCTCAGGTACGCACGGGAGCTAGTTTACAACCGGTCTGCATGGAATTTTTTTCCGTACCAAACATAACGTGCGGCTACAATAGAAGATAGAAAATAATCCGGGTGAGAGTTGTTTTTTCCAAATGGATGTACATCTACTATAAATCTTAGCCGTCAAGTCTTATGATTAACATAACATCAACGGATATAAAAGGGGGTGACGTATGAAGAACTATGAAAGCCACCGTCTTTTAATATTAGGTATAGATATAGATATAGATATAGATATTCAAAGAATAGTAGGCCCATGACCTAGGAATATGATAGTTGTGAGGGAAGTGAGCTTGACCACCTACTACGCTATGTGTTCAGCTTTGCCGAATTTTTCGAGATTTTAGATTAAGCTTGAGTTTTGCTCGTTTGGATTTAGAGCTGAAATTACAGTGAACCAAGTTGTAAGAGGTTGTTGAGTGCGTTGGTCTTGGACGTTCCCGGAAACAATATTAAGTTTGACAGTTGTCACCCTGGACAAGCCAAGGCAGCTAGTACCAACGAGCTCATCACTAGCCCAACCTAAGCTCCTCCGCTAAATTATGTGTTATTAAGAGTCCACCAATTGTCCTGTATTCCAGCCGAATGGATTACAAACGGAAGCAATACGATTCCGAACAAATCAAGAACCTTGACCATGACTGACGTGCTACACCAGCATAGGGGTCGGCGAGTTTCATCATTGATTTAAGGGCCATACATGCAAGGCGGCCCCGTGCACTTTTCCTCCCATTTGGGTGAGGGCCTACGTCGTTTTTCTAAATGCAGGGCCTACATGAGCTGTCGGAAACTGTAGGGCACATGGGGAGGCAGTGACCAATCAAAGACATCCCCATGTTCCATAAAAAGCAACGAAGACCCTTCGTATCAATTTACACGTCCATAGAACGAGGTTTTGCAAAATCATCAAATTTTTGAATGCATTGTTGTGTCACATTCATATATCGTCTAAGCTCATACCTAAAAGACAACCCAAGACGGTTCAATCTAGGGTTAGGAGGTATCGGAAATAAGAGGACATGTCTTATTTGACCTACAAGTCACACTCGTTCGAAGGTCAGCGCTTGGTCTGTGGCATTTGGTTGGCAACATCATTGATGTCATTATGCTGAAAGATGTTGTTGTACCTATCACTTCAGTGAAAGTTCTTGACTAGGCTATTGTAGAAGGATTTAAGCATGCCGTAGCAACTACAACCAAGCTGTGTATCGCAGCTATCGCCCATCATGGTCGGCCAACGGCTGCTACTGCAACTCATGCAATGAACTACCCCGCCTTGAGCGTACGTCCAAAGGACCATGCACGGCAATGTTGGGGTGAACCACCACTAGTAGAAAACAGGGCTTTGGTCTAGGCCGGGTCAGCCCATTAGTCCCGGTTCAGTCTAGAACCGGGACCAATGGGGGCATTGGTCCCGGTTCGTGAGCCCAGGAGGCCGGCCGGGCCACATGGGCCATTGGTGCCGGTTCATCTGGACCTTTTGGTCCCAGTTGGTGGGATGAACCGGGACCAATGGGCCTCGCTCATGGCCCACAACCATTGGTCCCGGTTCGTGCCTCAAACCGGGACTAAAGATTAGACCTTTAGTCCCGGTTTGAGGCACGAACCGGGACTAATGGGGTTGAGACCTTTTCCCGGTTCGTGCCACGAACCGGTACTAAAGGTCCCATTTTCAAACTCTCCCCCCCCCCCCCCGCCCCGTGGATCGCCTTTTCAGTTTTAAAAAAATAAAAGAAAATGATAGAAATGTCAAAAAAATAAAAGAAAATAAGTTTCCCATGTGATATGTGGTCTAATTGTTGGAAAAATTTGCAAATGTGAATTTTGACTTTATTTGCAAAATCTCTCTGAAATTTTTAAAAATGGGCATAACTTTTGCATGCTAACTCGGATGAAAAAGTTTTTTATATGAAAAATCATCTACTCGAAAAGTTACATCCGAATTTAATCGGGGGAACCCCGTTAAACATTTTCAAAATCCTAAAAAACCTAATAGAAAAAAAGTTACGGGGCTTCTAAGATCTGGAGTGAAAAAAATCGAAAAAAATTCAAACAGTGGGCAAACTGTGGTCAAACAATGGTCAAACTAATTATTCTAGAATATTAGTGTTACTAAATAATTATTTCTGTTATTTCAATTTTGGTCAAATCTGGTCAAACTATGGTCAAACAATGGTCAAACTAATTATTCAAGAAATATTAGTGTTACTAAATAATTATTGTTTTTTAAAACAATAGTTTCAAAATAAAACTATGAAATGTGTCACTTGATGCTCAAGCAAAATTCCTGAAGGTTAATAGGATCGACATCTTAGTATTGTCAGGAAAACAACAAGTGCAGACTTGGAGCGAGGGAGAATAGAACCCGGAAGTTAAGCGTGAAGTGATGAGGGGTGGTGATTACAGACTAGAGGTTAAAATAATTTAGAAATTTGAAAATAAAAAAATCAAAAAAAAAATTCAAAAAAAAATTCAAAAAAAAATCATAAAATTTCCTTTAGTCCCGGTTGGTGTTACCAACCGAGACTAAAGGTGGAGCTCCACGTGGCCGCGCCCGTTAGTCCCTGTTCTGGATTGAACCGGGACTAAAGGGATAGGCATTAGTACCGACCCTTTAGTCCCGGTTCCAGAACCGGGACTAAAGGCCCTTATGAACCGGGACAACAGACCCTTTTTCTACCAGTGCACGTATGATGTGGTGGCCTTTTCGAGAGTACTGAGTTCGAAGGATACAGTGAGTATTATTAGTGCTGGCTCGTTTAATTAGCTGCTAGATATATTGAGCTAACCTCTTTTAATCCGAATAAATAAAACACTAGGCACGTTACGAGCGTGTGCATGTTGCATAGATCGTATCCCGTGTCTTGTGTGCCTACGTGTTTTGTGTGCATTTCCACCCGGCGAGATCAATCGATCTGGCTGAGCTTTCTTTAGTTAGCTAGGTACTCTAGCTTCTAAGATGAGCTTTGCAGGGTCCAATGCAAACAAAGCCATCTTCACACTAGATTGTTGTCGGCCAAATGCATCGGCTGTGGCAGCTTCGTCATGCTCACCAGAAAGAACTCGACGATTTGGGGAAAGAGCCAACAACCAATGGCAAGACTTTGATACAGGGATTTGCTTGCTAAACCCGAGTGGTAGAACTTCAAAATTGCGAACGGTGTAGCTAAATTCGGGTTCAGTATACTCGTTTATCTTTGATTGTAATGTTTGTTAGTAGCTTACCAAGCAGACCGCTTACCGCTTGGTAGTATACTCCTTGATTGTAATGTTTATTTTTTCTTTTTTAAAAAATAGAATAACACATGGACTTGACCCTTCTTATGTAAAAAAAGACATTACAGCTATAATGTGCGAAAAATAGATTGGATTTTTTTTACATCTAGCATAAGATATAAAATGAGATTATTTTTTGATTAAACTGTATTATTCTAAGTACTTATGGTGCACCAAAAATCCTAAAGATTTTTCACATATTTTATTAGTATAAAGTATTATTGACCTGGGAAGCTTGATGTCCAAGTGTTATCTCTTTTGAGAGGACCAAAAAGAAGACTTACCATTTTTTACGGAAAACGGCAGCAGCACAGGCTATTCATATAGATAGAAAGAAGTGAGGACAAACTGTATATATGTGCGCGTATTTGAAGGGATCTCGACAGAAACCCAAAACATGTGGAAAAAAGAAGAACTAGCTGAGGCCCTCAGATGGCATGGCTGCACCAAAAACAATCTGGCATTGTCTAATGTCGTCCGTGGCAAGCAAAGCCTCCTCAAGGTGGGTTAGGCGAGACACACTGAAAATGCATGTGCTGCGCTCCTTCTAGATGTTCCACAAGGTATAAACCAATTGACCACGGCGATGTCCTTAGAGTTGCTTAAAAAATATCTATTTGGTATAGTTAGTTAGCTAGGATAGATCACTTGAGGTAACCAACAAAGCATTGTGAAAGGGGCTGCTTTTTCGGCCACCATGTCAAGAGGACACAATACCTTCCTTGCCTCATCGATACTTTTTGGCAATACGTTGCCATCAGGAAGAACATCATGCCAATATTTCAAGTTCATAGCGAGGGACGTGTCTGTGCTATTGCTTTTCACCTTAATGTCCAAAAGATTCGTCATGACAATTCGTTGGGTGTGTTCAGTCTGGCACCTAGTTTACAATGGAGTTGTTGAGTCATTCATGAGAGTCGCAAATTTGGTAGCCTCTCTACGAGTAGCAGTCTCGGTGCTAGTCTCTTTCACGATCAGCTCTTTCATGTTTTCCTCGTGCACCATTCCGGCCAATTTGGCCACGATGACTGCCTTGTTAGCTCTGGCCTCCTCAGTTTCATCGAAGTCTTCACCCGACTTGTCCTCTTCATCACTGTCGGACTATTCAGCATCACCATCCATCAGCCATTCTTGTTCTTCATCATGTTCCGCTTCTTCACATGACATCCCATCCTCACCATGACTTTTCCATGTCATATAACTGGACACGAAACAAGTAGCCGACAAGTATCTTATGCAACTCTCCTGGTTCAAATGTATACATAACATCATTCTCACAAATAACACACCGGACAACATATGTTCTTTGCACCCCGTTTGTTTACATCTTCCTCCGCAAACTCTAAGAACTCCATCGAACCGTTAACAAAATCTATGGATGCCCGTGGTATGAAGTACATCCAACTACGATCCATCATTCGATGCCAAGCTGCAACATACATACATAACTAATTGATTACTATTGGATCTAAGAATATGTAGAATTAAAAATTTTGGCATGACCTTTGCTAAGAAAGGAACATATTGAGTGACACCAACTCGACGAAACAGAAATTAATTAACATTTTGACAAGATTTGACACACATTTTATTTTCCCTGCAAAAATGCAACAAAGTATACGATCAACCGAATGTTGCATCGCCCTCATGTCCACTGCGCCACACGAACAATCAAGTATGCATGCATGCTCATACAGTAATACTACTCAAATTAAAGCCTATAGATAGAATTCAGAATAAGAATTCACACCTAAATGTTTCTCACTCATCTCTCCGATGTCTTGTGCGATTGATCAGATGAAATAAAGAAGAGAGAGATGTGGTGGCTGGAAGAGTTTAATTAGGTGGGCCTACCTCTAGAGGGATAGATAGGGTGGTAGGGTCGACATATGCTAGTAATTAATTACGATGGAGGTGGGCCCGAGGAGTAACTATGCCTTGGAAAAGTGGGTCTCATAAGGCTTGCCATAATGGGGGTAACATAACTAGTATCATGTACTTGGGAGCCGCAAACATGCTTACATGGAAGATAATTAAAGAAGAGAGAGAGGGTCATAGTAACATAGGTAGATACCGTAACATAATAAATGTTATGCTACTATGTGTCATGCATGACAATAAATGAGACCAGCTATTATACTACTTTATAATACTATGCACTATGAATGTAGTATTATACACTAGTATCATATGCATGATACTAGTATATGTTACTCCCCACTATGACCAGCCTAAGGCTAAATAGGTGAGAGAGTGGCTTCGTTTACGGGAAAACAGGTGATCACTTTGGCAAGTTTTGTGTGGAACTCGAAGACGTCTCTCTACTATAGATTCTTCGCCTAGCTGGACTCCAAGGACCGACTTCGGATCAGCTGGTGCGCTGGGTGCTCCAGCATTAACTGGCTTGCCTACTGTGTGGCCAGCTACCGGATTGCATTGATCACCAGCTCTGGGGTTGCGTTTTTGCATGCATGGTGTGGCACCATGTGTTGACGGCATGTGGGCACATTGAGTGGATACCTAATGCCAACGACACTCTGGTCGGATGGGGTTCGCTACTCGCGGACGTGGGCTCCAAGGATTTCATGACCATTCTTATGCTCACAATCTGGGAAAATTGAATGCACAGAAACGTGGTCATCTTTGGTCATGCTACACCGGCGGTAGGGCAAGTCTTGTTAGGGCATCTCCAATAGTTTATATGTTAGCTTGTTGATAAAATATGTCATGTCATCAACCAACATCTTAACATACAACAACTTCAATGGGTTGTATGTAGTTTGCCCAATAGGATGTGAGATAATAAATAAGGTGCTCTCTCATTCTATATTAGAGCTTGTGCAAGTTGTGTTGGTTCATGTACATATAACCTTCCTCTCTTTTCTCATTTATTGTATGACACATCATCAAAAATCTTAGGTGACAAAGTTTACCAACAACTATCTTACAACCATTGAAGATGCTCTTAGCAGCATTGCAGGAAGGTAAAGCTTGTGTGGCTGCAGGCTGTCTGTGTACAGATGCAGATGCTTTTTGTGGGCAGCTAGAGAGGTGGAGTGATTTGGGGTAGAGTCCATTATGGATTAGTCAGGTAGATGAGGTGTTGGTGTATCGTATGCGATTGTACGAATATTTCATTGTCGTTGAGCTGTCTCGCTCTTTCTCCTTCAATATGTGATACACTTGTTTGTGCATATCCGATTTTCCATAAAATTGCAAGAACATGGTGGCCCCCATCTACTTGCTCCTCTCGGCTGGCTTGTATTTGTAGGACATTTAGATGTGTACGTGTACATCTGTACTTTTAGCAATTCTGCTCTAGAACTAAGACGGGTAGGCATGTTTCCGAATCACTAGATTCAATAGCCATACTTGTAGGTGGCCTACCTGCATTTCCATCTTATTAATTATGAGAGCATCTGAATGGGCATGGACTGCCTACAGCAGGCGATAGAGGAAAGCGACATGGACTAAGGCAGGCGATAGGTGCACATGTGAAGGCAGCGCCGCATTGAACAATATCAGCTTTCTGGAGGCAGCTCTATAAGGGCATCTCCAGCCACGTCTCTAACAGGCCCCCCAGGTCACTTTTTCGACGCCGGCGCCAAAAAAACGGCCCAGTCGTGTTCCCAGGACGCCGAAAATTGCCGATTCGGACCTTTTTTCCGCCCGGCGGTTATAGGCCGAACCCGGCGCGCTGAGGAGCCGTTGGGGGCTCCGGCGCTAGGGAAAAGCACGCCTGGCCCACACCGACAGGGGAAAAGTCAAGGTTTTCTTCCCCCGACTCGCCTCGCACCCCCCGCGCCCTCGGCCACCACTAACTATATCCCGGCGACGGCCGCCGCCCTACCCCGCTAGATAGCCATTCCCCACCGGAAAATAGCAGCACTTCACCGCGGCAGCCCCTCCCACAGCAGCTGGGCGTTTCCGGCCGCCGTTTCCGGCCGCGGAGGCGCGGTTTAACGGCGGGTACACGCCCACCGAGCGCAAGGTGTTCGGCGTTTTGCCTGCCTCGGCGATGGACTCGGATGAGGAGGAAGAGCTCGCCGCGCTGCTAGAGGAGGAAGCCACGGCCGACGTCCAGGAAGAAGAGCATCTCATGGTGCTCGCCGCCCTCGCCCAGCTGCTGGAGAGCAGTGAAAAGCAGCGGCGAGGTGGCTCGGCGCCGGGGCGGGTGAAAGCAAAGAACCGGCATCGTCTGCAAGGCTACTGCATGCTCTACTCCGACTACTTCGCCGATGCTCCACTTCATGGCGAGAGAACATTTCGGCGCCGTTATCGGATGAGCCGAAAGCTCTTCCTCAGGATTGTGAATTCCATCCGGGAGTTCGACAACTACTTCAAGTGCAAGATCGATTGCACTGGCGCTCTTGGATTCACCTCCATCCAGAAGTGTACGACAGCGATGAGGATGCTTGCATATGGAGCTCCAAGTGATTCACTCGACGACTATGGGCGCATGGCCGAGTCCACCAGCATAGAGTGTTTTTACAAGTTCTGTCGGGCAGTGGTGGCAGTGTTTGGGTCACAATACTTGAGAACACCCAATGCGGAAGACACTGCTCGGATCCTAGCCCAGAATGCAGCAAGAGGATTTCCTGGGATGCTTGGAAGCATCGACTGCATGCATTGGAAATGGAAGAACTGCCCATTTGGTTGGCAGGGGATGTACAAAGGCGCCAAAGGCGGTTGCAGTGTGGTGCCTGAGGCGGTAGCCACACAGGACCTCTGGATTTGGCACTCCTTATTTGGTATGCTAGGAACTCACAATGACATCAACGTGCTGCAGTGCTCTCCTGTTTTGGCCAAGCTCGTTGAGGGCCATTCTCCTCCGGTGAACTTCGAGATCAATGGGCACCAATACAACAAGGGGTACTATCTAGCTGACGGCATCTATCCGAGATGGTCGACATTTGTGAAGACGATCTCAAACCTGTGCCAGGAGGCAAGAACGCCTGGTTTGCGAAAGTTCAGGAGGCTTGCCGGAAGGATGTCGAGCGGGCATTTGGTGTGCTCCAATCTTGATTCGCTGTTGTTCGGTACCCCGCTCAGACCTGGTCGAAAGATCAAATGTGGGAGATCATGACTTGCTGTGTCATCTTGCACAACATGATCATCGAGAGCGAGCAAGAAGACCCAGTGATTGACACTGAACCATACTACAGGCAGGGTCCTCTAGCCGAAGTTGATCACCAGCTACCGGCAACTTGGACTGCCTATCTCAGTATGCGTCAGGAGATCCGAGACCCATAGGTGCATAACCAACTGCAGAAAGATCTGATTGAGCACCTATGGAGGTTCAAGGGGGACGCCTCGTGATGAAATACGAGTTTTTATTTGTTGAACAATATAATTTGTATTGAATTATTTGTTGTTGTAGTATTTTGTTGAAGTATTTGATTTTTCTGTGATGAAATATGTGATAAGAAATAATTGTGTTGATAATTGAACGCCGAGACACGGCGAAACCACGCCGAATATGGGCCTATTCTCGCCCATATGGGCCGTTTATTCGCCGAAATTGGGCTGCAAAGTGGGCCAATTTCGGCGCCTGGGGGCGAGCTAGGGGCGACGGCTGGGCGCAAACCCGCCCCCAGCGCCGAGTGCATCGCTGGCTCGCCCCCAGGGGGTGATTTTTATGCGTCCTGGGGGGCCAACGGCTGGAGATGCCCTAAAAGGCAACGAAGAGCATACGCTTCCATATAAACATTGGTTTGATCCGTTTCCACAGTATGATCTGATTTTACCATATTGAAGGTACAATAATCTACGGAAATGTTAACGCCCACACGTGTGGGCGTTCACCATCCCGACCACACGCAAGCATCTCCGTTGGCAACTTTGTGCACGAATCTTGGAACAAACCGGCCGGTTTTCTGCGCCACGTAGGACGAGGCGCGTGTGTGGTGTGCGAGTCAGTTCGCCCGCACGTTGGTTGCCATCCCGCGGTCAGCGGTTGCCACTCGGAGGCGTGCGGTGGAACTGCTATGCGCCCGCACGCCACGCTCCGATCGCGGTTGACGTCAAACACGTCGCACACCTCTGCCCCCTCTCCCTTATGATTCCATTTACTCACCCGCACAGTAGTTACTGGCACAACCCACTCGCATTTCAAACCATTGGAGGAGAAGGCGAGGGGAGAAGGCGACGGCGGTGGCGAAAGAATCGACGGTGTTCGCGGCCGTCGGTGGGGCTCGCCGGAACGGAGCGGCTTCGTCGGAGCGCCTGCGGGTTGAAGGTAATGCTCGCTACAACTCTCGCAATCCCTTCCTGCATTTTCCCCCTTCCCTCCCTGTTCGATTCCTCGATCGAGATTCGTAGAGATTCAGGCGATTCGGCGATGCGTCAGCGTTCCCACCGGCGTCGAAGTCATCTGCTAGCCGTTTTTGGTGGCACTGGGCAGTTTCGTCGCGGCCGCGACGGCGGCATCATCGGTGTGGTTATGCCTGTTCAGAGGCACGCACTAGTCTTGCCTATGGATTGGGCAGGTGTCTCCCGGTTTGTTTGATGCGCATTGGTTCAAATTTGTGTTTGCAGTCAGTTCGTGGGAGAATTTTGAGGGTGAATTTGAAGTCGCGGAAGTTGCCATTGAACCCTAGATCTAGTTAGTTGGGTTTTGAAACTGTAGTATGAGGCGAACTTGATAGTTTCATTAACTATCATGATTGTGTGGCAACTAACTCCCTGAACAAATGTGATAGTTGCCACAAACGTGTTTCCCCTTGCGGCAACAAATTACTGAAATGACTGTGTTAGTTGCCACATATAAACTTTCGCATGGGGCAACTATTTTTATTGAATGACTATGATAGTTGCCACACACACGCTCTTCCATGGGGCAACTAAATTTGCTGAATTACTGTGATAGTAGCCACAAACATGCTTTTTCATTATGGCATCTATTTTTTCTGAATGATTTGTGATAGTTACCACAATGTGATAGTTGCCAAAATCGGTAGTCAATGCAGTTTCAGGAGCCAACTGCACTGGACGGCAACTAATGTGCACATCAAGTGTGCCTGTTGCCACTTGGATAGTATATTCATGTGGTGAATAGAATGTGAACACACTGTCTATTGCCATTCTGCAGATAAGACAGTGTGGCAAATTGGCTGCATAATGTGGCAACCAAATTTGCATATCAATTGTGTCAGATGCCATACATATGCTTTGCATGTGGCAAGTTTTTGGCTGACCACATCATGTCTGTTGCCATGCCGCAGTCAGTACAATATGGCAAATTCATTGTACTGTAGGCACATTTTTTTTTGTTTTGCCACAACGACTTTGTGATATTTGATCACACTGTGGCAATTTTTCAGGTTCTTAAATTAGATGTGGTTTCATCGATTTGTTATAGTATGTGTTGCATTTCAGCACGACAATTTCACCCTAGCACATTTCTGCCGCTGAACAAGTGGCATTTGATTGGTGTATTTTTAGGACAGTGTGTGAGCTGCCACATCTTAGTTTTTCTAATATGGAGGATTCTGTGACTTTCTATGGTACTATCTTGGGCTAACATGGAAACTTCAACATTTTTTGTTTTCAAGTGCATTTACCATATGTACACTTTTTTTTATTTGATAATGCAACCAACGTGCTTACTTGCCACGTTTATGTTTCCGACAATCATAGGAGGGGTGCGTGTGTGTTCATGTTATTTTTTCTGCATTCACTCGTTGACATTTTCTGTTAGGTGGCAACTTCTTACCTCTTGCATTTACATTTCCACCATGACAATTTGGTCTGTTCCTATCTCAGCAGAATGGCTCGTGGCGATCATCAAAACGATGATGATGATTTCATGGATCCACCACAGCGTAATCGGGCAACTGGACGGAGAAAAGAGGGTGATGAGGTAAATGTTCACACATCCCCCATTCCTCCTGCTTTATGTTACTGGTTGACACCTCGAGCTTGCAGTCGTCTGACACGAACTAAAATTTCATGACATTGCAAAACATGGCAACAACTGATCACTTTTTGCAAAAACATGGCAACAACTGATCACTTTTTGTCTGTTTTTTGCAGAAGAAGAAACGTATTCACAACAGAGCCTCCCAAGAACGACTGACTGCGTTGACTGACAAATTCACCGACGATCAGAAGGGGGCTGCTGCTGAGATTGGTATGCAGTCTATGATGGATGTCCGGTGCACGAACCTTGTCAACCCTGTATGCGACTGGCTTGGTGAGATCTACGACCCCGCCTCTAGGGAATTCGTGATTCCGGGACATGGAAGACTACCGTTGAACGAGGAATCCGTGTTCTGCACTTTGGGTGTGCCTCGTGGACATATGAAAGTCCCGTACGAGGTCAACAATGAGATCGAGGAAGCGCTGTTTCCCCGTTTGTTTCCTGGGTCTGAATCCATGCCGAACACGTCTGCAGTGGCAAATTCGCTGCAGGCCATGACGACGCATGGAGATGTTTTCAAGATGAAGCTACTCATGTACCTCATCTCAGCTGTTTTCGCGCCGACCACCTCACTTCGCCCAAGCAAAAATGCTTCCCCATCCTAGTGAATGATCCATGTTTACTATTTTATTTTCCTTTGGTCTTTTGGCTCCAATGTCATGTGTAAAGCTAGTGAGTGCCAGCGTTTTCCGATGTTTTTTTCCATTTGATTTCTGATGCAGCAACCTTTTTTTGTCCTGAAATTTTGTGTGGTGCAGGCGGATCTGGGAAATGTGAAGAACATGAATTGGTGTAAGTTTATTGCCGACTTCCTGCACGATGCATTCTCAAGCAAGATGTACCAAAAGGGTTGTCGACTGCATTTAATGGTATTTTTTTACCAGTTCTTTCTGTGAACACTGTTTTTTAACACACTTTTATTCATGCATGGCAACCTGATCATAACAAGATGGCAACCTGATCATATCAAGATGGCAACTGCCATAATGACAATATGGCAACTGGCATAATGACAATATGGCAACTCCCATCATATTAGTATGCCAACTGTCATCATACTATGATGGCAACTGCCATCATAACAACATGGAAACTGCTATCACACTATGATGGCAATTAGCACATGTAGATGGCATCTTCTTCTTTTTCTTCTCTTCTTTCATGCACCTCAACTTGATTATCATGGGAACATATACTCCCTCCGTTTTTATTTACTCTGCATATTAGAGTTGACTGAAGTCAAACTTTGTAAAGTTTGACCAAGTTTATAGAAAACAATATAGACATTTATCATAATAAATCTATACAATGTGAAAGTACATTTAATAATAAATCTAATGTTGTTGATTTGTTATTGTATATCTTAATATTTTGGTATATAAACTTGGTCAAAGTTTGTAAAGCTTGACTTTGACCAAAGCTAATATGCGAACTAAATAAAAACGGAGGGAGTATTATCCTGTTTTCCTCCACACAATACCCATGATGGCAACTGATATTTATTTCTTTTTAAAATTGTTTTGCATCAGCTCATGTACGTCGACTGTCTTGACCTGTCCACCGTGGATTTCACTGGGACAGGAGGCCCGCCGCCTACGCACAAGTTTGCTGTTTCTGCGTGGACTATCAACGCTGTCAAGGCTGTGCTTGCTGCAGACAAGGCTACTGACACCACATATGGAAAAGTGCAGGTTAGTTCTGGTTTCTTTGCCCACACGGCATGCCTACAAATTGGCATGAGGCAACCATGTGTGGATCATAAGAGATGACTACCTTTGTTATCCATGGTTGTTTGAGTACTGTATCCATGTCTCATTTCACATGGCAACTCTTTTCATTCGTGCTTAAACTTACATTCTCTCTCTTACGTCCTAGCTTTTTTTTCTTTTTTTGTTCTTTCTAGCTGATGGCCAAGCATACTATAGACTACAGTGTGTTTGGGGGGCCTCAAAACTTTGGAAAGTGGATGGACGTGCACTCAGCTCCATCTTGCCCTGCCGAGGTAATCAAAAGATCTACATCTATGGTTTGCCGTGGAGTATTTTTTGATGTCGTGCAAGTGATTGCAATACGGGTGGTCATTGATGCTTCTTTGTTTCGTGCACAAGCGAGGGCACCTATTGAGCATCTAATAGGGCAGTATGCATCTAGAATGACCGGCTTGCTCGGGAAGTTGGTTGAGGGGTGGACGTCCCTCAGTGGCTCTGACAGCGACGCGGTTGCGAGGCAGTTCACTTCATTTGTCCCAGAACGTACACACCAGCCAACCGGTTGCCGTGGCCGGTATGACTACAACAGTTCCCAAGAGCTCGCTGACACACAAGATGAAGTAGGTGGAGATGCTGGTCTCAGCAAGGATGACGACGATCTCATGGAGAAAGTGCAAGAGGACACCGATCATGATGATCATGCTGAAGTTCGCGCAGGTGGTAACAAGGGCAAGGATGCAACAGATGTCCCCCAACCGGAGAAAGTCAAACAACACATGGCTGCGAGAGGCGAGGGGGTTTTGCCATCAAAGAGGGGGAGGGCTCCAGAGGGTGTTGGGCAGGGTTCTGCTGGCAAGAGGTCTAGGACCGACCTCGTAGCTGCCAGGAAGAGGTTCGACTTTTATTTTAGTTTTTTGTTTTGTCTATTTTCTTCGAACAGACTCATCTTTTTTTGCACCTGTTTTTGTTAAGAGCGGCAACGAGTTTGTTGTCTGACAATTGCCACCTTTTTTTCCTCCATCTCATACGTGCAGCGAGCCGACAGCTGGTGGACGAGCAGTTACGAAGAAACAGGCGCCAACGCCAACCCGTGTTTCTGCTCGGTTGAACAAAGGCGCCCCCATTGCCGGTGACACCCCTTCCACCAGGTCATCTCCTCGCACGACGGCGACCAACACCGGGGATCCTGTCGTGTTGCCAGACATGAGGAAGGCAGTCAAGAAGTAGGTTTTTTCATCCGCTTTCATTGACATAGCGCTATATTTTCTTGATTTTCCAATGCATCCGTTTAGCTTGTCACATTGTCTTCTGTCATCGCCCCCCACGTGGCAACTGCTATTCTCCAAATGATTTTTTCCTTCCTTTTTAAGTGTATGGCAACTCCTATTGTTTTTTACATGGCAACTGGAATCTAGGCCAAATGGTAACTTTAATGTACCTAATGACAACTGCCATCTTTACCGTTGGCTTGTGAGCTCATCCCACACCTAGGTTTGTGTAGGGGAACGTAGTAATTTCAAGATGTTCTCCTACGCACACGCAAGATCATGGTGATGCATAGCAACGAGAGGGGAGAGTATGATCTACGTACCCTTGTAGATCGACAACTGAAGCGTTTGGTTGATGTAGTCGTACGTCTCCACGGCCCGACCGATCAAGCACCGAAACTACGGCACCTCCAAGTTCTAGCACACGCTCGGCTCGATGACGATCCCCGGGCTCCGATCCAGCAAAGTGTCGGGGAGGAGTTCCGTCAGCACGATGGCGTGGTGACGATCTTGATGTTCTATCGTCGCAGGGCTTCGCCTAAGCACCGCTGCAATATGACCGAGGTGGAATATGGTGGAGGGGGGCACCGCACACGGCTAAGGAACGATCACGAAGATCAACTTGTGTGTCCTAGGGGTGCCCCTTGCCTCAGTATATAAAGGATGGAGGAGGAGGAGGCCGGCCAAGGCAATGGTGCGGCCAGGATGTGGAGTCCTACTAGGACTCCAAGTCCTAGTAGGAGTCCACCAAGAGGGGAGGAAGGGAGAAGGAAGTGGAGGAGAAGGAAAGGTGGCCGGCCCCCTTTTCCCTAGTCCAATTCGGACCAGAGGGGAGGGGGGGCGCAGCAGCCCCTTGGCCCTTTCTCCTCTTCCCACTAAAGCCCATCAAGGCCCATTGCTTCTCCCGTAACTACCCGGTACTCCGAAAAATACCCGAATCACTCGGAACCTTTCCCATGTCCGAATATAGTCGTCCAATATATCGATCTTTACGTCTCGACCATTTTGAGACTCCTCGTCATGTCCCCGATCTCATCTGGGACTCCGAACTCCTTCGGTACATCAAAACTCATAAACTCATAATATAACTGTCATCGAAACCTTAAGCGTGCGGACCCTACGGGTTCGAGAACGATGTAGACATGACCGAGACATGTCTCCGGTCAATAACCAATAGCGGGACCTGGATGCCCATATTGGCTCCTACATATTCTACGAAGATCTTTATCGGTCAGACCGCATAACAACATACGTTGTTCCCTTTGTCATCGGTATGTTACTTGCCCGAGATTCGATCGTCGGTATCCAATACCTAGTTCAATCTCGTTACCGGCAAGTCTCTTTACTCGTTCTGTAATACATCATCCCGCAACAGACTCATTAGTTGCATTGCTTGCAAGGCTTAAATGATGTGCATTACCGAGAGGGCCCAGAGATACATCTCCGACAATCGGAGTGACAAATCCTAATCTCGAAATACGCCAACCCAACATGTACCTTTGGAGACACCTGTAGAGCTCCTTTATAATCACCCAGTTACGTTCTCATAGTTATAGAAACATGTATAAGTCATGAAGAAAGCAATAGCAACATACTAAACGATCGGGTGCTAAGCTAATGGAATGGGTCATGTCAATCAGATCATTCATCTAATGATGTGATCCCGTTAATCAAATAACAACTCTTTGTCCATGGTTAGGAAACATAACCATCTTTGATTAACGAGCTAGTCAAGTAGAGGCATACTAGTGACACTCTGTTTGTCTATGTATTCACACATGTATTATGTTTCCGGTTAATACAATTCTAGCATGAATAATAAACATTTATCATGATATAAGGAAATAAATAATAACTTTATTATTGCCTCAAGGGCAGATCAGACATTTTTATCATTCTTCAATTTGGCTAACATGGCAACTACTGCTGGATGGCAACTGCTAATTATGACACATGGCAACTCACGTTCCCCTTACATGGCAACTACCAGCTTTTCCACTTGTTTTTCATTTTTTTAAGATTTCTACCAAGGCAAACATATTTTTGTTCATTTTTTTAATACCTTTTTCATGTGCTTTATTTTTTTGTAGGGTGAGGAAGACTACTACGCACGGGGCCAAGCATATCAGTAAGGACCCGCTCGAACGCCTGCATTCAAAGTTGTCAACAGGGGGCAACTCAGATGTACATGATGCACCAGGCGACAATACTGCTGCTGCACCGTTGATCGCTCCCACCAACTCTGATGCAAGTGGCCGACCATCTCCGCCGGCTGCAGATGTGCAGGCTAGAACAACAGGCATCTGTACATCGGGGAGTGACGAGTCGGTATCTGCCAGGACAGCTAAAATATTGCCAACTCTTCTGGCAATGAAGGATGCTGCTGTGAGCCATGCCACCCCATCAGCAAGCGTTGAAGTGGATGCTCCCGAGACGAACCTAATCAAGGAAGATTTCCGCTCATCTAACACTGATTCCAAGCGCGTGCGTGGTGGCACTCCTGTGTCCATGACAGAAGCAGCTGAGGCGGCAGTTCACAAGGATATGCCATCTACAGGTGAGAGTCCTGGCACAACAGCTCCAGCTCCTGTCGGTGCAGATACTGCTAAGGCGACTGTTTCACGTGCTGGTCTTCCACCTAGGCGTCGTAGCCCCCGCAAGCAACCAACAGACATACCCAACGCACCAGCTGTAGCTAGGAGCAGGAGAGACGAGTCTGGTTATGTTCCTGCGTCCACACTGTTCCCGCCACCTACCAAAAGCAATGTGATGGAGAAACCGGAAGACCGGAGCACAACTGATGCAGGTGTCAAGCCGGGCACGAGTGACGCAGGTGAAAAACCGGAGCAGACTACACCTTTACCCGCAGTGGAAATCCCCAGCATAAATCTGCGCACTTCCAGGCTCCCAGTCAATGTCGGTGTCCCCTATAGCCCAAACAAGAAGATTGTCATGAAAGCTGCGGCTGATACCGCTGACAACACGCCCCGCCCTGCAAATAAGGCCGATTCAGATATGTTTGTCGATCTTTCACCCTTGGATTCTGCCCCGCAAGTCGTTCGTGGTCCGGCCAGTAGGAATGAGAGGCACCCAATGGCCTTTACCCCACCGAGCTTCAGCCTTGGCATCAGTCAAGATCAACCGGTGGTGCAAGATCCTATGCCAGTTGCCTTTGTTTTCCCAGGAGGCATGCCCACAATGATGGCGCAGCCAATGGTCGAGGGCAGGAAGGCTGTCAAGTTCGCAGAGCTGATTGTGCAAGGTACACTTGTCATGTCCTTATGATTTTACTTGTATACATCTTTGTAGTTTGACTTTTGTCCCAATCATATATTTTGGGGGTTCTCACTTGTGATGGCAACTGACATGTGATGACATGGCAACTGGATTTGATGCACCATGTCACCTACATTTTTTTTGCTGCCATGCTGCATTTGACATTTGGGCAACCACGTGGCAACTGAAGTTGATTCAACATGGCAACTGTAGTTGCTGTCACATGGCAAATACAGTGCATTACACATGGCAACTGGATTTGCCACACCATGTCGCCTGCATTTTTTGTTTCCATGCTGCATTTTTTCATACGGCAATCACATGGCAAGTGGAGTTGACACAACATGGCAAATGTAGTTGCTGTGACATGGCAACTACAGTCCAACTAGATGGCAACTACAGTGCAACTACATGGCAATTGTAGTTGCTATGACATGGCCACTGTAGTTGGACCACACATGGTAACTGCCCCACTTTTTCTACCTACATCTCACATCATGCACCCTATCTTCTCACAATCCATCTGTTTTTGATTTTCTAGGTATCCTAACCCACTTCTTTTTATCATTGCAGCCACCCCTGGGGAGATTTCACCGTCACTTGACGAAGCTTACCGCATGATTGAGGAGGCAGCATTGCAGAGGAGGTCCTCACGAGGGCAAGGGCAATCAAGTTCCAACGTGCCTGCAGATACGGTATCTAAGGATACCATTAGGAGTGCCACTCCTGATTCTGTGAGGCAGCAGAGGGTAGTTCACCCACCTCCCACGGAAGACCACGAGCCCGAATTCAGGGTTACTAAGGAACAGACCCAGCTGTACGATATCGTCAAGCGGTTTGGAAATGCGAGGGCCAGCAGCAAGCACATGAAGGAGCTGAAAGCGTAAATGACCACACCCCATAATCTCTCATTTTGCTTTGCTCCTTTTTTATCATTCATCTTCTTCGTACTTTCTATACACGATCCGCTTATGTTTTAGTTCTTTCATATATTTTTTTTACTTAGTAGGCATGATTTTTCCATGTCATATCATTTTCATACAACTTATGTTTGGACAGAATCAAAGTCATTCAATGCGGAGCGACGTACGTCGAGCTAGGTGATCTTGCCGAGTCCGTGAGGCCAAACGGTAAAATGTCGATGAATGTAGTTGCATGCGGGATCGACTACATCAACAATCACACCGATGTGCGTGCCGACAAGATAATCATGCATTACAGTGTGACCTGCAAAATATGGGATGGTGACTTCCACCACAAAATCCTGAGGAAGAATTTTGCTCAACACAGTGAATTCAAGCTCACACTGAAGAAATATGTGAGTACTCCTTCCCTGTCTGCAATGTTTTTCACATGGTGTGGTTTTTTGCCATCATCTGCACTTGTGCTTATGTGGCAGATGTTTTCATGTGGCAATAGTTGCCGTGCACACTGACTTCTTGATTTTTGCATCCCGTGCAAACTATGTGGCAACTTGATAGTAAAATACACGGCACATTTTGTTCATACATGGACGGCAACTTTCTTTCAACTACCCCCACCCATGACCAAACATTCTACGTGATTCTAATTTTTTTGTCCCTCTGCTGTTCTTTATGTGAACTCTGCTTCTCATTTCTTCACTTTTAAATGCACACTAGTAGAAAAAGGGTCAAACGTGAAGCACAATAGTGCCGGTTTGAATTAGAGCCGGCACTAATGTGTACATTAGTGCCGGTTCGTGGCGGCAATCAATAGTACCGGTTCGTGGCGAACTTTAGTACCGGTTCAGGCCACGAACCGGTACTAAAGAGGCTGTGTCAGCCTGCGGTCAGGCTATGGCCCCACCATCACCATTTAGTGCCGGTTCGTACCATGAACCGGTACTAATGAGGTTATGGCAAGCTGTTTTTAGTCCCACCTCACCAAGAGAGAGGCAGTATGAACGGTTTATAAGCCGTGAGTGCACAGACAATGACGAAGAGTTGCAATGCTCACCTACATGTTGATTAGCTTCAAGCCTTGCGGAATAGCATAGATTGCACTGAGCTATGTGCAGTGCAGTCTACACTATTCTGAATGGCTTGAAGCAAATTAACCAGCATTGCACCTCTTTTTTATTTTTAATAACTTATTTGAACTCCGGACTTCTTTTGTGTTCAGTATGCAGTATTTAAAGCGACGTCATCAATTTCCAACATGTTCTGACATCATTTGTTGTTTTTCGGTCATTTACCTAATTGTTTAGAGAGCTAAATGACCGTGAAATTGAAAATCACTACAAAATGAATCCTGAAAATGTTGAAACTTGGCATGGTATCATCATATCACCCGCATAGCATGCGCGAAAGAGTACAGAGGGTCACGGCAAAAACTGGACGCACTTCGTGTACAAACTGGACAAACTCTTTCCGAGTATCAGGGTTTCGGACGAGAACTCATCTGTTACATGGCCACTTCAATGTTTTTTAAACTTATTTGAACTCCGGACTTCTTTTGTGTTCAGTATGCAGCATTTAAAGCGACGTCATCAATTTCCAACATGTTCTGACATCATTTGTTGTTTTTCGGTCATTTACCTAATTGTTTAGAGAGCTAAATGACCATGAAATTGAAAATCACTACAAAATGAATCCTGAAAATGTTGAAACTTGGCATGGTATCATCATATCACCCGCATAGCATGCGCGAAAGAGTAGAGAAAAAACTATATAAAAAACTACTGAAAAATAAATAGAAGAAAATAATTAATGCAGAAAAGAAAAAACTATATAAAAAATTTGTTGGCGTGCTGCCCAGTGGGCCTGCCAGACCTAGGGTGTGCAAATGCAGGCCCAGAAGGGCCAGCAGACTCACAGGGCAGCGCGCCTTAATTAATTAGGCCGAGAAGCCTGCTATATAGAGGAGTTCGAAGAGGTAGCCGCAGCTGGGTTTATAAACCAGTGCGGCAGCCCTTCGCCAGGCGAGGTGGGACTAAACTTTGGGGTGGCAGCGCAAGGCCTTTAGTACCGGTTGGTGGCTCCAACCGGTACTAAAGCCCCCCCCCTTTAGTACCAGTTGGTGGCTCCAACCGATACTAAAAGCCTTCGTTTTCCGCCGCTTGGCCTGGCGAAAATAGGCCTTTAGTACCGGTTGGAGCCACGAACCGGTACTAAAGGCCCATCCTATATATATATAGCACTTACGAAAATTTCAGTTTCATCTCCCCACTTCGTCTCCAACCTCTCGCGAGACATCGCTGCGCACGCCGCTCGATCCCGTCGTCGCCGCCCGTCGCCCGTCGTCCGTCGTCATCGTCGCTGTCCCCGCCGCCGCCCGTCATCGTCGTCGTCTCGCGCTGCCGCCCCGAACGCCGCCGCCGTCCGTCGTCATCGCCGCGGCCGTACGTCTCTCTCGCACCCGCGCCGCGCGCACCGGCCCGTACGTATGCCGCCGCCCCTGCCCCGTACGCCGGCGTCCCCGCTCGTACGTATGGGGCGGCGGCGTACGGGGCGGCACTGCAGTATACACACACACATACACACACACACACACACACATTTTTTTACATATTTTCTGTTTTCTGTTTTTGAGAAAAGTTAATTAGATGATCGAATATTAGATTAATGTCGAATGTTAGATGAATTAGATAGAAAAGTTAAATATATATTAATGTCAATTGTTAGAGATGAATATAGCTAGATATTAATTAGGTATATGAGATTTGAACTAGTTGAATAATTAATATAACTAGTTTATTTTTAGTAAGAAAATTGTCGAACTAGTTTATTTAGGTATATGAGATTTGAACTAGTTGAATAATTAATATAACTAGTTTATTTTTAGTAAGAAAATTTAGGTATCTGAGATTTGATCATCTAATTAAAATATTATTTGTTAATGAGTTTTTCTGTTTATCTAATTTTTTATATATTTTTAGTTTATATAAATGTTACATTAATGTCGAATGTTAGATGAATTCGATAGAAAAGTTAAATAGATAGTAATGTCAATTGTTAGAGATGAATATAGTTAGATATATTAATGTCAAATGTTAGATGAATATATATTTGGCTAGATATAGGTGTTTAATGTTTCACCTATATGAACATAGGAAATGTCATCTGACGACGAAAAAGATTTCATTATATGCGAACACTGTGAAGACCAGCGCGGCCTGTGCGACCAAAATTTCCTTGTTGATGGTAGGCGTTTCAGCATCAAGCTGGATGAGACATTCGAAGTTGATACAGTAAAGTCACATTGTCAATTATTATTTGAATGCAAAACTTATGCTTCATTTACTTCAACTTATAATTTTAAATTTTCACTATTCTACTAGCGCATCCCCTGCCATGCAAGAATTTTTGTCTTGGATAAGATAGGTTTTAGTGCTATAGATGATATGGAGGTAAAGAGAGTTTACTTGAAGACGGAGCATGGGTATACTTTCAACGTCAAATTATATAATGGAGATAGATACACCCATTTTGAATGCAAAACTTGGCAAGCACTATGCAAGGCTTATGCATTTGAGCCTGATATGGTTATCACCTTTGATATTCGTCCAAAAGATGATATTGAAGGTAATATAGACATCTGGGTCGATGTGCAAACGCCTCCAGTTCCACCATTTGGTGAGTTTTTCTCAACCATGCATGCATATGTTTATGTCTTTCATACAGTTTATTCAAAAATAGTTGACAACTGATTTGTATTGTCAGCTTATTTCGGTTCAAGCAAACATGTCCGGCGCTTGGTAGACAGGACCTACTACTGCCCCAGGGCTCAACTAAACTGCGAGGAGATAAGTCATTATGTTTCATGGCTTGAGGATCTTAATACTGTCAAGACAAATTTTTTCCTAAACTTAGAAATGTTAGTACTCAAAACGTGCGACCAATGGTGATCGTATTGAACTACGGTCACATCTATAATCGAAAGATGGTAAGATTTTAAATATTTGTCCTTAATTAGTGCATCTTTTGCATACATTATTTTTGAAGCTAAACTTTCATTGCTTAGTATATTAATTACTATACGATGTTCTTCAACAGGGACTTCCGATGACAGTTGTGCCTCAGTGGATCGAGACAAAAGGTCGCATGTCAATGGTTAGCTTACGACCAAGATTTCCTACATTGCACATGAGTGCATTCAGGATTTCTGAAAGCGAAGAATGCTTAATAGTGAAAGATTGGAGCAAAATTGTTAACGATCGCAGAGAAGTACTAGGGGGCAGCAAGGAGAAGCGCAACCCAAGATTAGGAGACAGATTCATCTGCATGCTCCAGTATGATGAATCGGGAGAGCTATACATGTTCTATGCTATTCTACCTGAGAGGGAGCAGCAGGATCAGTAGCTACTAGTTCATGCTCTTAATTAGTACTTGTCTCATGTCCGTGTCCTGAACTTCGATGTTGGTGATGATTATGTTGAACTTGATGATATCTTTGCTTCTGTTACAAAGTGAATGTTTCCTCTTTAAGCTAGCCAGCGTTGATGATGATTAGATAGCTAGCGGTAATGACTATGATGATTAAATAGTGGTAATTAGACGACTATGATGATTTTTAGCTAGCTAGAGTTTATTTATTTATTAATATGCGATGATGATGATGATGATGATGACGACGACTACAACTCATTATAACGTAAAACAATCCTAAATTAAATTGATAACACAAATTTAATTGAAAAATACAAAATAAAACAAAAACCCACAACCATTTAGTACCGGTTGGTGTTACCAACCGGTACTAAAGGGCTCCCGGCCCCCGGAGCTGGCTCGTGCCACGCGGTTCCCCTTTAGCACCGGTTCATGCTGAACCGGTACTAAAGGGGGGGGGCCTTTAGTGCCGAAACTTTAGTGACGGTTCCAAAACCGGCACTAAAGGGCCTTACGAACCGGTGCTATTGCCCGGTTCTGCACTAGTGGTAGGTCATGTTCCCCATGTTCCAGGAGCTTGCACCACATGACCCACACGACAAGTGTGGTCACCACTATGCGATCTGTCTTTACCTGAAGAACCAACGTTTTGAGGTGCTTGATTCAATCCGTTCGGAAGCTGATGCAGTCCTTACTACGCGTGTCGAATTCTTCATTAACAACCTCAAAGAGACATGGAACCGTCACTACGAACATTCAAAGGTCCAGATCAGGCATTTCCCGACTGAGTATGTGGCGACTGCGAAGCAAGGGAACACGTAATTTCTTCCTTCCTTCATGTGCCATTTACATCAATCCAACCCCTCTTTTGTTGTCACATCTGAATTGAAGTCTATTTTTGTTACGACTGTCCTTTTTGCGTGTTCACCTGACTCTTTTCCTCGTGCAAGACGGACTGTGGCTTTCACGCGCTGGAATACTTTGCAAAGTGGGAAGGCAGAATTCTCCCCCCTATCACAGCTGCAACGGTTGTTGAGCTTCGGAAAATCTACACATGGAACTGGTTGACGAATGAAGATTTCAACAAGCGGTCCGGAGCACGCGAGTTCGTGGAGGAAGCTGTCAAGAAAGTCATCAAGAAGTACAAGTGATCATGTGGCGTTACACACCGGACGCATACCTTACATTCTGTTGCCGAGGAATGTAAGGTACTATCTCTTTGTTTCTCGTTGAAAACTATGTTTGTGTGCTATGTTATGACTGCAACCCCCCGTTGCCTAACTATGTAGTGGTGGTGTGTGAGCGACATTTCAATAGTTTCTGTAATATATGTGTGGACGTGAACCTATTTTAGGCGTTACAGCAGATATGTTTTTATGTTTATCATTATTACAATGGTTTCATCGTTTCTAGCACCGGTTTGCTGTTTCGAATGCGTCTACGATGTTTTAAAAAAGATGGCAAATGTAGTTCATCAGACATGGGTAGTGAAAGTCATCGTCGTTTTTCATTTTGGCTGTTTTGCTTCTTCTTTTTCATCGCTAACTGCACCGGCTAGCATTGGTAGGTTGATCATGTAGCCACAACCTTTGCTGCGGTTTATGCACGTTACGCTTTTTCCAACTTGTTTCCCATACATTTGCGCACAACACACTATGTGTCTCTAAACCGCGTCATATTGTCATGGAAATATATGCCATGCAGAGTCATTACAAATACCATGGCATATTTTAAGTACAGCTAACATGGCAGATACAGTACAAACAACATGGCAGATCCAGCATAATTAACATGGCAGATACAGTACAACTGACATGGCAGATCCAGTACAACTAAAATGGCAGATCCAGTACAACTAGCATGGCATATTTAGTATAAAATAGCATGTCATATTTAGTATAAAATAGCATGGCATATTTAGTATAAAATAGCATGGCAGACCAACTACACATAACATGGCAGATTAACTACACATAACATGGCAGATTAAGTACCCATAACATGGCAACTGCATTTATCCATTCAATGAATTTTCCTTCCACTTCTGATGCCCCTCAAGAGTCATTCTCCCAATTTTTTTTAAAAAAATTCTCATCATCTAGGGTACAAAACAAAATGTCCACAAGGACCATGTCACATCGCCCCAATTTTTGCTCATGGATTGCCCGCCCCTTTCTTCGTTTTCTTGTGTTTTGCTTGGATCTCCAATCCCGACTTGTACCTTATCTCTCTTGGACGACCCTTTGTGATAGAACGGGGTGGGTTCCTGACCTGGGTCTGTGTGCTTGCTGTTCCAGATCCTATCTCCGAGTTTTCAGATGATGGCCCCATGGATGAAGGCACGCTTGATGTGCGGGGGAACCGGTGTAAGGCTTCCTCAGCTTTCCTCTTCTTGATCTCATCAAGCTCTCTTTTCAGTGCCTTCCTATGTTTTTCTGCGACTCTCGCTGTCTCATCACTCTTGCACGCTTCATCAATTAGCTCAGCATAGTTCTTTGTCAGCACAACGTGCCTCACGGCTTCCATGGTTGACTCAGGTCTCTCGTCATGCACAGCCAGAACTGCGTGTGTTGTCTGCGGCGCCAACGCGTCGTCAACGTCCCAAGTCCGTCACCGCCTTATGAAATGGCGGGGCATCCGTGTCACAGCGTTCATGTCCATTACTTTTAGTATGTGACAGCACACAATGCCGCCCCGTTCGAACTTGCAGCATTGGCAGTAGTACTCGCCCTCGCCTATCGAGGCTTTGACGAAGTAGTTCCTTCCTTTGTCCGGGTCTTCAGGTTCTGAATCTGACATGCCCAAAATAGAACACACCTTGAACGTATGTTCGTCCACCTGGAAAGCCGTGAACATGCTGGCACGCTTTATTTCTTCCTAGAATCTGCAAGTTTTGTGTGTTTTCTGTTAAACTATCGTGCGCTCTTTTCTTGTACCACCTTATGTTGTCATAGAAATAGAAATACATTTTGTTTGAAGATGGCAAACATAGTTCATTGAACATGGCAAATATAGTACGTTGAACATGGCAAATGCAGTACATTAGACATGGCAACTGTAGTACATTTTCAACCGGACATCGTCATTTTTCCACACCAACATTCCCCAATGGAAACACATTGCATAAAACATGGCAACTGCCCTTTTATTTAAACATGGCATCTACAGTTGAGTAAACATGTCAATTGCATTTCAACAAACATGGCAGATGCATTTTATTAAACATGGCAACTGCATTTCGGCCTATGTCTCACCGATATAACATTTTTTCCAGTTGACATTGGCATTTTCATGCCAACATGCCCCAATGGAAGCACAGTGCATTAAACATGGCAACTGAACTTTATTCAACAAGGAAAATGCACCCGAGCAAGCATGGCAAAACAGAATTTTCATTGAACATGGCAACATGCAGCTGAGTAAGCATGGCAAACAGTATTTCATTAAACATGGCAACTGCACATCATGGCAACTGCATTGCACTCTATAAGGCACCTACTGACTTGGTGCTTTTCTGCAAATAAGACTGTAACGCAACTGACTTACTTGTTAAAGATTTTGTTGGTGTATATCTTGCTCATTTGCCTCTCTATCGGTAAATACGTTAGCAATTTTGGCTGCTTTAGTGCCGTGGTCGCTTCTTGCTGTAGCTCAGATCCCAAAATTTTTTGTTGCAAAGCTGTGTACTGCTTGGCAAACTGTAGCAATGAGTTGCCAGGGCTAACTACCGCTTCAAAACAGCATTGAACCCCTCACTGCGCTGCGTAGTCTGCAGAAAGGGGAAGAAGCACTGCATGAAGTAGGCCGGCACCCAGTACATTCGCTTCTCCCACAGGCTAACAAGAGTCTCGTTGTCTTGGACTTGATGTGTTTCAGTCATGGCCATCCAGCTCTTTTCAAACTCCTCCACCGTCAAGCTGTGGTCCACGCACAGCTCGAATGCCTTGTGCAGCTCTGGACGGTCAGCAAAGAACGGTCCTAGCGTCTCCTCAGCCTTCTTTATAATGTGCCACCTGTAGTGCCTGTGCACTGCCAACGGAAAGACCTCCTCTATGCCTGCACGCATGCTGAAATCTTGGTCTGTTATTATGTTCATCGGAGCAAGTCCATCCATGCACTCCAAGAAGGTCTTGAACAGCCAAACGTACCCATCTGTGTCTTCGTTCCGGACGAGCCCGCAGCCGAACTGCAATGACTGATTGTGGTTATTTATTCCTATGAACGGAGCGCATGTCATCTTGTACATATTGGTGAGGTACGTCGCGTCGAATGAAATGCAATCTCGGAAATGTTTGTAGGCTCTCCTTGCAGCACCATCCACCCAATACATGTTCCTGACACGGTCCTCATCGTCCAACCTTATCCTGTAGAAGAAATCTGGATCTTCCTTCGCTTTTTCACCGAAGTAGGCCATTGTGGCCTCTATGTCTGCCAACTTGCTCTCTCTATGGTACTTGGCCTGTAGGTTTGTGATGTCAGCTGGTATGTACGGCATGCTACTCAGAGTCCCCTTTTTGCTGTGGATGAGAGATAGTATATGTACCATTCTTGATGGACCGACGTTACAATCATGTAGCAGCTTTACGAATTGCCTTTCGACGGGGGTGAACCCTCTGTGGGCGGTCAGAAATTTTACCAGGTCGAACTTCTTTATGAGTTGGTGGTTGTGCTCGTCAAAATATTCATTGACCACCCACTGTGCTCCATCTACGTTTAGCTTACACCGGACAGGGCACCCAGTCTTGAGAATGATACCTCTCTTTCGTTCCGGAACGACAGGCGCAACACCTTTTCCCTTCTTGTTCCTCCGTGCCTTGTGGCACCTCATCTCACCTCTGCTGTATTCGTTAGTTTTCTTAATTTTCCTATGGTACTCGGTGTTGACCGCAAATCCATGGAACTTTGCATATTTCTGGTAGTATTCATTTGCTTGTTCGAACGATTCAAATCTCTGCCCAATGTACGGTGGCTGAGGTACCACGATCTCTGATTGCCCGCCATCTTCATCCCCTTGTGCGTCGTCGTCAGTTTCATCATTCACTTCAGTATCGGTGGCAGTTCCATCTACTTGAGTGTTGCCAGTGCTTGTGTTCAAAGGGGTGCTTGTCGGCATTGCTGGAATGATTGTCATTCCCGACTCTTACTCGAAATTGTTTGCGGCATGATTGTCTGCTGGCTGGTGGAACGCGTCTTCCGTGCGCTCAGAGCTCCCCGCCGTAGATGTCCCCGCGCCGCTGTTCAGTGTAGTTGTAGGCCCTGTAATAGAAAAAACAGGTACGAGAGTAAGATTTTTGTTTGGATAACATGTGTATCGCAACGGATCACACCATCTTTGAGTGATTTCGCATGACATCATTTCAAACAGCAAGCCGTGAGTCTGCGCGTGGACATGTATGGCAGCTGTAGCTGTCCAGTCATGGCAGCTACTGTTCAACAAACATGGCAACTATTTGTTTTGCCTACAAATAACTACAAATAACAAATGTAGCGCTGTTTTTTGTGCTTCAATTTTTTTCCTTACCTTGTTGTGCTGCATTTGACCATCTTATGTGGTCTGTGACACCATAATGACGTGCTCCACCTGCAATTTGTGAAGCTTGCCACGAGACGTTTGTCGGGTTACCACCAGCGTAATAACCTGTAAGCATAGTAGTGGTTGGTCAATTCATGGCAAATGCAGTTTTGTGCTAGCACGGCAACTGCAGTTGCCCCTGATGTGGCAACTGCAGTTTTACTGGCATGGCAACTGTAGTTGCATGGGTATGGCACCCGCAGTTGTTCCTTCATGGCAACTGCAGTTGCCATGGCATGGGAAATGTAGTTGCATTGGCATGGCAACTGCAGTTGTTCCTCCATGGCAACTGCAGGTGTCCAGGGATGGCAACAACAGTTGTCCAGGGATGAGAAGTGTAGTTTTTAATTCATGGCAACTGTAGATGTCCAGTCATGGCAATTGTAGTTGTCAACTATGCTCCTTCTGCTAATTGAGCATCCGCAACTTCACTTTTTTTATGGACTCACCTGTGTATGACGTCGATGGCAGGTACATGGGTGCTGCCTGATGCCACGTGCTGCATGAAGGCTCTGCATTTTCACCCGTGATAACTCGTGAGTCCTTTTGCCAGTTTTTTTGCATGTTCATTTTTCATGTCCACAGCAGTATGTGCTCTTTTTTCGTTTTGCATTACCTTGATTAGCCATACTAGCTAGTTGAAGTTGGTTGCCCGTACATTTGTCAGTGTTAGCGCCTTATGACTGAACTTGCCACGGGGCCCCCTATCAGTGTTTTGGTCATAAGAACCTGCGAAAAAATGACAGTGTATGACATAAGTAGAATGTCATCTTCATCGTTGCGAAGATGGCAACTGTTCTCTTCTTTTGTTATCACGCATCATACCTACGCCTGCATACTGTTCTAGTAGTGGCAGCAACGGCCCTGCAGAGATGAGTTGACTGTACTCTGATGCATTCCAAGGGGGCGTTTCTGGCCTTTGAGAACCCCAAGCATCAGCGCCATCTTCGTGATTTATTCTTTCCGTGTCTCGCTTCTTTCCGATGTGTTCTCAATCACTGGATGAACAAGAAGGCATCAACAATCCACAAGAATTGTATTCTTCTGCTGCTTACACATAGAAGATAGGGATGGCAAGCAACATGTCAAAATAGGTGGCAGCTACTGACAACGAAAGGTGGCAACTGTCGTTATACACAAGTGGCAATTAATTTTCCCACCCCCTTCATTCCAAAAATTGTCCTTCCTGCCCTTTTTTAGGGATTCCTACTCATCCATTTCATACCCAACTACTTGCGTCAATTAAACTATGAACTTAAGTTAATCTCAAACGTAGTACATGGCAGATCTGGTGTATTCTGCCTGGCAATTGCGAATATACACTGAACCATACAGTGTTCTACCCCTATAGCATGGACCCAGTACAAGATCGGGAGATTTTCAGCCTTAAGGATAAGAAGGATGAGATCGGGAAGATTTCACCTGGTTTTAGATGATCATCTCTGGAGGGCTGGGTTGGAGTGGGGGGCTGGGGGTGGGGAGGGTTGGGGTGTGGTTTGCGGTGGGAGCGCCCTACGGATCTGCCCTGGTTGACATGGCAACCAGAGATGGCCGGTGACGAAGGTCGGGGTTCGAGAGGTGGGGGACGATGGCGGCAGACGAGAGAGGGATGGATCGGAGGCCGGGAACGGCTGGGTCGTGCGGGCAGCGGGTCGTCTGGCCCGAACGGGGCAGTGCGGGCGGGGTTGCCACACACCGGACGTGCGGGCCGTGCTTTTGTGCGCGCGGACGTGGTCGTGCGGGCCAGTTCATGTCCATGCCACACGAGGCGTGCGGGCGGGTTCCCGTCCATGCCACACGTGTGGCAGTTATTCGGACCCATAATCTATTGTTCATGCTCGTGCAAAGAGTCCACAAAAGCTAGTTTAATATAGGGTTAGGAGGTATCACAAATGAAACTGCAAGTATTGTTTGAACTAGTGGTCATAGTCACTTCGAGGTCAACTCAAACTATGGTGCGTGGGTGTGTCCAGCCAGAACGAGCTGTAATTGGTGATAAAGCAGTGCGATAGTGCGCCCGACGCTAGGCTGAGAGAAGCGGAAACCAAAAATCTTATGAAAGATGGGATCTTGCTGCAGTAGGAACGAGAGCAACTGTGGTGTCTGGCTAGGAACCAGCGTAACAAAACTTCTCTTCGGTCGAGGAAACTAAAGCCAGCTTCGGACTAGGTTGTTCCTGGCCAAAAGCATTGCCCGTGGGCTGTCGCAGCTTTCTCATGGGCATCAGGAAGAACTCAATGCCGCGGCTAGCACCAAGGCCCAAATGACCATGACAAAGCTTCAATACAGGGATTTGACTGCACGACCCTACTGCTACAATTACAAAATTGGGATTGAAGAGGCTGGATCCTGGTTCAGTATACCCCATATCTAACCATCCGTTTCAATGATGAGACACGTGCGTGATTTTTTTCTCTTGATCGGATTAACAAGTGGAGTTCAAACTATTAGGTAAACAACACATTAGAGCAACAATATGTGAGAAACAAAGGAGATATTTTTCCAATTATCTATCTATCTATCTATCTGTAAACCAATTCTATTATTTACTACAAGGAAAATGAGGGTTTTCTAGGATTTAACTAGTGAATATAGAAAAACAGGATATGGACATCAATTAGCATCCAGGACGTGTCATCGCATTATTTTAAAATACGTATAGTCTCGAACATCCCACGTTAATTAGAAAATACAAGCCCATGATCTGCTAAATCGATTAAAACTATAAATCTATGAGCATTTAATCTACGTAACATATATAACCAAATGGGACACATAATTGTTTTGATAGTTGAACAGGGATGATACAATTACATTTCTAGCTCCCCTTTTGTTTTGCTGAAACTATGCATGGCAGTGTGTTTACCTTCAATCCGGTTTCATATTGTGGGTTTAGGCTCCTACCATTGGAATAGACGTTCACGGCTCTCTGCCGTGATTCCCCATGGCGGCACTTCATCTCCTCCACTGTCATGCTTGCCAAACATGTCACTGAACAAACCAGCCTTGGTTGACCTCCATGTCTTCTTGTTCAATGAGATTTTGTAGAGAGGTCAGTCAAGGTACTCCATGGCCTTGAAAGAAAAGAAGGATTATCTAAAAAGTACTCCTTGGCCTCGAAAGAAAAGAAAGAGTATCTAAAAAGGATGAAGAGAGAAAAGAAGGTCAACTTCACACACACAACTGTACTAGCTAGTGTTGTTCGACTAATTCTGCATTTGCTTCACATACCAAGCAAGATGGGTTCACTTCGACACCAGCGGCATCTATCCTGATCGACCATCCAGGAGAAGCAACACATGTGCTCTGGATAGAAGATACAGCGGGGAAGAAGCATCCCACAGCAACACATGATAGGGGAGGCTGGCCACATGGAGATCACCTGTCAGTCATGGTAGCAGCTCATCCCACGGACGGTTACTAATGTCCAATGACAATGCAACCAGATCCAAACAGCAACGAAGCTGCCTGAAGCGCGTTCTCGTTGCGCCCAGCTATGGGTCAAAAATGTGTGTCAACAGGGTCGTCAGCAACCTTGAGATACGCATTGAGAGGCTGGGCGCTTGGCCCTCCACCCTGGACTGTTATACACCCGTGCTACCACATACCCATAGCCCAATTGGCCGACATAGTGACAACCTTGATGTGTGTTTATCATGATTAGATAAATGACCTTGTGTTGTTTTTTGTCAACAAAAAAATTATAAAGACATTGGATAAAGAATTATGTCCATCGCACTGCAACAAACACGGACATGTGCTCATCAAGTCATTAAGTTAGTGATACTCATTGTTCACATATAGCCAATATCTGAACCTATACCTCAATTGAAGTGATCCATAGGAATTGTGTTTTCCAGTAACATGTGTTACTCCTGCTCCCGCCTCCCTATGGTAATCAACCCTATCTAAGGACCACGAAATAAGACATTCACTTTGCATCCTTGCCACTGGGCGTTTTCTTTTGTCTCATATTCTCACCACCGGCTATCGATTTATGCCAGATTCAATGACTCCCATCTCTCCCATGTCCTTTCTACTCCCCTCTCCCTCTCGACCAACGAACATGGCGAGCTAGTCGATGATGCCGCGCCCGCTCCCCACTCGTTATTGCCGCACCCACTTAATTCCTGCCGTTTTTTCCACTCCCCCGTCCCCATTATCTTCTTATCCCCATCTCTCCCTTTTCTACCCATCCATTTATCCTCTATCTCCCTATATCCCTCGATTCCGGAGGGATGGACACCAACCGGTGAACTCTGTACCTTCCGCCACTGCAACCGCTAGGGCTGGGGCAAGGTGGAGGTATCACGAAGCTGCAGATGTCTCATTTTTTGTGTGGTTCAAAGCCTTTGCCAAGTGTCATGAAATGGGCACTCGACAAACTAAATGGACATATGTAAGGTGCATTTATGTTTGTTGTCTACAATTACTTTAATATTACCTGGTACACGTATTAGACACTTGGTAGAGGCTTTGTTGGGAGCACGACAGAAGGAACTTGGCAAAGCTCACATTGCCTAACAGGGGTAAGCTCAGCACTGAGCAAATCATTTACTAAGTTCATATGTCGCTTCGCCAAGTACAATGGGTACTCCGGAAATGAAATTCTAGCAGCACCCGTTACTACCGGGGTCTTGCATGCACGCCATGTGTGCATGTATGCACAATGCATACGAGTACTCTACTAAATTCAACTATTTCATACTATTTTCGTGGGACCACCCACTGTATAGGAACTGGGTATTTATTGCATCAAGGCTGGTTTATTTTGTCATCCCACGGTCCACCCAACCATACTTTTAGTCTTATTATAAAATTTGTATCACTTTTAACATTTTAACCATTGATCCGATTTAGAATGCGTTTGCAGACTCATGTAAGATATTTAAATCTATACAACAAGGTCAAACTTGAACATGTTCTAAACAAGTTCAAAGTCTTCCCTTCTACAGCAGGATCTTCTTCCCTCATAGTGTATGTGTCCTCCAGCTCGCATGAAGAAAAAAATATGTATGAGAGCTTTGCAGCAAGAACACACCACAACATCTTTCTTCTCTGCATCCTTCACCATCTCCTTCTTACAAGAAGACAGGCACCCATCCTAGAGATCTCCACCGTAGAGTAGTTCGCGCAGGTACTGCATGTCACTCGCCGCCTAATGGCCATCCTCCGCGCCGAAGAGCCCGTCAATGAGAAACCAGAGGAGGCATAGTGGCCTGAGGACAAAGTAGGTTGGGGAGCCCGCGAAAGTGCGGGGGAGAGCAGCTGCGGCGGCAGCACATGAAACCCTAATGCGTGCGAGGGTGTCATGTACATGGAGAGGAGCAACTCGAGCCTCGAGGTAGGGGCAGCAACGGAAGAGGAAGGCGGGGGTGGCGAACCCTAGAAGATAGATGGGTGAGTGACACAAGGATCAGAGAGATCAAGAGAGGGGAGGAGTTGGGTCGATCTTATGTCTGAGGAGAAAAAACACGGGAGAAAACCGGGTGGAGGGGTGGTAGGAGGAGGTGAAGTGAAAAAAATTAGACGAAAATAAACCATGGAGGGGAGGCTACCAAGTCCCACTTTAGAAGTAGAGATAGGCATATCTTTGCCGTACATAGAATATGATTTGTAATCATTTGATACCTTATCTCTAGGATATGCTTGTTGCCCTGCAAGCCCGATACTTTATATGAACTGCCATAGAGACTTCATATAATATGCGTAGAATCATGTCAATTCTCTCTTTTCTAATCGTCTTTCATGGTATTCGAGCCAAGATGTCTCAAGTTGAGACCCTTCCAACACATGCCTAGACGTGATGGGAGTGCTAAAATAGATTTACGGCCTCTCTTCTTCTGTTCGGACTAATGGTTCAACTAGTTGGAATATGAATTCAATTTTCGTATGTGCCGTTAGTTCTGACCTAGGTCTGCCACAACATTCCCGACGCACTAACCCCAGAAAGGTCGCTGAGGATCTCCGTCGGGGGCTGCGGAACTCGAAGCTAGCGTTCATCCATCGACCGTGTTGATCGGCTGCCTAGAGTATTTTTTCTGATACATTGATTGGGATTCCTTTCTGTCTCGCCGATGGATTGACTGGTGTTCTTTTTATAATTTTTCGATCTGATATCAGTTTGCATCGCTTGCCGCCCCGTAGACCCTTGACGTGCATATGCTACTGCGGAGGCTTCACGCAATGCGCCAGATGTCCTACTGCGGAGGACGCTTGCGCGGTTCTACGTTGGCCAGTCAACCAGTGCCGTATGGACCGAGCCCACAGACGCGGGCGTTGTTGGTTGCTCACGTACGTGCCGCTGGTGCAACTAAAATAAGCGTGCATGCGTTGGTGCGGTCCGCTCCTCACGCTCGCTCAACAATCCATGCCGCATGACCCAGACCACACGCGTGTCGGTGCAGGTCTTGCTTGATCGCGTCACCAACGTCTCATGACTTCAGCCTGCAAAGTGCATGTGGTCAGGTGCTCCATCAATATATCTAGCACTTACGAAATTTTGTAGTTTCTTCTCCCACTTTCTCTCCTCTTCTGCTTCGACGTCGACGTCGCCGCCGCCCCGTACTCCGCCCCCGTCCCGCGCCGTCCCCGTCGCCGCCCCCATCCCCGTCGCCGTCCCAGCCGTCGTCGCTGCGTCTCGCCGCAGCCCCGGTCGCCCCTGTGAGCCCCCTGCGCGCGCCATGGTCGCGACCGCGCGCGCGCACGCACACACACACGCATCCAGCACTAGTGCAGAACCGGGCAATAGCACCGGTTCGCAAGGCCCTTTAGTGCCGGTTCCGTAACCGGCACTAAAGTCTGGGCACTAAAGCCCCCCCCCCCCTCCTTTAGTACCGGTTCAGCACGAACCGGGGCTAAAGGGCAACCACGTGGCACGAGCCAGCTCCGGGGGCCGGGAGCCCTTTAGTACCGGTTGGTAACACCAACCGGTACTACGAGGTTTGGGGGGGTTTTGGTTTTATGATTTTTTTTCATTTAAATTTGTGTTATCAATTTAATTTAGGATTGTTTTACGTTATAATGAGTTGTTATACTTGATATGGATATGGATATGGCATATATATATATATATACTTGATCACTTAGCTAGGATCCATATCCAGTTCAAACTAATTTGCGGTTTTTTTCATAAATGATATATATAAATGAGCAAGCATCTCTACTATACAGATACCCACCCACAACGGTCAGGGCTACCCCAGGCCGCCCATTGCTGGCACGATACGGGGTCAGGAATTTTTTGAATCATTGGATTTAGCAGCCCTGCATGCAGGCCGTCTGCTTGCATATTTGCCTCCAGTGTCTTCTTTAAAAGGGATTAGTCTAACGAGTTCGTTAGCGATGATGCCCTGACGGGGTTAACTGGGCCGTTGGATGTGGTAATTGGAGGCACCATTCACCAATGCGGGTCTTTTGGGCCATCAATTTCAAGCTGCTTCATTCCTCACTGCAGTGTTGACTGGGTGCGGCAATACCCATTAGGCCTGCGTGTGGGTCGAGTTGTGTGGGGTAAATACTGGAGGAGTCGGTATAACTCCGTCTCTCATCTTGTTTTACGGCCCCTCATTTTCCTTCCTTGCTCTGTCAAGACAGCAATAACATACCTCCAGTTCCCTAGGCCCTCCGCCCCTGCTCTCCACTCCACACGCTCATCCCGTAGTTGCTACCTCTCTCGAATCTCATCGTTGGGCATCTCTTCCTATGACCGTCTCTGTCCACCCTCCGACCTTGTTCTGCAACTTCTGTGTTCTGCCCTCGAGCTAGGGTTACAACTGTTGGGCGGCGTGAGCAGGAGGACCGCGTGCTCAAGGGGGCATCATGGTTTAAGAACATGTCACAAGTGTCAATCCATATGCAGCATGCATCCAGATAATAATCGGTAAAATAATGTAACTAGCACATTGCGCAAAGAAGAAAATGGCAATAACGTATATGCTGAGATTACCCAAATATAGTGTGGGCACCATCATGGAGAGAACCGCACTTGCTCCTCTCGTCTGGCCTACATGTGTAGAGCATGAACGTGTAGAACGCCGTTGTGGCCGCCTAGCTTGGCCAAGATGGTAAATCAGTTTCATAGGTTTGACAACTTTCAAGCTATTAATACCATAATTATCAAATCTCGGATGCAGAAACAAACAGACAGTGTTATGGGTGCGGCAGGCCATCCACAGCCCCAGGGCACTAAATACTACTCCCTTCATTCCACAATTCTTTTCGTGGTTTCAGTTCAAAATTTAAGCAAACCACAACAAGCATAACGGAACAACTAATAGAAAACAAAAATGACTGTGGATCATTCAATTTTGATCACAAATAACTTCTGATTTATAATACGCAACACTAAGTTTTTACTACTATAGGTATGACACTACATGTACTATTATCGTTGTGCCTCTCAGCTAATCCTCCGATGAAATACCACATACCCTCCAAACCCAGTATGATGATCCGCACGTTACTTCTTCTGTGCAGATGTGGTCTCCGCCACGGGGGCCACTTCAGGGTTAGCCACGAGGATTGTTAGCGGTGACAATGGTGTAGAAGGAGGTTGTGGCAACCCCCTTAACTTTGTCCAATACGTATCTCTGGTGGCACTTGAGGTGGGAAAGTCTTTTGGATTTTAGATGCCCACAGACGAGACCCAAAATGTGAGGTTTCTATCATTTTCGGTGTGGGTGGGTTCTCGTTTACTCGGTCACCGACAAAGACAATTCCAACCTCTGCCTGCTGGGTGGCAAGGTTTGGCTATGGAGGCAGCTGTAGTGGGAAGGACTCCACCACGTGGTTGTCGTCAAAGATTGGCAGCAGAAGTAGTGTTGACACCAGCACATTATGGCCATTGCCCTCACCCTACCCAAATGTTGATGAGGCGGTGGACGCGGTGGCAGGGGTGGCGCTACCGCACTAGAGAGTAGCCAAGCTCTTCTCCTCTGCAGAGCAGCCACCATGTGTTGGAGTAGTACTAGATATAGTCAATGACAACATTGGACTCGCAGCGGGCTAACGTTATGTAGTTAGTTGTTGGATTGATGCAGGTGGTTTGAGGTGAAAAACTGCCGCCAATGTTTCACTAATACAGGTGGTTTCAGAAGAGTAACCACATCCGGACTTCACTATAGGCGGTTCCTTATTTTCAACCACCTCCATTATGTTCGAACACACAAATAACCGCTACCGTGGGATTATTATAGGCACTTTTGTACATTGGTGACACAACCGCTTCCAATGGCCACTTCTAATGCCCGCTTTTGCACTAGTGCGAGATCCCTAATTATCACAGTTACTAGATGGATGTGTCCATGTATCTTAGTGCTTTACTTTATACATGGTGTTTTTACGATTCAGGATTTTCCTATCCCTAGATTAGCTTGGTAATGAGGTTACATATTATTGAAATACAGCCCCCCCCCCCACCCCACACACACACACACACATTCACGCGTACGGTCAATACTATACCTATCAATGAATGATACACAAGCTTTGCATATTGGCGAAAATAATAACAATTTTAATCATTACTCTATCTGAATGCCTCAGTGCCTTCTCCTTAGTGATCAAGTGTTTCTCTACAGTGATTTAGTTATAACGGCAACTTAATATTGAGGCGACTTAGTGTCGAAGTCGCTGAACCCCATCTTTTGAATTCGCTGATATATATAATTCGGAGAAGAAGGATGGTTGTTACTTGGATCGCAATGGCCAGAACCTAGTAAGTTGTCTCACTGGGTCCGTTTGATAACATGAGATCACGTCCCACTCTCATACAAATCGACTGTTGCTTGGATAGCTTGCGAAACACTGTCCCCAATCATTACACTAAGGAGCCACTAAAACAACAATTATTGGATCTCCCCAACTTTATCTCGATTTAGAACAATCGATCAAAAGTTACGGGGCATGCGCAGGGCGCCCCAATAAACCGGACTAAGACTAACATGCTATAGGACCACACGCATGAGGGACTTTATGAATAATTGCATTTAAGAGCTATGCATGCAAGCCAGCTGCTTCCAGTTTTCCCCCAACTTGATGTGAACCTACATCAGGGTACGAAAGAGGCAGTGCACATGCAAATGGATGGGGCAGTGCACATGCCACAGAAAAATAACAACCGGTTGGATGGGGATCCGTAAAAGGCATCACATAGAATTTGTATCCATCTACACGTCCAATGTATGAGGTCTCACAAAGTTATCTTAGTTTTACATATTTCTGCCACAATCATCTATCCATGCTCGTGCAATAGGTCGGCAAAAGCCAGTTCAATCTAAGGTTAGGAGGTATCTGGAATCAAACTACATGCTAGGGGCCGATACGGGGTGGGAGATGGATACCTCGATTCAACGGCTAAGGCTCCCCCGGGTCGCCCAACGTTGGGACGATACGGGGTCATGAAGTTTTCGAATCACTGGATTTAGGAGCCGTGCATCCAGTTCGTCTCCTTGCATATTGCCCTGACGTTTCTTTTTAAGAAGGTGCTGGTCTACCCAGCCCGTTGAGCGGTGCAACCATGACGGGGTAAACTTGGCCGTTGGATGTGATAACTGCAGCCACATTCCAGCATTGCAAGTCTCCAGGGCCGTCCATTTTGAGCTCGTTCTGTCACAGCAGGGCTGTTTGGGTGCGTCTGCGCACCTCCGTGTCTGCCCACCCTCTTACCTTGGACTCCAACATCTATGCTCTACACTGGAGCTAGGGTTGCAGCGGCTGGGCGGCGATGAGCGGCAGGACTGCGCTATCAAGAGAGTTGTCAACGGGTAAGAACAAGTCACATGTGTCAATCCAGTTGCAGCATGCCTCTAAATAATCGACAGAAATGATGTACCTAAAGCATCTATTTCTTTATTATGTACTAAAAGAAAATTACGGCTCAAAAATAGAGGAATTAGCTAGAAAATCCCACAATAATAAAAAACATCTGGCCATCAGTTGCACTGTTTTTGAGATAACTCACCACTCATGCCGAATGGTAACATCTGGCCATCAGTTTAACACACGTTAAAACAGCAGATGCAGATTGTCGCCTTCTTTCTTATCCAGAAGCTCAACGGAGAATGACGTCCCTAGGCTATCGCGACCTGGGGTAGTCTCTTAACTCTGGCGCCCCTGCCATCCTCGGCCGAACCAGCGAGGTCATGTCCGATTGAGTGATCGAGCGGATCAATATTCTCTTGCTCGGGGTCGGAGATTGGCTCCTCCGATGATGATGAGGCGCCGACAGTTGGTGTCGCGATGGCCGTAGAGGTTTTGGGAGAAGGAGATGATGCGGCCGTTTTGCCCATGGGTACGGGTACCCGCGGGTACCCTACCCGAAAACAATGGGCATGGGCAAGATTTGAAGAGATTTTGTACCCACGGGTAATGGGTATCCATACCCGCAAAATATATGGGTAGGGTATGGGTATGAAATTTTGCCCATGGGTAACTCAATGGATACCCAGGAAAATTTTATTAATAGAAATAACTCCTATGGCATGTAGGATCAACATCCAACTTCTGTGGCCCACCCTAAATCTCGTATTCCTTATACCGGCCATGACTCATAGGGCTTTAATTACCATGGTTTTAAATAGCCTGCTATAGCGTTTAGAAAAGGTCTCGCGCTAAGAGTCATTTGTTCAAACACTTGAGCAAACATTTTAAATAGCTCCGCTATAGCATTTAGAAGAGGCCCGCCGCTAAGAAGCTTAGCGCGCTATTTAAAACTTTGGTAATTACCTGGCCACCACTTCTCCTACGTCCTATGTGACTCCTCGAAAAGATTAAATCTCGACTCCTCGCTACCAGACTCTTGTCCAATTCCCGATCCAGCAACCTCCCATTCCCACCACTGCCTCCCACTGCGTTGGGCTTCCACAAACCATTGATCATACTCCCTGGATACCTCCAAGAGGTCACCCATCAGAGGAGCTCGCGTTAGTGCTATATTGCTCGCCCATCATCACTTGAATTTTAAATTAATTTTCAACCTGTTAAAATTTTAAATGTTATATATTGAACTCACCGGATACCCATTGGGTATAGAATACCCGATGGGTATGGGTGTGGGTACCAATTTACGCCCATGGGTAATAAAGTGGGTGGGTATAGAAATTTTCTATGTGTATGAGTTTGGGCCGAAGGAGGTTGTACCCACCCATACCCTACCCAATGCCATCCCTAGATGATGGTGTGGATTGGACCCCGGCAGCGCGCCGGAGAAAGAAGACCGAAGCAGATATCCTGCAGGAATTCTAGATCGATGCGGGTTTTCCAACAACCGCGTCCCATTTCTGGGAGAGGCGATCGCCGTCACTGCTCAAATCGTCACCAAATCGTCAAGCTGTGGATTTCTCATGCACGTTGCAGGAGAAGACCATGGACGAGACGGAGGCGGTACAAACCAGGGCTAGGTCGGCATCGCCGGCTGGCCCGGTGGCAGTGGTCCATCCCGGCAGGACTTTTGCATCACCGTCAGGGTTGAGGCTGTCCCGAGCGCCACACATGGGGAGCTGGCGTGGCCTCTTGCCGCCGCATAGGCTCACTCCTCCGCCGATTCTAGGCTATTTCCTCAATGTGGCCAAGATGATCCCTTCCTCGGCTGGTAGAGGGTGCTCACTAGCGACATGTTCTGGTCTAGTATCGGAGGACCGAGCTGATGGCTCGGAAGCAAGATCATAGGACATTCAAATCGGTTCATCCTCGGAGCACGGTCCACGTTGCATGCAGAATGCGAACAGGGCCAAGACCGCTCGTGGGCTTTCCTAATTCGAGGCATGCATGCTCTCTGGGAGAACATCCTACACTCACATCGGTTGGGCGGTCTGACACATCCAAGCCGCCATCGACCGCATCGTCCTCGTCGACATCATCTAGCGCCATGCAACCGCGAATCGCCGGGTCGCAGTGGATGCCATCGCCGACTCCTGCACCAATCTCATCTGCCGGCGACTCTTGATCCTTCGTGGCGTTCGCAGCAGGATTTTATCACACAAATTGGTTACTTGTCGTCTATCAAGAAAAAATCAAGAGTACTTCAAGGTAACATATTTATTTTATATTTTGTATGTACTAAACAAATATTCAATGTGTTCTAACGCAGTTGAATTTAACTATTTTAAGTTGAAATGGATAACGTCTGCAACATTTGTCGAACTGGTGTACTACCGTGCATCTTAGATCATGAACAAGTACCACAATTCTGTGCGATATTTCCAGACAATCATCGTTATGGGATTGGGTGTCAATATTTTTGGGTTTGTAATGTGATATGTAACTATATTATATATCAAATTATGGTGTAACTTATTACGTGCACTTATTATGTATATAATGTACCTTGCCGAGGAGTTATGCAATTTAGGCACTACATCCAACAACGCTATTTCACAGCCGAGACTTCTCACGGATCAAGTTATAGGATGTGTGAGAGAGATAATGGAGATACGATTCGTATATTTGTCATTGGATGGGATTATTTCTGCTATGACTACGGCATAAGAACGGGAGACACGATACATTTTCACTAAAGCTGTAGAGATTTTGTGATGTATATGTCCCCAATACATCAAAATGGTGAACCAAAAGGATATATTTAGTAGGTACATATTGTTTTATAACTGGTTGTTATTTTTAGTGATATTTTTTATAATTAACAACTGTTCAATTTTTTAAATTCATAAAGATGACGTATTTGACGAAATAGAAAGACCTGTTGCATACAACAATGAGTTTAACCAAAAACAAAGGTAAGTCAACAACATGCACACTATATTTCAGACGTGTGATGAATATCCTGTGCAGGTCCATTGCTTTACAGCTGCGAGCATGTATGATAATTATTTGGTAAGTAATATACAATATGTAAAATATAATCTCATGAATTCACATTTTACTAAAATCTGTTTTTTTAATGCAGGTAATACACAGATCAATAATTGGTAGCCTTGGTCTACAACAGTATGGTTCAATTTTGTTACAAATGAGCCGGCAAACACACCAATCTATATAGAAGTTGATTATCAGATTAAGAGAGATGGCCGTCTCAAAATTAATGAAAATGCATGGGTAATTTCGCAAGTCTTCAGGGGATAGATGTTAAGACGTGTGTTGTAATACTTGTTATTTCTCGAAACAATAAGCAAGAAGTGATCTTGAGATTAAAAACTTCTACAATAATTGCAAGTCAAGTATTAAGTTCTGAAGAAGACTCAGACGATGAATAATAGAACAATTACTTTTTTAGATAATTTTTCAAATAAGTACTTATTTTCTTAGAGTATGTATTACAATGATTTATAACTTTTTAAGTATGTATTAAAATGATATCTATTTATTTATTTATTTATGTATTACAATAATTTAAATATTTTTATAGGGTATGTTTATATTTCTTTCAGAGTACTAGTAAGCGTGCACGTGCAACACACGATCTTATAGATCAATAAATTTAAAATTCTTTTAACATTAGTTTATAATAAAGGCCCACCCTAATTAAATACATATCAGCTCAATATGTTCTGTGCTCCAAGGAGTGTATAGGATGCAGAGTGTCTTCCTGCTTAGAATATCTTTCCGTCAAAAAGAACATTGACCCCATCTTCGAGCTGCTCAATCGAACAATTATTCCCAGTCAAAAATACAAATACCTCAAACTTTTATGAATTCGTATTGGTGGCTAACTCTCAGGCCACAGTCAAACTGGCATGATTAGTGTAGCTGGGTTTACAACTGGACAAGATAGACAATATAAGCTGACAAGCCATGCATTACAAATTTAACCAAAATTTCACAAAATAGGTACGTTCACAATAGCAGTATATACAGCCGGTGGGAATAAACGTTCCATGTCTAAGCGATACTGCGCTTTACTTTGACCGGATCTATCTTCTCCTCCGGAGGTGGATGTTTCTTTGCTTTCACCGCTTGAAAGAAGTTTGTCACTTCGGCTTCCATGATCTTTGCGGTTTCCTCCACGGTCCTGTCGTATGGTAACTTCTCTGGAGGCTTGAGAGATGGACCGAATTTGTATTGCCTTTCGCCTCTGACTGTACTACTAGACGCCGGAGCAGACGGAGCGGCTGCGGCTGTCTTCTTTCCTTGCTTACGAGGCGGAGGAGAAGGACTACGACGCGCCGGAGCAGCCGGAGCGGCGGCGGGTCTCTTCTGCCTTTGCTGCCGAGGTGGAGAAGGAGGAGGCCGGCTGCTCGGGCGCGCCGGCGCAGGCGGAGAAGGAGGCGGAGTGCCGCCACGCGCCGGAGAAGGAGGCTGAGTGCCCTGATCACTCGCCGGAGGAGGAGGCAGAGGAGGAGGCGGAGTGCCCTGACTCGCCGGAGGAGGAGGAGGAGGCGGAGGCGTCCAGTTCGGAAGGTTGATGAGCTTCTTCCGCCATAGGCATGGAGTCTTCAGAGAAGAACCCAGCCGAGTCTCCCCTTCACCCGTAGGGTGGTCAAGCTCGAGGTCCTCAAATCCGTCCGTTATTTCATCCACCATCACCCTAGCATATCCTTCTGGAATCGGCCGGTAGTGATAAGTTGCGCCAGGTTCAGGAGGTGCAACAGAGCCAACAACCGCCTTGACTTTCAATTTCAGCCATTGCGTCATAAGGTGGCAATGTTGAGACTCCGTGATAGCATCCACGGGGTAGCTAGCAGGAGCCGTGAAGATAGGCTCCGGAAGCAGCTCGGTGGAAGCCACGCTACTTCTCCGTTGAGATGGCGGGGTAGCTTCGGGGGTAGCTTCGGCAGGTCGCTTGCTGCGAACTGCGTCTCATTCCTCTAGCGCTTGTACCCTTCCGTGCAACGCCTCTATTTCGGTCAACTCCACTTTCCTCTTCCTCCCCCGGCCTTTGTAACCGCCTGCCTCGGGAAACCCAGCCTTCCACGAAATGGAGCCTGGCGTGCCTCGTGTCCGTCCGGGGTGCTCAGGATTCCCGAGGGCCTGTGTGAGCTCGTCGTTCTCTCTGTCCGGAACGAACGTCCCTTCCTGCCCTTTTTCGATAAACTCATGAAGCCTCGTGATGGGTGTCTTTAGCTGCTCGTCCGTCCAAACGCACTTCCCTGTTTCAGGATCCCATGTTCCCCCTACCCCGAAGTCCTTGAATGGTCTGGCCAGTGCAATATCTCTTGTTCGATCCCTTTATCAATCAGGTCATTCTCAGCCTTGTCCCACAACCGCCGTGCTTTCAGGTAGCCACCTGACCCCGTGCGATGGTGATGCTTCTTCTTTGCGGCATTTATCTTGTTTGTCGCTGACATCTTCTTGGCCTTCTCAGAATTTTTTTGGGCGACAAATGTGTCCCAGTGATCTTTGATCTTCTCAAGTCGGCCGATGAATTCCGGAGTCTTGTCATGGTCGACAAACATTGATTTCAGCTCATTCTTCCACATCCTGAATAGCTCAACCATCTTCTTAAGAGCATGAGCCTTGATCAATGGCTCTTTAACTGTCTTCTCCGGATCCTCCTCTGGCGGTAGGGTGAAATTTGCCTTCGGCGCAGTCCAAAGATCAGCTTTCTGCCTATCGTCGACATAACACACCCCAGAGTCTTCGTCCTTAGGCTTAAACCTTTGCTCAATGCTGATCGGGATCATGTCCCTAACAAGAACCCCGCACTGAGTAAAAAATGCTTGCTTGGTCCGGAGGGGTTCAATCGGTTGGCCATCGCGATTGATTTCGGTGATCGTGTACCTTTCATCCGAGCGCAACTTTCTCTTCGGGCCTTGTCTCTTTACCGAAGTTTTGCTCGATCCGGAGGGCTAGAAAATAAGAAAGAAGAGAGTTAATATGTGTACATACCAAAAACAATTAATGCATCAATTAGCTATAGTCAGCACATGCTTAATTAATATATATACCTGGCCGGACTCCGTTCGGTCACCGGAGCCGTCCTCACGGTGTTCTTCTTCCATCGACATTCGGTGACCGGAGCCATCATAATCATGTCCTTCCTCCTCCATTGTTTGATCACCGCAGCCTGCTTCTTCACCCTATCCTTCCAGACCATCGGTGTCATTGAGAAACGACAATACGACATCACTTCCGGCTGCGATTATTTCCCCCAACACCGCTTCTGTTGTTTCGTCTCGGGGGTGCTCCATAGTTTCTGCAAATAGTTACAACATGGCAATTATTATTCAAACATGACAGATGGATATATTAGTGGCAAACGTAGAACTAGCTAGCTAATCACAATAAGGAATCATATTAGTGGCTCGCCGCTTCTCTAGGGTTTGGGGTGGCCTCGACAACGCTTCAATGGTTTGGGGTGGCCTCGACAACGCTTCAAGGGCTTGGGGTGGCCTCGGCGAGAACGCTCTTTTAACTTGGTAAATTTGGGTGGCCCCGAGAGAGTTTGTCGGGTAGGGGCGCGGCAGGAGGGGGTAGGAGACCGACATCGTTTTTTCTAGGGTTTGGGTGTCCTCGAGAGTTTTGGTATAAGTTATGGCGGTCGAGAGGGGGTATATATATCGACCTCCCCTCATGTCGAAGTTATCGGGGAGGGGGTTATATCGACAACGACGATATACATACATGGTAAAATAATGTTATCGGGGAGGGGGTATGTCGACCCCCCCCCCCCCCATGTTGAAGTTACCGGGAGGGGGTATATCGACAACGATATACCCGATAAAAAAAAAGAAGATGAAGAAGAAATAAAAAGAGGAGAAGAAGAAAGGAATAGAGGAGAAGATTGAAGAAAAAAAGAAGAAAAAAGAGGAGAAGAAGAAAGGAATAGAGGAGAAGAAGAAAAAATAGAATATTTCCTATTTTTTCTTCTCCTCTATTCCTTTCTTCTTCTCCTCTTCTTTTTCTTCTTTTTTCCTCTTCTTCTTTATTTCTCCTCTTCTTCCTCTCCTCTTCTTCTCCTTTCTTCCTCTTCTTATTTTCCTTTTTCCTCTCCTTTTTTTTCTTCTTCTTCCTTTCCTAGCTAGATATATAAATTTTTTCTAAAAATGTAACTTTTGCATATATAAAACTTTTTCTTCTTCTTCCTTCTTCCTTCTCTTCCTTCTTCCTAAATATATAAAACTTTTCTAAAAGTGAAACTAACCTAAAATGTACTAAATCTGAGAACATATATACATAAATTTTTTCTAAAAATCTAACTTTTGCATATATGTATTTTTAAAACATCATGCATATTACAATTAAAAAATACATACATACATATATGAACATACATAAAAAAATACATATATCTCAAAAATACATACATACATATATGAAAATCTAAAAACATGTAAAAAATTTAGCATATATAACTAAAAAAGCACGGCGGCGGCGGGGCCCGTAGGGGCGCGGAGCTCACATCTGAGGGACGCGTCGGGGCAGGAGCAGGGCGGCACGGCGGGCGGCGTCGGGGCGGGCAGGGGCGCGCGGCAGGCGGCGTCGGTGTGAGCAGGGGCGCGGGGAGTGGCGGCGAAGTCGGGGCAGAGGGCAGTGGCGACGGCGGCGGCGACGACGAGGTGGGGCAGCCCGACGGCGTCGGCGATGACGCGGTGGAGCAGCCTGACGACGTCGGGGCAGGGCTCGGCGGCGACGGCGAGGTGGAGCAGCCTGACGGCGTCGGGGCAGGGCTCGGCGGCGATGGCGACGAGGAGCAGAGTGGGGGCGTCGGGGCGGAGAAGAAGTGATTTTTGCAGAAACAGCTAAGTGTTTTCTTATATAGACGAAGCATTGGTCCCGGTTCGTGGCACCAACCGGGACCAATGCCCCCCTTTTGTCCCGGTTGATGCCACCAACCGGGACCAAAGGTCTCTTTTCAGCAGCCCAAAGGGCGGGAAGCAGAGGTGTTTGGTCCCGGTTGGTGGCACCAACCGGGACGAAAGGGGGGGCATTGGTTCCGGTTGGTGCCACGAACCGATACAAATGCCCCCCCCCTTTAGTCCCCGTTGGTAGCACCAACCGGGACCAAAGGCCGCTTGTTGCCCACGTCGCGGCCAAAAGTTTAGTCCCACCTTGCTAGTTGAGAGGGCTCGAGAGTGGTTTATAGGTGCTGCTGCGCCCACGCTCTCGAGCCCTCTCAACTGCAGGCTTTCGGGCCTAATCTGTCACTATATGCCTATGGGCCTACTGGGCCTCCTGCGGGGCTGAATCCTGGCCCTTGGTTGGGTTTCTAGTCGTATTCAGGCCATGATGGCCCAGTAGGTGGCACTTCTTTCTATTTTTTTTGTTTTCTTTGTTGCTTTATTTATTTTATTTTGTTTCTACTTACAAAAAAAAATTCAATGTTGCTATTTTTATTTATTTTATTAAAGTTTATTTATTTTACTTTATTAAAGTTTATTTTGTTTCTACTTATTTATTTTATTAATGTTTATTTTATTTTACTTTATTTCTACTTATTTATTTTATTAAATTTTAATTTATTTTATTTTGTTTCTACTTATTTATTAAAGCTTTTCATGTTTTGAACAAAAAATACTTTGATAATTTTAGTTGCATAAATTTTATATAACTAGGAAATATGCCCGTGTGTTGCAACGGGAGTAAAAACATAATACGCCATCCATCATGTGACACCAGAGACTCCGGGTCCAACAGCTTATGCGTTCATGACAGGCGCTAGCTGGTCGAGCAAAGCGGGCTTCTTCCCGGCGGTGCCCATGAGAGTTTTGCGTCATTAAGGGCACTAATTGGTTGAGACGGCTACCAATGTGGACATAGGCTAGACGATGAACCAAATATATGTTGTAGATGGGCTCAACAGGATGACGACCAAATTCTTGCTTATCTCAACCCGCACGACCTCCTCTAGCACATGACTCGGTGATGGCTACGAGGATGGGGATCTGGTAAAGGATGGCGACATGGCATTTGACGGCTGCTCTACCCCTTCCTGCCATCTATCTCTTTCACTCTCTCATCTTAGTTGCCCCCGTACATGTCATCCTCATTTTGCTCGTTGTTTTCATCGAATCCGAGGCACAAAGTTGCAGTGAAGAGGTGGCTGGAGGCAGAGGAAGTGTGCGAGGCCGGCCTTGCTCTTAGGGTTAGAGTTAAGGAGAGAGTCAAATGCATATACAAGATTAACTTAAGGTAATGAGGCATGTAATTAATGGACATTGTGTCATGTGAAGATGTATTGTACGAAGGGCAATCACACTTCATAAAAAACAACACACAAATGGCACACTGTTGCTTACCTTGCATTACTTAGATAATGAGACATGTAATCAATGGACACTGTGTTATATGAAGATGTATTGTACCATGGGAAATCACACTTCATAAATAAAAAGTAATAAACAAATAGATCGCCTTTGTTTACCTTGCAAACAGTCGTCGTCCATCATGTCGTTGGTGTGCCCTTGCAGCTATAAATAATCCACGCCGGTCGATGGTACAGCTATACAGAGAGCCGTCAGAGCCGCCGAGAGAAAGAGAGAAGCCCAGAGGTGGTGCTAGCCTGGTTCACAAGTTTAGATCCTCACGATTGACACATGTTACGTGGAAAGCTAGCCCAAGAAAAGCCCACAAAAACTGTACGTGGTGAACGCTTTATTAAAGGATCAAACGTGTGGGCTAGATGGCTGGGCTTGCCCCTAACGAGTTTACCTGGGCCAGCATCGCTAGCAATTAGCAAATGACAGCTTGACGAGATGTAGAGATCGTTGTTCTTTTCTTTTTAGGCAAAAAAAAAGAGATCGATCCAGTCCGGCTTCAATCAGGGACACTACGTTTTTTAGATAGGAGAGAAAATAGATCGCTAGGCCAGAAAGAGATCGATCGCCAGGATTCCGAAAAACAAATTGATTGCTAGGTCTGATGTGATCAATTGAAAGAGATGGAACGGAAACCTTACCTTTTTATAAGAAAAAATAGAAGAGATCTCAGCCATCAATTAATCTTTATAGTTAAAATAAAATCAACGGATATAAACGGGATGACCTATGGAGAACTATGAAAGCTTCCGTCCTTTAATATTAGGTACAGATTTTAGTTTAAAAAATACTAGAGGTTTATAAAAGCTTTTTAGTTGTTTCCTTTTGCTATTAGAGTTTTATAAAAGTTTTTTAGTTCATTTTCTTTTTGCTATTCAAGAATATTACAGTTTTGTTTTAGTTGATGATAACAGAATATTTTAATTGATTATTTTTTAGCTAAATGATGTGGCTTTTTAGAGTATCATGGTTTCGGACGAAAACTCATCTGTTACAAAGGGATTTCATTTTTTTGAACTTATTTGAACTCCGGATTTTTTCTGTGTTCAAAATGCACCATTCAAAGCCACATCATCAATTTTCAACCCTTTCCGACTTCATCTGTTATTTTTCATGCATTTACTGATTTTTTTGAGCTATAAGACCCTGAAATTCAAAAGCATTTGAAATGAACTCTGAACAGGTTGAAATTTAGCATGATATCATCATTTCACCAACATAACTTATGCTAAAAAGTTGAGAGGGTTAGGGCATGGACAACACATAAAACCATTCTGCTTGTTTGCCTCAGCCACTTCGAGAAACATAATTATATGCGTTTGTCACCATAGATCCGTTGTAGGTTCATCTGCGTGCATTATATATAATTATGTGTGTCAAAAACCATTACAGATTCACATGGATAGATAAGTGACCAAATTAATAGTAGTTCAACATCACATTAAAACCAAAGTACATACACAGTTCAAATTGAACAATATATACCTCTCCAGAGCATCTAGTTAAACCATACATTGAAACTATGTAAAACCTTTCAATGCAACAACAAATGCGATCATAATCACAACCAAGGTAACAATTGATCCAACGGCATAATGATACCAAGCCTCGGTATGAATGACATATTTTCTAATCTTTCTAATCTTCAACCGCACTGCATCCATCTTGATCTAGTGATCATCGACGACATACGCAACATGCAACTCCAATATCATCTTCTCCTCCCCAATTTTTTTTATTTTTTCCTTCATGTAATTAGTTTCTTCTTCAACTAAATTTAACCTCTCGACAATAGGGTCGGTTGGAATTTCCGGTTCAACCACCTCCTAGATAAATAAAATCTATGTCACGTTGGTCGGCATAATTTTCATAAACAATAAATGAACCAAATAGTTATAAAAAGATAATATATACCACATCCGAATCATAGACAGGACGAGGGCCGACGGGGGCGGATACCAAAACCATTGCACTATATAATAACAAGGAATAATAAAAGTAAGAAAATTAGACAAGTATCCATCTGAAGTAGGAACTTTTTTTTCTTTCAGAAAGAAGATAAGAACAAGAGGCTCACCACGGTGGTGCCGGCGACGAGACCGGCGCGGGCGATCGACGGCGGTGAAGTCGGGGACGGGACGGGACGACGGACCGCTAAGCCTAGACAAATCTAGGGGGAAATGGAGCTCGGAGGTCGAGTTTCGAGAGGAGAAAGATTAACTAGTTTGGCTCCGACATTTCATCGAACACCTCATGTGCATAGGCGGTGAGCTAGAGCACCCAAATGCCCTCCCCTCGCCGGCCAAAAAAAAACAGAGCACTGCAGAGTGCTCTGCTGCGGCGGTGGGGTATATATAGGCAACTCATTTGTCCCGGTTCGTGGCTGGAACCGGGACTAAAGCTCCACCTTCTGTCCCGGTTCGAGCCACGAACCGGGACCAATGGATGTGGGCCAGGAGCGAGGACCATAGGTCCCGGTTCGTGCCTAGAACCGGGACAAATGGGTCCAGACGAACCGGGACGAATGCCCACGAGGCCCCGGCCGACCCCCTGGGCTCACGAACCGGGACGAATGCCCCCCATGGGTCCCGGTTCGTGAATGAACCGGGACTAATGGGCTGGCCAGGCCCGAACCAAAGCCCTGTTTTCTACTAGTGATCACGTTGGGGAGCACGAATGCGACAGAGCAGAGCACAGCAGTGGATGAAGGCGATGGAGGAGTTCGTCCGCAGTGGACGAAGGCCCCGGCAGACAATAGTGGATGTGGCGTACGACGGGGCCTTGGAGGACGTGGACCCCTGTCGACGAGGGTGGATGCGGCGGACGAAGACTGCCGCGGCGAGGGGGGCACGTTGGAGTAGGATCACTACTAGAGATATGAGTTTTAGCCACCAAGGTGATCGGTTGCTAAAAGTACAAAATTGGTCGCTGGTGGTCTACTGGTACCAACACTACTTGGTCGCTTCGCGGTGGCTATAGTCTAGTCGCTATAGATATTGAGCGACCAACATTGAGAATCCTGGTCACTAAATGTCATACCAATAGCTACCAACCAAATCTGGTGACTAATGGCATCTAGCGACCAAGGGAGACTTGGTGACTAATGATATCTAGAGACCATGGACGACTTGGTTGCTAAAAATGTACAACCACCGTGTACATGGTTAGTGGCTAGAGATATCAAGTGACCAGCCAAGGCTTGGTGACTAAAAGAATGTAGAGACCAGCTACATGTTGGAGACTAGACATCTTTTGTAACCAAAAGATTGTAAACCTTGGTAACTACAGGCATGAGAAAGCAACTATATCATAGGTACAATATATTGTCACACGCTGACATTAACAGTATGCAAGAAATCTCAGAATTTTAGACATTTGACAATAAGAAGTTCATAATCAACATTTGTACACTTAAGATCCAAACATTACATGCTAATCTGAATTTTGTTTCGCAAGTAGGAAATACCACTCTAGCATTTGCAAAGTACAGTACCATCTTTAGTACTGATCTAAACATATGATCCAATCAGTAAACCCCAATATGATCCAAACATTACATTTAGCATTTGTACACTGAATTTTCTTTAGATCCAACATAGTCTACTAGATGTGCAAGAAATGCAGAGGCAATAGTTTTCTCTTCTCGGTCTTTAGCTCGAGTATTGCTTTCCGCTGCTCCTCCAAGGTCATCTCCTATATAATGGTGGCCAGAGCACATGTTATCTCATTAACAACATCAGACATGAGAAACATCAGAAAGACTGCAAGAATGCCAACAAACTAAGTTGGAGAAACCAAATTGCCAGTCACTTGATCAGCTTTGCCATAGCTCAGAAGCTCAACAACATCGACATGAAGAAAAACTACACACATACACAGGAAAGTGCGCCACCTACCTACTTTTAATTTCTACTATCAGTCTCAGTTATGAAAGATCATTTGTGGATGATAACAGGCATAGAAATATGTAGCTATTTTCTTCAGGTTACAACGCCACCATTTCCGCAGCCAAAGTTTCATCTAGTGGCACAACCCTAAAAATATCAGCCAAATCGTCAGAGATGGCACCACTGAAGATCATTCGTTAGATATTTTCTGTTATCTACTCGTATTTGTTTCACTTTCCTACTAGACTCAAGTCTTAATCCATTCAATCTAAAGGTTAACACATACACTGATCACTTGGGTAGAATCTGTTTGTTTCTACCCGCAAAAAGAAAGTATCCATTTTAACGCTAGACATAATGGCATGGTGTCTCTAAACCACAATACCATCATGTCAGCAGCCAAAGTTTCACCACAAAAATCTACAATCAGCCACGACCGAGAACACAAGAAATCTATAAAGGATCCTCGAAAATCATCAACTTGCCGTTAGCTACTGGTTTCCACCAAATCTATAATTGCTTTGTGTATGTCAGTAGAAAAATGAAAAGGATGGTAGACAAAGGCAACTAACCAACATAAAATGAAGGTAGCACTGATCATGAATACCTAGACCCTCCATCCGACACCAGAGAGCCTGTGATTCACAAATTTGGACCATCAAGATTAAGATCATGAAGAAATTTGCCAAATCACATAGTATTTTGATTGTTTGAAGCAGAGGCAAACTGATCATACCATTTCCATCAGAAGAAGAAGTTGGAGTAGGTCTATATCCTGGCCTCAAATGACTGTTGAAAATGTATACATGTATTACTAGCTATACATTGGAATTTGTAAGTCCATATATTCATGATGAGTATCTTCATTTTCCGTTACAGAATTATTAGCAAGAACTATCGTGATTAGAAGATCTTGATACCAAGTACACTGTTATATCTAAGCAAGCTGCAGGTGTAGGAGGCATCATCTAAAGTACCAGAGCATGGGAAAAATAACATTACCTTGCAAATGATCTTGGAAAACTTGACACCCTTTGTACAGTGTTAGACATCAGCGAACCTGTGTCAGAAATTGGAATGCTTTAACAA
>NC_053028.1:15156569-15283557 GCF_003073215.2 Triticum urartu
ATATATATATATATATATATATATATATATATATATATATATATATATCTAATTGGGTGTAGGGGAGCATGAGTTATTATTGTTGACATTACCCTTGAGGTAAAAGGTTGGGAGGTGAAACTATAAGCCCCTATCTTTCTCTGTATCCGATTAAAACTCCATAACGACAAGTATTGCGTGAGTGTTAGCAATTGTGAAAGACTAAATGATAGTTGAGTATGTGAAGTTTGCTAAATCAAAGCTCTGACATAGACTCTTCTTGAAAATAGGATGAATTGCAATTGTTTGATTACTGAGAATATTGTTTGTTAGTTTTCAAGAAAGTTTATGATCCATACTTTAAACGTGTGACTTGCTTGTTACTTGATCATGAAAAGTTTTATGAGATGAGCTATTGTTATGATATGTAATAATGCTAGAAAAGTGATTGGAATTATCATTGATTAAACTTAAGCACTTACTAGCATTCCACATCAAAAATTATCTTTTTTATCATTTACCTACTCGAGGACAAGAAGGAATTAAGCTTGGGGATGCCTGATACATCTCCAACGTATCTATAATTTTTTATTGCTCCATGCTATATTATCTACTGTTTCGGGCAATATTGGGCATTATTATCCACTTTTATATTATTTTTGGGACTAACCTATTAACCTGAGGCCCAGCCCAGAATTGCTGTTTTCTGCCTATTTCAGTGTTTCGAAGAAAGGGAATATCAAACGGAGTCGAAACAGAACGAAATCAACTGGAGAAGTTATTTTTGGAAGGAAAGCTACCGGATGGACTTGGACCCTACGTCAGGAGATAAGGGAGGTGCTCACGAGAGTGGGGAGCGCGCCCACCCCCCTAGGGCGCGTCCCTGCCTCGTGGGGCCCCTGAAGCTCCTCCGACGTACTCCCTGCACCCATATATACTCTCGTACCATAAAACTTCCAGAACAGAGATTAGATTAGAAGTTCCGCCGCCGCAAGCCTTTGTAGCCACGAGAAATCAATCTAGGCCCTCTCCGGCACCCTGCCGGAGGGGGCCATCATCACCGGAGGCCATGGAGGAGTACCCCGGAGGGGCCATCATCATCATGAAGGCCAAGGACCAGAGGTTGGAGGCCATGGAGGAGGAAGCACAAGGGGGAGAACCTCTCCTCTTCTCTCTTGGTGGCACCGGAGTGCCATCGAGGGGGGAATCATCGCTACAGTGATCGTCTTCATCAACATCACCATCATCATCACCATCCTCATTTCTTTTACGCGGTCCACTCTCCCGCACACCGCTGTAATCTCTACTTGAACATGGTGCTTTATGCTACATATTATGATCCAATGATGTGTTGCCATCCTATGATGTTTTGAGTAGATATCTTTTGTCTTTGGGTTGATTGATGATCTAGATTTGTATGAGTTGTATGTTTTACTTTGGTGCTGTCCTATGGTGCCCTCCGTGCCGCGCAAGCGTGAGGGACTCCCGCTGTAGGGTGTTGCAATACGTTCATGATTCGCTTATAGTGGGTTGCTAGAGTGACAGAAGCTTAAACCCGAGTAAGAGGGATTGTTGCGTATGGGAATAAAGAGGACTTGATGCTTTAATGCTATGGTTGGGTTTTACCTTAATGATCTTTAGTAGTTGCGGATGCTTGCTAGAGTTCCAATCATAAGTGCATATGATCCAAGTAGAGAAAGTATGTTAGCTTATGCCTCTCCCTCATATGAAACTGCAATAGTGATTATCGGTCTTGTTAACAATTGCCTAGGACAATTCCGCACACCGATCCACCATTATTCCACACTCGCTATTTATATTATTTAGTAATATATTCTAAATTTATGATAACAGCACCTACTTTTATGTTTTAGCTCTCCGATACCATGCAAAGTTATCCTCTTCATACCCACAACGTAGTTTTATTTCTCGCTGCTAGTTGGAAGTAAACGTTCGGTGCACGTAGAGTCACATCAGTGGCAGATAGGGCTTGAGAGAATATTGATCTTACCTTTAGCTCCTTGTGGGTTCAACACTCCATACTTATCACTTCCACCATTGGAAAGTGCTACAATGATTCCTTGCACTTGGGGATTATCAAGGGGGCGGCCGGGCAAGGCCGCGCAGCGGCAAGAGGCCTGATACATCTCCAACATATCTATAATTTTTTTATTGTTCCATGCTCTTTTATTATCAATCATGGATGTTTTATAATCATTTGTAGTCATTTTATATCATTTTTTGGTACTAACCTATTGACATAGTGCCAAGTGCTAGTTGCTGTTTTCTGCATGTTTTTTACATCGCAGGAAATCAATATCAGACGGAGTCCAAATGCCACGAAATTGTACGATGATTTTTTATGGACCAAAAGGAAGAAGTTGGGCCCTGCTTGCACCTGGGGGGAGTCCCGAGGAGGGGACAACCCACCAGGGTGCTCCAGGAGGCCCAGGCGCGCCCAGGTGGGTTGTGCCCACCTCGGGTGCCCCCCGGACCGCCTCTTTGCTCTATAAATACCCCCAAAAATCAAGAAACCCTAAGGGAGTCGACGAAATATTCATCCAGATGTCGCAGAGTCCAGAACCACCAAATCCAATCTAGACACCATCTCGGATCGGGTTCACCACCTCCATTGGTGCCTCTCAAATGATGCGTGAGTAGTTCTTTATAGACTGGCACCAATGGAAGTGGTGAACCCCTCCGTGATGGTGTCTAGATTGGATCTGGTGGTTCTGCACTCTGTGGCGGTTGGATGAATATTTTGTCGACGCTTTGTGTATGTCAGTAGAAAAATGAAAAGGATGGTAGACAAAGGCAACTAACCAACATAAAATGAAGGTAGCACTGATCATGAATACCTAGACCCTCCATCCGACACCAGAGAGCCTGTGATTCACAAATTTGGACCATCAAGATTAAGATCATGAAGAAATTTGCCAAATCACATAGTATTTTGATTGTTTGAAGCAGAGGCAAACTGATCATACCATTTCCATCAGAAGAAGAAGTTGGAGTAGGTCTATATCCTGGCCTCAAATGACTGTTGAAAATGTATACATGTATTACTAGCTATACATTGGAATTTGTAAGTCCATATATTCATGATGAGTATCTTCATTTTCCGTTACAGAATTATTAGCAAGAACTATCGTGATTAGAAGATCTTGATACCAAGTACACTGTTATATCTAAGCAAGCTGCAGGTGTAGGAGGCATCATCTAAAGTACCAGAGCATGGGAAAAATAACATTACCTTGCAAATGATCTTGGAAAACTTGACACCCTTTGTACAGTGTTAGACATCAGCGAACCTGTGTCAGAAATTGGAATGCTTTAACAAAAGCAATATGCTACATATATTTTCAGTGAATAAAAATGACAAAATAGTTGAGATTGATGTGTTGCATACCTATTCCGTCAGATGGCATTGGACGATCAGTTGTGAAACCTAGCCTTGTTGCAGTAGTGCCGTCCATAGGAGGTGAAATGCCAACCAAGTTAGACACGACACTTTGTAGCCAATCGATCTTCTTCTGTTGAGCTTCAAGTTGAGATTGTTGAGCCTCAATTTGAGTTTGTTGTGTAGCAACAATCTCCTTTGTAGAGGTGAATTCTTCCACTACATGTTGAGTTGAGCTTGATGCGCTTGAGTAAGCCCTTCTATTTGGTTTTGGTCCATGACCCCGACCTCTGATGTAACCATATGCCTTACCAAGCACATGCTCGCAAATCTGTTGCTCTATTAAAGGTACTTCACCCTCCTCTATGGGTTCCTTTTGCTTCTGCAACATTTCTTCCTACATTAATAATACAAGAAATGAAAGGCATTTACATTCTTAATTGCAGCAACATAATGATGTATTTAAAAGTACCCAAATTCACTATTAGTATAATGCAGCACTAACAACTTTGAACCTATAATACCTAAATCAGAGCACCTTGATCATGTTCCTTCTCTGCCAGGCAATTGAAATCATATATTCCCGGTCCGGCCATCAAGCCCAACAGCCTGTGGAGGAGAATCGGGCACCGGTTTTGGATGGGCAACATGTTTTTAGATGAGTTACCTCTTGGGTTGCACGATAAGTGCCTCTTTTTCTCTCTGGTGATTTACAATCCATCCCAGTATTATCATAATACCAGTAGATTCTATTGTTGTAATATGTTGTCACCTATCTGGCATCCTGATCTCTTTCTTTCTGACGCAAAATATTGCAGTCCAGGGGATGTGAAAGATGTTATATCTATTTATTTTTTACGGGAAGATGTTATATCTGTTGGCGCAGCTTCGATCTTGACGACGCAGCACGCCCGGGAACAACGAGGACGAAGCGGCCGAAATACGTCCGGAAGCTAATTTGTTTAGAAGCAAAACACACGACGGCCTACAGCTAAAACTAGCTCGAAATTTGCGACATGCACACACGCCAGATTGATCTTTTTTCCCCTCCGCCACGGCTTCCCTGTAGCTTTTCTCCTTTATATAGCTGATTACAAAGACTCCACGACTCATACGCACTGGTACTTCTAGGACCAAACGGCCTAAAACTCAAACACGTATATGAATGAAACTCTAAACTGACGTACATATGTTTGGAGTATCTAACAATATATATCTACTCAAGGATTAAACAGGCAAGTATTTCTACCCTACTATTGCTCATTTAATTGTTTTCATGTTCGTAGAATTAGGAAACAGTTCCATTAATTTTGAATTGAATGAGGCTGACAGAAATATTTACACCTGGAACTTCTTTATGGTTTGAGTTGAATGACCTTTTTGAATTTCTTTATGGTTTGAGTTTTAGAAAATGTGACCAGCATAAGTTAAACAGAAATACTAAGTATTTTACTTTGCTGAGTCAGGGAGATTTCATGCACATCTCCCTAATAATAGTGCATCATCTACTATAGGTCATGAGAAAACAGGGCACTTCAAAGTTTGTACCTATGTCATGCACATGGTGAAACAGTTTCAAGCACGGTTAAAGCTCTAGCTATTATTTTTCTCTGTTTTAGCGGTCATTTCTCCCATTTCTTGCTCTCTAGTTCTCATTTGTATCTAAGTATTCTCATTGCTTAATCTCTCTCAACAGGAATTAATTTGTTACATGGTACTTACATGTTTATTCCTGGCATCTTCTGATGCCCATCCCTTCTTATCACTAGAGTAACACTCCTTGTATAGTCTGATATCGCCACAATTCTGATAATACAAGAGTCAAAGTCAAAAGACATGAATATAAGATAGCTACAAGTTTCGATATTCTGCTTTCACCACAATTGTGACACAAGATAAAGATAAGTAATAGTGACTTACTAATTCATGTTGAACCGCTACAAATGACTTTGTTCCCTTCTTGTGAACATAAGGTAGGTTTGAGCGGTTAGCCTTCCCAATTGTGGACCGTTTCTGCATATGGTAGTATTTTGTAAACAAATAAGGCATGGTTGAGTGATAAAGATAGATGCAAAACTGTTGACATCCATTCAAAGACTACCATACCTTAAATTCTTCTGTTTCAAAATGATCACAGAGCCAAATCCAGTCTCCAACTCTATTATCAATAAGGGGAGGATATGGATTGCTTCTAGCATCATCACCAGATTTTACATAATGTTCATAACACTTGTGACGGAAACTTTTGTAGCTTGAAGAGAATAGCAGATCCACACAGCCTTTGATATGATCTTGGGTGAAATCAAGATTGAACTTAAGCTACGAAGAAAGAACTCAAAGTTAAAACTACACATATTCTAAGTTTGAAAGTTTGATAATCTTACATACCTTTAGAAGTTCATACAACGGCTCCTTATCATCCTCACTAAGACTATGCCACCCGGCACGTTGGATAGGTGCATGGTACCGTGTAAGAAGTCCAATCTCTCTGGAAAGTAGTTCATTGTTTTCTCCAATAGGTCTTCTCTCTTCGGAGATGGTCAAGTTTAGTGGATGACCTGCCCTTTTGATCAAACGCTCCAAGCCCTTTCCCTTATTTATCCCACGCACCTTCCTGGATTTTGATGCTGAGGTACTCCCAGAATGTTGACCTTGAGATTGTGGGGCATTCCTTGGTGGGCGAACTGTTCGTCCAGGTCCCATCTGCCATAGAATTAAAAGAATGGAACAATACCCAGATTGTTTATATTAGAAAGATAGGGAAATCAGATTTGCTACGTCAACAGAAACAAACCACGAGTTACATAGTAATTAGATATGTTGTGGCAACAGAAATAAATCATAAGTATCAATAGTAATCCGAAATAACCTGAAACAGGATACATATAGTCTGATATACACTGAAACATGACACCATTATTCTAATATAACCTGAAACGGGACACATGTAGTCTAACATAACCTGAAATAGGAGACATGTAACCCGATACAACACATATTATTCTACTACTCTGGTTCCTCTTCAAAATTATCCTGAGAGACATGGCTCTCCTTCAAAGATGCCAACTCTTTTGGATCAGTAACAATTTCTGGTGCAACATCATGTCGACACGAGACATTGCCTTCAAAAGTTTCATCGATGAAACATTGGTAGCTTCCTCCTCTTGAAATGCAATATCTTCGCTAGCATCATCTTCATTGACTTGATTCCAAACCTCTGGATCGAAAAGATGGCGATGCGGAGCCTTCTGCACAACTAGCCAATCTCCCTTCAATTTTGTATCACGTACATAGAAGACTTGGCTCACTTGACTAGCCAGTACAAAGGAGTCATCTTGGTACCACTTGCTTCCTATATTAACACTAACAAAGTCGTCATCGATCCTCACAGGCTTGTTACTCTCTAAATCATACATTCACACTCAAATAAAGCAACATGTCGATCATTGGGGTAATCCAGGACATATATATTTTTAAGAATACCATAATATGTGATATTTTGCCCCTTATGTTGGCCCTCTGTGCACACACCACTATTCTGACTTTTACGACCATCTTCACGCTCCTTTGTCAAGAATCTAACACCACCAACAATGCATCCTGAGAATTTGTGTACTCTCTTATGCGGTCCAATTGCCAATGCATACAAACAGTCAGACACTAGGGATGCTCCTTGGTTGCGCAGATTGATCACCTAAATTCCACAAGTAATGCAAGTTAACTCATGGAAGCCATTGCCTGGACTGGTGTAGCATGATTGGCGAAGCCATTGCAAGTTAACTCAAGTAATAGCATGGACTTACTCTTTGGCGCAGCCATGAACCAAACTGTTCATGTTGCCTATTTTCAATATTATCCGCACCTTCAGCCAGTAGGGCATCCTCATGCTCACTAGAAAGAAATGTCGAGGGATGAGTTTCTAACTAGTTGAGGATGTATAATTATAACTTAAAGTTTATAACATGTATACTTACTATAGGTATTCTTGTAGTTCCTCACAATTATTTAGCACATACCAAGACAGAGAATCATACTGATCTTGTGTTAACATAAGGTCATCCCTATGGCCAAAAGCACGGAAACTAGTTGAGAATACCGAGAAACGATCAAGTGGTTGTCTCTCCCCATCAAAATTCCGCTCTTGTCTATTGAACCTTGTCTCAATTCCATGTAGATACATGGAGTAGAATGTTGAGCACTCCTTCATAACATAAGCTTCAGCAATTGAACCCTCTGGGTGTGCCCTATTGCTCACCATGCCTTTCAAAGTACCAAGGAACCTGCAGCCCAAATTTTCTTACTACAACACATTTCTACACACTAATAGAACTGTAGAAGGGTGGAAGGACTAATGTGATGAAGAACACGCTACCTTTCAATGAAGAACATCCATCTGTATTGTACAGGACCTCCAAGCCTTGCTTGCTGTGGTAGATGCACTGCTAAGTGCACGCTAATATCAAAGAATGCAGGTGGGAGAATCATTTCTAGTTTGCACAATACAATTACTATTTGTTGTTCCAACTTATCCAAGATATCCAGCTTCAATGTCTTGGAGCATAATTGGCGGAAAAAACTACCAAGCTGCAGAAGTGCATCACAGATATCTTTGTGCAGAAATCCTCGCATTCCAATCGGGAGTTATACACATCAATGTCCCTTCCTGGTGACTTCTTCCCAGGGATCAATAATGTCATGAGCAAGAAGGGCTCTTTCATGCTTCTCCATGGAGGCAAGTTATACACAACTACAATGACAAGCCACACACTATATGAGCTACTCATAATTCCAAATGGATTGAAACCATCGGTGCCAACCCCGAGTCGCAAATGGCGAGGGTCTTCATCCAGCCAGGGATATTTCTTATCCATATGTTTCCAAGCATCGCCATCCGGAGGACCCCTCAACACATTTGGTTCGACAACTCTCTTATCCCTATGATAACGCAAATCTGAAGCTATTTCCTTGTTCATGAACAGCCGTTGTAATCTAGGGATTAAGGGAAAGTAGCGCAACACTTTCTGAGGTACTCGCTTCCCCTTGCCCTTTTGTGTCTTCCACCTCGATTCCTTGCAAACTGGGCACTCGTCCTTGTCCGCATGCTCCTTCCAGAATAGAACACAATCATTTTTGCAAGCATCAATACTTTCATAACCTAGCCCTAGATCTCTCAGCATCTTCTTTGCTTCGTAGTACGTGGCTGGAAGCGAGTTACCGGCTGGCAAAGCCTCCTTCTCAAGCTTGAGTAACATGTCAAAAGATTTGTTGCTCCAATGGTTAAGATCTTTGAGGTGTACCAGCTTTAAAACAAAGGATAGCACCGAGTGACATTTGCAGCCCGGGTACAGCTCACGTTGTGCACTTCTGAGCAAGCCGTCAAATCTGGTTGATGACTCATTGGGCTCCGGAATGCTACCTCCAGCAGGATTATGGTTATCTTGCTCGTCAACCCCAACCGTGGCTCTATGGATATCTCCTAGCAGATCTTGGACCATATCAAATCCATCAAAATCATCAACATCTTCCTCATCTTCAAGTGACTCATCAACTTGGTCTTCATCATTGCTAACTTGTTCTCCATGGAATACCCATTTTGTGTACGAAGTTTGTATACCATACAATAACAAATGGGTTTGAACTTGACTAACACTCTGCTGACTTATATTCATACAAGTTTCACAAGGGCAACGCATCTTATCATTGCCGTTGTTATGTTGACAAGCAAAATCAATGAATGCATTCACCCTTGAAACGTAATCGCTTGAAAACCTATCAGGCAACCTCATCCAACTCTTATCCATACTCTATCTTTTCCTGCACAAGCACTCTACAAGTGAACCAAAATAGTACTAGAAATGTAAAATATAACAACATAACCACATTACCTACAATATACAAGGAACTGTATAATGTTGTACTAGAATATAATATCACAGCAGCAACAGTCCAAGGAACTGTATAATGTTGTACTAGAATTGTATACAAGGACAGTCTTCAAACATTCTACTACAACATTATACAAAGACAGCCTTCATAGAACAGTATATCCTTGGAAAACATTATACTACAAGTCCTAATGCTATAAACATTATATTCAAATCACAAAACCGAACTCTACATCATAGGCCAAGCCAGTTTTCAAATTACAAAGTAAATGCTACATGTATATTTTACTTCCACATTTTCACAAACACTTGAAGTGCATGATTTAGCCATCAAGTACTCCAAGCAAATTAATGGAGAGACACTGGGAAGGAGGCAAGGACAAAGGGGAGATCATTCTTACGGGTTGAAGCCTGTGAGAGCGAGATCTCGCGAGCTTGGGCGTCTCCTTCAGAGCTGGTTGGGGAAGAAGGAACCCTAGGCGCCTGTTGCAGCAGCCTAGGTACGTTGACCACGCGGCAGGCGCCTGTCTGCTATCGCGGCCGCTCCTGCGTCCCCTCCCCCACGCAGCCGCGCTACCACCACCGCCGCAAGGGACACGGCCGCCGCTGCCAAAAGGAACGCGCCCTCCGCCTTCCGCCGCCCCCTCCGCCGGAAGGAATGGGCCCTCCGCCTTCTGCCGCCCCCTCCGCAAGGACCCGCCGTGGCCGTCGGCCGCCGCCAGGGACGATTTGATTTGGGGATTTGGGGCGAGTCGCCTTGCCGTCGGCCGCCGCCAGGAAAGAGATCTGCCTCGCCTCTGTTTTCTTCGAGAGTGGGGATGGATGGATGCCCTGGAGCGGAGCCGATTGGCTTTTTTTTCAATTTCCTCCCTGGTTGCTATAAGTACTCACATGATTGAATAGTACCCATTCGTGACAGCTGACTATAGTAACCGAGTTTGTACTAAACTGGTTGCAATTAGTATATCTATAGGCACCAAAATGCTTGGTAACAATAGGTGTGGTCGCTAATACTACATTTTCTTGTAGTGGATGGCCACGATGGACGAAGACGGTCGCGGCGAGGTGGCGCGACGGAGGAGGGCGGCCGCGGGGGACGAAGGCCGCGGTGAACACGGCGGACGAGGGGGCGGCTGGCGTCAAGGACCCCGGCGGACGAGGGCGGACGCGGAGGATGAAGACGGCCGCGGCGAGGGGCCGCAATGGAGGAGGGCAGACGCGTTGGAAGAAGGCCCCGGTGGACGAGGAGGCCGCGGAGGACGAGGATGGCCAGGGTGGTGGTGGAGTACGGACGTCGGCGACGAGGGGGGCGGGCCGGATTATGAAGAGTGAAGAGAAGTTTGAGTTTACAGATGCGGTTTTGGGGAAAAATTGGATCGGCGTTGGGGTCGACAATAGCAACGGCGGGTACAGGCTAATGCCTGCGACGCCAAGTAGCAGCATCGGGCACTACCAATTCCCCGGCCACGCCGTTTACAAGGTTTAGTACCTATGCTTTCCTTCGAAATTTTTGGTGCTAAAATACTTGTGGCGGGCAATACCTAATATCCGCCGATGCTAACTTCTTTTTCTGGAAAAGGGGCACTTATTACCAAAAAGGTTTAAACATTAGCCGGTACTAACTTCTGAATATATAAAATCTATATTTTGCTCGGCCAACATAATTTAGCTATGGTGGGCATAATATCTGCCCGCCATTGTTAGGTAAGGTAGCTGTGGTGGGTACTCCGCACCGCCCGCCACTGCTCACATTCAGCACGCGGGCACATCTGGGAGGGCGCACGTGGCGGGTGGTTATTTCCACCCACCACTGCTGGTGTAGCTCAAGTGGCAGGCCCATCTTGTTACCCGGCACTGCTTGTTTTTGAAATTAGCTGTGACGGGTGTTACGTAGTGCCCACCACCATATGAGTTCACCTATAAGATTTTCACAGTAGTGCATCGTCCTCGGCTTCGTGGAGCTGGACACGGTGTGATGACTGTGTCCACCAGCTTTCCCGACAGCGTGATGGAAAGCGAGCAACACCAGGACAGCCATGGCACGGTCGTTAGCCAAAGGACGTGTGCGGTGTACGTCCATGGCAGGAGAGGCAGGAGTCCTACATGGCCCTGAGGGTCCCCTCTGCTGGTTATGTCCATGGTGGGAAATTGGTTGGGGTGCGGGCATGGCATGTTCATCCAGGCGGACGGAATGAGACCCGCGGAGTGTGGAACAGATGCGTATGTCTGAGCGGCATGATTGACGTACATATTGAAGCAAGACGAGCAGTAAGTATTGTGGTATTCCGGCTCATTGGAGTTGAGGATTCGTGGTAGTCTCCTAAATAAAATTGCACTGAGCGATTTGTGGGTGTATAAGCAATCAATGGATCGGTGTTGTCCTCTTGGATTTTGCTTTATCCCATTGTTGTAGGATTTTAAAAAAAATGTGTACACTTTTGGTATTTTTTTCATTCATATTTCGTCCTTTTTTCGTTCAAAGTTTCAAATTTTGGATTGTTCCACCCACCCCTCAATCCACTGGCCTGGACATCCCTCCAACCACCCCTCCTTCGGCGTCCGGTTACCAACCCTCGTGCACACACATAATCACCACATTAGCTCTGTGAGCGAGGCCTTGGCTAGCAGATCACCCTGCCTTCCGAACTTGTTGTCGCCCAGGGACACCACGGCCGTCTCTATTCGTCATCTTCATCATATCTCGTAGGAATCGATCACACTGCTATTTTTTAAGCTGGAAACTGTAGAAAACAGAATACTTCTACCGTTTGTTCATATGTATACATATACAATAAGAGTAGTAACATTCTCATGTTAGCTTAACCCAAGGAAGGTCAAAATTAGTATGGAATTTGTGAAGATTCTTGATAAGGAAGGCCTTGTTGTGCAAATCCATATTAATAACATCTAGTCCTCTATTGCTTTAGGTTTTGCAGACTTTGTCCCAGGCCATAAGAGTAGGTCCTCTTCCTTCCTGTCCAAATTTGTGTAAGGAATAGAAAAAAACTATTTCCGGCTAAGACAACCCCAACATTCTCCTTGGCTTGACGCTCGAATGCCTACCTGCATTTCTCCACCAATTAAATATACAAGCATCGTGTGAGGGCCTACATTAGCTAAGGAAAAGTAGTGCACATGCGGAGGCAATGGACACCGATCGGGTAGGGCCACGTAGAAGATATCAACTGGCTAGACAGAGCCCCATAAAAGGCACCGAAGAGGCTGCGTGTCCATTTACATGTGTCCACTAGATGAGTTCTTACAAAGTTAAAAGTTTTACATATTTGTACCAAAGAGTCATCCGTATTTATGGTTATGCAGAGAAGACCAAAGTTGGTTTGACCTAGGGTTAGGAGGTATGAGAAACAAAACCACATATATTGATTATCCTAAAAGTCCTACCAACTTGGAAGTCAGCGATGCAAGAATGGCACTCCCCGGAGAACAACTTTGTCATTGCGGTCCTATGACATGTCGCTGTGTTGGTAATATATGTCAAAGTTGTATACTAGGTTGTAGCACAAAGATTTTAGACGCCTGCTCCCAGGACGGGCAGCATGTCCTGATGTTCCGTGCTATAGCAACTCCAACCAAGCTGGGTATCACCGTGATCGACGGCTGTGTCCGTCGGGCATCTTCTATTGCAACTCATGCAACGGGCAACACCACCTCGATTTGTGGGTGCATAAGCAATCAATGGATCGGTGTTGTCTAGTTTGATTCTGCCTTATTCCATTGTTGCAGGATTTAAAAATGTGTACAATTTAGGTCTTTTTTCAATCATATTTCGTTCAAAAATTCAAATTTTGGATTGTTCCCTCCACCCCTCCAACCACTGGCCTAGACATCCCTCCAACCACCCCTCCTTGGCATCCAGTGACCCCTCGTGCCCACACATAATCACCGCATTGCTTCTGTCCTCGAGGCCTTGGTTAGCAGCAGAGCCTTGCCTTGCAAACTCGATGTCGCTCGGGGACACCACGGCCATCTCGCAGAAATCGACTGAACTGATATTTCTTAAGCAAGAAACCGTAGAGAAAACAATACTTCTACCATTTGTCCATATGTATACATATACAATAAGAGTACTAACATTCCCATGCTAGCTTAACCAAAAGAAGGTCAAAATTATTATAGAATTTGTGAAGATTCTTGATAAGAAAGGCCTTGCTGTGGGAATCAATATTGATAACACCCGATCCTCCATGGCTTTTGGGTTTCCAGACTTCGTCTCAGGCCATAAGAGCAGGGCCCTTTCTTCCTATCCAAATTAGTTTCAACCCTGTTCAACCGATTAGTTGCTACTTTCGTAAAGATTTTAAAGTCGACGTTTAGAAGGCAAATCGCTGGATATTGCTGAATACGACTAGCATCCTTAGTCTTGGGCAGTAGAATAATTTTCCCAAAGTTTAAACTAGCAATGTCAACATTTTCTTTATGTAGTTGGTTAAACAACTGAATCAAGTCCACCTTAATCATATAACAAAAACATTGGTAGAACTCCGCCGAAAAACCGTCTGGCCTAGGGGCCTTGTTGTGTTCTATTTCAAACTCCGCTGTGTGAATTTTGTCCTCAGTTAACGGAGAGGTTGAAAACTCATGTTACGCCTGCAAAACATGAGGAATGTCATGATTATGTGACTCATCCAGCGCAAAAGAATTTTCAGCTGAAGCTCCAAAAAGCTATTTGTAATAATTAATACTGAAGGTCCAAAAAGGTCTTTGACTTACTGCAAGCAAAATATAAAACTACTGAAGGGCAAATGTTCTCTCAAGAATGGCAATATTGACGCAGGGACTTTCATGGTTGTGCTTAGCACCAATAAATTCCGTGGCACGAGTTCTTGAATTACTGGATTTAAGAGCCATACATGGAGTCAGCCTGCCTACAGTTTTCCTCGAGTTAATAATAGATTGGATTTTCTGGATGGACAGAGAGGGCCCACATCAGATGTTGGAAATCACGGTGCACATGCGGAGGCTAGGGGCGTTCATGGGGCAGCATCTCATAGAAGACACCATCTGGTTGGAGGGAGCTCCATAAAAGGAGATGAAGAGAATACATATCCAGTCGATGAGGTCTCACAAAATTACGTTCGTTTGCCAGATTCGTGCAACAATCATCCATCATGTAGATCGTGCAATAGGGTTAGGAGGTATCAGAAATTGGACAACATCATAGGGGTGGAACAAGAGTTGTGGGTGCGGGGTGAGCAGCGGCTGCTGATAGGACTTCTGTAGGTTGCCTGACGCTGGGACGATCAATACGCGATGGGGGATTTTTTGAATCATTGGTCTCGGGAGCCATACATGTAGGTCTGCTTGGACTGGCCTCCATTTTCGCCTTTTAAATGCTCTAGTCTAGAAAACTCCTGAGCAATGCTGCCGTGACGGGTGAGCTGCAATGTTGGATGTCGTAACAGCAAATCTCCGGCCACGTTTCATCTCGGCGAGTCACCTTTGTGGTCTATTTCACTCGCGTTCGTTAGCCAAGAAGGGGATTTTGGGCAACAGCCCCTATTTTTCTTTTGATTTTCTATTTTCAATCCTTTATGTCTTTTGAATCAGAAGTCTAACATAAGTTTTGTTTTCATATTCGCGTTCATTGTGACAAGTGCTTTGAAATAAGACCCATTTCAATACGTTTTGATGAGTTTTTGAATCTCTATTAAGTTCCGCCAGCCAAACTTGATGCGGCGAACGAAAAAAAAATCATAGGTTTTAGAAACTACTCTCTCCATTCGATAATTTGCTCATAAAGAATTATAGAATGGAGGGAGTAAAACTTAAAACTACAAGTTCTCTCGTCCAACAACTTTGCAGATAGTGAGCAAGTCGTGTGGCCGGGCAGGCTGGACAGGTGTGTGCTCCTGCAGCTACAGGCCCCTGAGAATATCCTATGTCTTTCATCATGTACTACTATGTCAGATTAAGTAAGTGTTTTATGTATGTGATCACTACCTCATGTTAATGTGTTCATGCAGCCGACGTACTCATTTATCAAACGATTAGGCTATGTACTTGTGTGTCTACCTTTATTAGCTTCCGTCTACGAACTCTTGGTGCTGCGTCTAAAGGAATTAGATGACGAATCACGTCATAGATTAACAAATGATTAATACCTTAATCATCAAATATCTGATGCAGTTACGTGGAAGGCCATCATGCGTGGGTGAGAAGAGGTGCCAAGTGCATTATAAGGCTTAGCAACTAAAATTTTCAATGCATAGGTGCTTAGTTTTTGGTTGCTAAGCTCCCTTCATTTAATTAGGAATAGACTCAGATTTGCGATTCCACCCAGATACATGGGCTTAGCATCGTTTCCTCCTGAGTTCACCATACTACTCTCTATCTTCTTAATTAACACGTCACATCAGATTTTCTGCTTAATTGGCAACCTTAGCACATGTTCAAGATAGAGCATTGGGAGAGGCGTAAGTCCTTCTTTATGCCATTCCAATGCTCTACCTAGGAAGAAAAAAGGCCGAGTGCGTGAACCTAGGCAACACCAATTTAATGATGGAAGCTCACTAATGCATGAAAGAGTTTAGTTGCTAATTCATTAAATGAAGGGAACTTAGCTACAACAAGTTAAGCACCTATATTGGGGCCTTTAGTTGCTAAAGTCTTTAATATACTTAGCCCCTCGTCTAGGCACCTGCCTATTGGAAGAGGCATCATTGTAAAGTTTAACTTGTGAAGCATACTCATTAAGACACATCACTTCACAAATAATAGTCATTAGAGTAAATAGGATTAATTGAGTGTATTGAATCTTAGAAGTTGGCGCATCTCCCATAGTCATGTTCTTCGACTTAAAAAGACATTTACTGGTGAAATGATGTCTGTTACATGAAGAGAAACATTCACTGATAAGATATGGTCCTTGATGAAACAATGCCTTTTTTTGGAAAGGTGTATCCCTAGGACAAGAGATGTCCCATTGTGAAAACATACTCCCCTTGGTGAAATGAAGCGCTAGAACATTTACACTAAGACGTTATAAATTTCACTATGTAACTTCCCAAAGGATGTGATAATAAAAATTGCATTGGCTGTGCCAAAACACTAATGCACTATAATTTCTTTATCCGCTTTAATGAAACTTGAACCTATCAAATGCAAACTTGAAAATATTGAAAAAATATACAAAAATCTCAAATTAATTTCACCAAAAGAATCAAACAATATCTACAACAAAGCATGATCCTTAAACTAATATTTACTAATAGTGAAGAATATAAGTGCTAATATCTTATGCATGCATGTAGGGAAATGTTTAGATATAATTCGACCGGTCGAGATTTATATGTGTCTGATCACTTCTAACATTATAAAATATTGGAAATATTGACAGGTAAAACTAGTTCTCCTAACTCCATGCATCGCTAAGGGAAAAAGTCCACAAAACAGTTATGTTATACGAACCAAACATTATTTTGTAGAACAACGATGATAATGTTGTTTCGGTTACACACCGGTGTCCAAGTGTTGGTTTGGAAGCTAAGACTCTGATGTCATGCACCAAATAATGTTGGGTTTGTATAATATTCATAATGTAAACTAGTCAGCTTCAATTAAGTCATCTCTGATGTGGTCTCTTTTTGCGCTGCCACCGCGTTCTTCTTCCTCCAACCCGGTCAATCCTCCGGCAGCTAGAGACTCTAACACGCACCACCTCACCTCCTATCTTGCCTGAGCTATCCTTGCGGGGTCCCATTTCTAGAGGTCGATCCAGTCAATCAAGCATGACATTTGACTAGAACTTTTAGTCTCCATAGGCAATGGATAGGGACCCTCTTTTGGCTGGAGCCTTGGTTTCCTGGATCTCCATTATATACTGATTTCTTGGACTTGTTTTCTATCTCCTCGGACCCAATGTTTTTGAGGTTCTTGGCTACCCACAATGGGAATTGGAACATCTTGTTCCGAAGAACGTTTGGACCCGAGGAAACTATTGATTCAGCCCAGCCTTTGAACGGAGCTTCCACTTTGGGGCTCTTCTTTATTGGCTCGACATACAACACCTTATGCTAGCGACTGACTCTTGTGTGGACCACACCTTTGTGGAAGGCACCCTCACATCGAATGATCAAGATCTTCGCGTGGCAACTTCCACGGGATAGTCTCCATCAGGAATAGAGGTTGTCAAGCGGAATGGTCCTGGCAATGGTTTATGCCTCTTTTGTGGTGTCCTAGAGACTAGGACCCATATATTTTCCGCTTGCCTGGCTGGCAAATTTCTTTGATACTTTGTCCGTGAGGCTCTAGGGCCTAATTGGAAGTCCAGACTTGTTTGGGTTTGTCAAAATTTGTTCCAACCAGACTAAGAGGAGAAGTCGCCTCTTTGGATTAGGGGGTGCACACCATGTCGTCCCGCAGTTCTTGTGTCGAGCCGATGACCCACCAACAACTGAAGAATGGACCATGCATGCCCTGGTCCTCGACGTCATTAAGATGGAGTTCTCCAAAATTAGGCAAACACTTCAAGCCGTATTTGAATGATCGGCATGTTTATCACCAGATTGTAACCGACCATGTGTAAACCCTAGATAACCTCGATGCCTATTTAAGCAGAGGGGCTTAGTCTGTAGAGGCAGAATTTCAAGGTCTAGCTTTTGGAACTCATTCATACAATCTTGAGGTAGATCATACTTTACTTTGTACCCCATCCACAGTCAATATAACAAGAGAAGGATGTAGGGTTTTACCTCCTTGAGAGGACCAGGAACTGGGTAAAATATCGTGTCCCCATTCTTCCTGTTACCATCGTTCCAAGACCACTAGCTCGAGACCCCCTACCCGAGATCCGCTGGTTTTAGCACCGACACCCTCCACTTCTAATATTTTTGTATCGCGCCCACTACTTCTATTATGTATTTTGAATGCAACGAAAGGCATGTTTAATACTCCCTCCATTCCACAATGTAGTGCGCCCGCGTTTCCCGAAATCTAAATTTGACCATAAATTTAGCCAACGAGACCGATTGCGGCGGGAGCAAAAATTATAACACTGAATTCGTATCGAAATACCTACGTATAGAGTGAATAGGCCGATTTGATCATTTTGCTTTTTTTCCTCACCTACTTATTGTTCTGGTCCTAACTATCAGGTCAGTGTTGCCAGTGTTTGTGTGTGTGTGTGTGTGTGGGCGCGCACGCGTTGGTGTTGGCTATGTGCATCCTAACTATCAACAGGCCGAATATATGCTCATTGTGTTTGTATCATCTTGATATCTTATTTTGAGTCAATAAAATCAACTCTTTATCGAAAAATGTGTGGTCTCCTGAAGCCATAAACTGCCGTTTGCCAGGAACGCCCTGTTGCACAGGAGGGCGCCGACTAGGCCGTGCACTTCGAATACGAGTGTGAAAGAACTCAAAAAAGGTAGCTCGGTGGTAACCACTGCGATAGAACTGGCTTGTTGACTGAAATACAACCGTAATCTAAAAGAAACTAACTACGGTTCTGGACTTAACACTGTTTGACAAAATCCTGATATTTTCCACAGTTTTTAAACATACAATTTTTTCACAAACGAAAACAAAATTGATGAAAATGAACAAATTTTCAATTTACCAAACATTTTTTGAAAACATGAAGGTTTTGGAATTTGTGAACAATTTTTTAAAGCATGAACATTGTTTGAATCTTGAAAACAAAGTTCGAAACGGAGAACAAATTTCGAAGCGTGAACAATTTTCTATAGCACGAACATTTTTTGAATTTTGAGAACAGATTTTGAAATGGAGAACAAATTTGAAAAATTCCGAACAAATTTGGAAGCATGAATTTGTTTTGAATACGTGAACAAAAAATAGAACTTTTTGTGTAATGAGAACAGTTTTTGAATTTTGAGAACATTTTCCTGAATTTTGAGAACATTTTTTAAAAAACGGAACTTTTTTGTGTAATGAGAACAGTTTTTCAATTTTGAGAACATTTTTTGAAAACATTGGAATTTGTGAACAATTTTTAAAGAATGAACATTTTTTGAATCTTGACAACAAATTTCGAAATAGATAACAAATTTAGAAGCGCAAACTGTTTTTTAAAGCACGAACATTTTTAGAATCTTGAGAACAAATTTTGAAACGGAGAACAATTTTAAAAAACCCCGAACAAATTTGAAAGCATGATTTTTTTAATACGTGAACAAAAAAATCAAATCTGGTACATTCTCTGAATTGTTTCGAATACGTGAACTTTTTTGTGTAATGAGAACAAATTTTCAATTTTGAGAACATTTTTTGGAAAACTGAACATTCTTTCGAAACACGAACAAAACTTGAATCTTTTGAAAAAAGTTTGAAAAAAAGAGAAGAAAATGAAAAAAAATAAAAACCAAAGAAAGAAAATTTGTTGAAAAGAGAAATTAACTCAAAAATGAAAACTGAAAGAAAGGAAAAAAGTAAGGAAAAGAAAAGGAAAAAGAACCAGAAAAAGTAAGAAAAAAAACAGAAAGAGTAAAAAAGGAAAAAGGAAAAGGAAAAAATGAAAAACCGTTTCCGGAACCTTCTAAATAGTTCCCAAGACCAGTAAGAACCGGCTGGAAACGCTGTAGAAGGTTCCCGAAACCGGAACCTGTACGGACGCTACGGATGGGCCGACCCAAATCGCTCGCTAGTCGGTTCCGTCTGTGATTCGTCGACAGTTTGACGCATTATGCGTCAAATAGGTTTTTCCCCGTTTGCCAATCTATTCTACCGAGAATTGAACATATAAACCCTGGTAGACTACCCGCATAACTGGGGGCATCGCTCGCGCTCGCCACTTTTGACCGCCCGATCGAACTTCCACAGTAATTTTTTGGCTGCTGGCCTCTGGTCAACCGTTTGCTTTTTTTCACTTTTGCGCCTGCTTCACAAGAGAATGACAAGTGGGGCTCGTAGCCGTGGGGTCGCAAGATCAACATGAGTTTTCTTCAGATTTTGGTACGTGAAGTCTGGGTCGCGTGGTCGCCAATCGCGATCCGGGTAAAAGGAACCCTAGACCCACGAGCCAATCCCGCTTCCGGCAGCCGCTTCCCTCGCTTCCTCCGCAGCCGCTTCCCCCGCTCCCTCCGCAGCGAGCCAATCCCGCAGCCGCCTCCCTTGCTTCCTCCGCAGCCGCCTCCCGCGCTCCCTCCGCACCTCGTCCCCTGAGCCCGTTCCCCTCTTTCTCTGCTCTCCACTATGCCGCCTCCTCCTCTCTCACTTTTCTCTCCGGTGGCGGTGCCAAAAGAAGGCGCACACGAGCGGTGGATCCGTGCCGGAGAAGAGCTGCGGGGACTGCGCTTCGGTCGCGGTGGGGTGCATCTGCCGGGAAGACGCTCACAGCCGCCAAAGAAGGCACACACGGGCGGTGGATCTGTGCCGGAGAAGAGCGGTGGGGACTGCGCTTCGGTCGCGGTGGGTGCAGCGGCGGGGAAGACGAACTAGGTCCGTCGCCCATCTTCACCTCCTCGCCGCGTCCTTGCTGCCTCCATGGCCAAGCGCACATATTTTTTTTCTGTCCCTCCATGGCGCTCGTTGCCGGCGGCATCTCGAGGAACATGTGACCTCCATGGTGCTCGCTGCCGCTCTGAATAGGTGAGCCCCCTCTCTCTTTTCCCTCTTACCCTGCCTTTTTCTCTACCTGCAGCTGCTCATCCTCCAATCTCTTCCATTCAGACAGGCTGGACGCAACGCACACGGTCTAGGAAGGCCACGGCATGACTGTGTGATGCAGTGAGGGCAACAACGACAACGGAGGAATCTATCCTCGTCTAGCTCCCACCCAGGCGGAGAGTTCGAGGACATCTCCCAGTTAGCGGGGGAGAGTCGAGCACACGTCAGCTCTTTCTTTTCCTTTCCTTATGTTCCCATGATGACCTGGGATTACCTGCAATTACTCAAGTGATTAGTTATGACCTGTAGTATCTGGACCTTCTTTGGTTTGGTCAAATTAGCATTGATCATCCATTTTTCTAAATTTATTGGTATTTTTAGTATGCAATTTGCTTGCTTGGTTTAGTCGCTTGTAATTAGTGTACATGCATGTAACTTGTCCCTGTTAGCTTTTGTTTTTGCAGGTTAGTAGTTACCGGTTGATTTTTTGTGTTCAAACTATTTTTGTGTTCTTTTATTGTCAATTGTAGGTGCTGCTTCTATCTTCTGGAAGTTAACTGCATTTTTCCTTCTAAAATCCCCAGACCAGGCTGTCATTGACAAAGAAAGGAGAGGAGACTACTTGGGGAAAACCGTCCAGGTTTGTCGTCAGTATATAGTGTAGCTGGAGCATTCATGGGAAACACATATATGACAAAGATTACTGGGTGTTAATTTATCTTCCTTTTCAGGTTGTTCCACATATCACAGATGAAACTTAGGATTGGATCGAACGCGTGGCAATAAAGCCGGTTGACGGTAAAGAAGGGCCTCCTGATGTTTGTGTGATAGAACTCGGTGGAACTATAGGTAAACAAAATAATTTCATATGTAGCACAGCTTGCAATGCCGCATGCTTGAAGCATACCATGTGAAACTGCGTAGTTTAGCCTATTTTCCTTCGGTTGTTCCCATAGCTGTGTAAGCCTGCCCAGTGCAGGGACAAAATCTTTTCTCACCGCGCATAATGACAGTGGCACTCTTGATGCAGGCGATATTAAATCAATGCCTTTTATTGAAGCATTAGGTCAATTTTCATACCGTGTAGGTCAGTAAAGATCAGCTCTTCCCTGAATGTCTATATATATTTTGGTATTTGCTCGCTTTTATACATTTAACTTCCTTATTCTGAGTTGTAGGACCTGGAAATTTCTTCCTGGTCCATGTCAGCCTTGTTCCAGTACTAAATGTAGTTGGTGAGCAGGTATGTTTTACTCATTTACAATGAGCTAAGATAATGAGAAGTTGCTGCAATGCTTGCAGTTCTATTGAGGTCCATGTCATGTAGTATTACTATATGCCAAATAGGCACTTTTTGCAAAGAAATATAAGTACGTACCTGAAAAACCATTTTTCTGAATGATATGAACTACCAAAGTGTAATTGTACTTTGTAGTAGTTTCTGCTGAGATGCAATTTGGCTTAGGCAAAGTGGCACCTTGTTATTATAGCAAAATGGAAGGAGGTTACAAACATAGAAAATATTGAATTATTGACGGATCTCTCAAAACAGTCTCAGCTGGTTGTAGGTTGTTTGGTGAGGTTGGTCGTGTTTTTCTCTGTTTTCTTTTATGGCCTTATCATTGGCGGGTGTGGTGCTCATTACAAATATTTGTAAACCTTGGCTGCTCACGCTTCTTTGGTGCTTTCTACTCAATGAAATGACACGCTTCGGGATGTGTTTGAGAAAAAAAACAGTTATCTGAGTTTATTGCATTCGATATTTTCTTGCAAATCACGATCTATCTTCCATTTATGCAGAAAACTAAGCCTACTTAAGGTAATCCCTCGGCCAAAACAAATTGGAGGGGAAGATCGTCAAGGTTAGTGACCCAGTTTGTTCAGATATATTATTGCCTACTTAAGATGTCGGTGCCGTCGCCTTCCGTAGCCATGACCTTGTTTGTTTAGATATATTATTGCCTACTTAAGATGAAGCCAGTCACAGTTCTCATTACACAGGATGATTTTTGTCATGTGTCATGCTTCAAGAAAAGCAGGCTGGACTTACATCTATTTGGAATATTTAGATGGCCAAGGTCAAAGAGTATCAAGGTGCTTCTAACTGATCTCACTCTTCTTATTTGTGGTGTTCGCACACGAACACGTCACCGTGTACCTCCAACGCCGAGGGTGATGTACCGTGGCTCACGCCGAAGGAGACCCGTCTGGAAGCGCGGTACGCAAGCAATCTGGCGGGTGCTTTTCAGGACCCGAAACCCCACGCGCCCGGGAGGGACCCCGTCTTGACGTGTGGTGGCTATGGGCTGCCCTAGGTCAGTTCACCCGCCCCTAGAGCCTCGAGGATCGCAGCCCTTCAACATGAAGAACAAACAAAGAACGAGAGAGAAAGAACAAGGCAGGGATGTAAAACTAGGGTAAAAAAGTAGATGTGTTTTGCGATTGTGTGTTGTTGTTCAACCGGCCGTCACCCCATGGGTATATAAGAGGCGGCTGGACTTCCCGTGCAAGGAAAAGGTTTGGATTCACGTCCAAAACCCTAGTCAAATTCGGATTGGTTTTGTCCGAACTTTCCAAAACTATTCGGTTTAAACTGGTTGCACCTTGCGGGTCTTTTTTGTGGTGGTAAACGACCTTGGATGAAAACGATCCCAAAAGCAATCTTGACCGTTTCGACGAGGCGAAAAACTTTCATGTTGAAAGTTTTTTGATCCGAGGTCATATTCACGGCCAAATTGCTCATGCAAAACAGCTAAATATTCACGTAGCTCATCAGACATACCCACACATGTGTCTGGTTCCGGGCGTCATATTTTGCCCATTGGAGGGTCGCGCTGTGCGGGCTCTAACTTTTGCATACAACCTCGGATTGGGACGATCTTTATATTATAATTGATCGTTTCGACGAGGCGAAGACAATCCGTGTAGAAACTTTTCTTATATGAGGCCATCTTGGAGGCGTAATCAGCCGAATAGTGTTCTGAATACAAAATCTGAGTACTTCGAACACAACTTCGGCCTTAGAGATGAGAGCGGATGACTATGACCCAAATATCAAAGTTTTTCCTTTTGACGATACGTAACTTTCTCACTTTGAGCACTTCTCCATTTGAGGCCATCTTAATTAAGTTTTTCGCCGTGCCAAAATCTGGTGTCAACACATGCCCTCCTGTTTTTCGGCAAACTTGTGTGCCGAAAAATAACTTGCACAATGCTTTTCCTAAGGACGATGTCAACACTCCATCGGCCATTTTATGTGCTTAGGGAGATAATTTCTATATCGGACATGTTTAACTTGTTTACATCATACCATGGAACCGATTACCACCAATCGGCTTTAAAGAGATTCCCATGAACCCGTTCCTCGTAGCACTAAGGAAATCAAACTCCGAGAGGTCACGCCCTGTTAAGCAAGTAACATCCGGATGATTCCAATCCACCGATGCATCGGCCAAAGCAACACAAGCCGAATTATCCGCGCCAATGACTTCTACCTCATCATCGACCCACTGTATTAAGAATTGATGCATGGTACATGGCACACATTGGTTAGCATGAACCTAGTCGCGGCCTAATATAACATTATAGTTACCTTGCACCTCGGCGATGAAGAATGTGGTGGCCAAAGTTTTGCTTCCCACGGTGAGTTCATGCACATCACACCTTTGGCCTCTGTCTTTTCTTTACCCTCAAATCCATTAAGTACCATATTGGTCTTCATCAATGCATCATTATCTAATCCCAACTTCTTGAAGACCGAGTAGGGCATAAGATTTACCACAGCACCACCATCAACGCGCATCCTAGCAACCGGCGATCCGTTAATATGACCTTTGAGGTACAATGGCTTCAAGTGTTTCACCGGTTCTTTTGGCTTCTCGAAGATAGCGTTCTTTGGACCAAAATCCAGTTGAGCCACCTCCCCTTCTTCACCTATAGCACGAAACTCGGCAGGTAAGTAATACACCATATTAATGAAGGAAATATGCCCTAGAGGCAATAATAAAGTTATTATTTATTTCCTTATTTCATGATAAATGTTTATTATTCATGCTAGAATTGTATTAACCGGAAACATAATACATGTGTGAATACATAGACAAACAGAGTGTCACTAGTATGCCTCTACTTGACTAGCTCGTTAATCAAAGATGGTTATGTTTCCTAACCATGGACAAAGAGTTGTTATTTGATTAACGGGATCACATCATTAGGTGAATGATCTGATTGACATGACCCACTGTTAGCTTAGCACCTGATCGTTTAGTATGTTGCTATTGCTTTCTTCATGACTTATACATGTTCCTATGACTATGAGATTATGCAACTCCCGTTTAACGGAGGAACACTTTGTGTGCTACCAAACGTCACAACGTAACTGGGTGATTATAAAGGAGCTCTACAGGTGTCTCCAAAGTTACATGTTGGTTTGGCGTATTTTGAGATTAGGATTTGTCACTCCGATTGTCGGAGAGGTATCTCTGGGCCCTCTTGGTAATGCACATCACATAAGCCTTGCAAGCGTTGCAACTAATGAGTTAGTTGTGACATGATGTATTACGGAACGAGTAAAGAGACTTGCCGGTAACGAGATTGAACTAGGTATTGAGATACCGACGATCGAATCTCGGGCAAGTAACATACCGATGACAAAGGGAACAACGTATGTTATTATGCGGTCTGACCGATAAAGATCTTCGTAGAATATGTGGGAGCCAATATGAGCATCCAGGTTCCGCTATTGGTTATTGACTGGAGACGTGTCTCGGTCATGTCTACATTGTTCTCGAACCCGTAGGGTCCGCACGATAAAGGTTTCGATGATAGTTATATTATGAGTTTATGAGTTTTGATGTACCGAAGGAGTTCGGATGAGATCGGGGATATGACGAGGAGTCTCGAAATGGTCGAGACGTAAAGATCGATATATTGGACGACTAGATTCGAACATCGGAAAGGTTCCGAGTGGTTCGGGTATTTTTCGGAGTACCAGGGAGTTACGGGAATACGGGGGAAGAAGTATATGGGCCTTATTGGGTTTTAGGAGAGAGGGAGAGGCAGGCCGCGCGCCCCCCCATTGACTAGTCCGAATTGGACTAGGGGGAGGGGCGGCGCCCCCTCCTTCCTTCTCTTCCCTCTTCCCCTTCCTTGTCTCCTACTCCTACTACTTGGAAGGACTCCTAGTTGGACTAGGAAAGGGGGAATCCTACTCCCGGTGGGAGTAGGACTCCCCTAGGGCGCGCCATAGAGAGGGCCGGCCCTCCCCTCCTCCACTCCTTTATATACGGGGGCAGGGGGCACCCCATAGACACACAAGTTGATCTTCGTGATCGTTCCTTAGCCGTGTGCGGTGCCCCCCTCCACCATATTCTACCTCGTTCATATCGTAGCGGTGCTTAGGCGAAGCCCTGCGACGGTAGAACATCAAGATCGTCACCACGCCGTCGTGCTGACGGAACTCCTCCCCGACGCTTTGCTGGATCGAATCCCGGGGATCGTCATCGAGCTGAACGTGTGCTAGAACTCGGAGGTGCCGTAGTTTCGGTGCTTGGATCGGTCGGATCGGGAAGACGTACGAGTACTTCCTCTACGTTGCATCAACGCTTCCGCTTCGGTCTACGAGGGTACGTAGAAAACACTCTCCCCTCTCATTGCTATGCATCACCATGATCTTGCGTGTGCGTAGGAAATTTTTTGAAATTACTACGTTCCCCAACAATTAATATCCATACCTTCCCGAACCGGCGTAGAGTCGTAATCCACCATCTCATCTTCATCCCCCAATGTGTATATTGGGCTCAAAGTTTCCTCAACTGAAGGGGATTTTTCAGGTGGTGTGGACGATGTAATAGAGGTCGCATCATCTTCTTTTGGTGGTGAAGGTGTTGCTGCAGCTAATGTAGAAGCATCTGTGTTTTGTTTTTGTTTAGGCCCCCACACTTGTTTTGTGAGTGCCAGGGGCTGAATTTCACTTAACAATTCGTCCCTTTGCCTCTCCTCTTTCTACTCTACCTTCACGTGGTTCCTCATGCGTTTTAATCTCCTTTTCATGGTCTTGGTTAAACCGGGAGGACACCACTTAGGTTGAGTATATTTGGGATCCCTTGGTTTGGCCCTGCTTGTGCTTGCCTCATGATCACTAACCATGGAACCCTGCTGAACAATAACAATATCACAATTAGAAGTAGCCAGATTACCAACAACCGGCTTTTCGATCTCCTTTTGCTTGTCACATTCTGCAATTTCCGCATTACGTGACTTAACACGGCACACTTTTTTGTTGGCCTTACTTGGAGAAATTTTTGTTGGCCGATTAGCACCATAGCTCAAACGACCTTGTGTGGGATAATAAAGCCTCTTGCGAGCAGGCCTTCTAGGTGCTGCCCACCCCATATGAAAAGCATAAGGAGCCATTGGGGGCTGCCACCATCCTCCATTGAAGTCTCTCATGTAATATGGCGCATAGGAGGGTTGTGACATCCATGGTGTCGGTGCCCATGGCCCATATGGCCTTGCATAGCATCAAAACTCTTGTTTCGGAGGTGATCTTGAACGCTTTGAATGTGATGGCCGATTAGAGCTAGAACCGGCCGCTTGACTTGCATATTTGGATAGCAACATATCAAAAGTTGGCCTGATTCGCTTGCACTTAGCTTCACTCTTTCCCCACTTGTCAACTTCTGAATTCTTGGGCTTGATAAATTTAACGTGAGTATCTTCTTGTACTTGTGGTTGCCCCTGAGTGCAGGATTTTTCTGGTGATCTTCAATACTTCCTTGCCATCGGGTTGTCTTATCAAGAACAACCTCTCGTCCCAAGACTTTGTCGCCCTCCTTGCCTTTCCTGGGTTCACCAATAAGAACATTATCTGTAGCAGATTCAGCTATGCTAGGCCGAATCAACATTTTCTTTCCCTCCAAGTCCATGGTGTTCATCGGGAAGGGCTGTTTATCAACTTGCATCTCAGCAAAATTCAACCATCCATCATTAATGGCCGATTGTATCTGTCATCTGAAAACATTGCAATCGTTAGTAGCATGAAAAATGAATTATGGTACTTGCAATAAGCACGCCGTTCCAGCTCCTCAAACGGCGGTATGGTGTGTGATATTCTAATCATCTTATCTTGCAAGAGAGCATCAAATATTTTATCACACTTTGATATATCAAAAGTAGACCTCACTTCCTCATCACGATTCTTGCGAATCGGCTTAAGAGCATTGCACATATAAGGTTTGGCCTTTGAGGACCAAACAAATTCGGTAGTATAGACATCAACCTCATCGTCCGAATTATCATCATTGTGTTCAACCATATGGATTCTAGGCCGAGGCCAAGTTCATGTCATGTTGCCTCCACTCCAGTTGACCGCACACGCACCAAGCAGGGTGACACCCACATGATGCGCGGATAGATTTGTTTTCGTACATGTTGTTATATTTGTCACTTTAGAGTTGGCATATCCACAACTTACAAATTATTTTTCATATGTATGAGACTGTCGGCAAACTCCCTCTTTCCTGTAGCGTATGTAGAACAAGTAGTGAGAAATGAAACGATACTATCATTACTCAATTTGTTTCTGAAAAAAACTTATTAATTGCATGATTCTACAATGTCACCAATTTCAGAGCTACCGGAGTCATAGGTATTATTTCCTCCATCAATGATTTGCTTTTGCTCCAAATTATTATTGGGCACCACTAGGGATCAGACTACTGATCCCTGCCTCGCATCAGACCAGCCCAATGCCGTAGGATGAGATTGCTTCAACCGTTGGATTAGTAGGAGCGTGGGTCTTTTTCTTGGTAGTTTCCTTGCAGCTGCTTCATAGAATTAATTGCTTCCAAAAATCACGCTTGGTCAGAATTTGAACATGGGTCGACACTTGTTTCCATATAATTTTGTTCCTTAAGTTAATCACACCAAAAAATCAAGCAAAGATGTTAACCCGTGCACCTGCAAAATTTTGTTCCCATAATAGAAAATATGCTCTTCGCAAAAAAATCATAATAGAAAATATGCTTCCATAATATTCGTAAACATTCTATAATACGCTGCTTCCATATATGCTTCCGATATTCGCTCCATGTACATATAAGCACAGGTGCTTCCACATATGCATGATGCTTCCTTGTATTTCAAACTTGTTACAGATATTTATGCTAAATATATGCTTCCAACAGTACAACGCATGCTTCATACTTTATGGTCAGATTTTCCCCAACCATTGTCATTATTTCTTTTATGCTATGACTGAAGCACGCATGGTTGTGTTGCGAAGCACAATTTTGTTAGGTTGAAGCATGAGAAATGTAGTACCAAGTTCCACATACTATCGTAACTAACGAAGCACGCAGTATTTTCCAGGAAACGTATCATGTCAAATGTGTACAGATGCATTTTATGCCGTAGTGAGCCATCGAAAACATGGTTTGACAAATGCTGAAGCATGAACAAAATAGTTCTGAAGCATTAATAACAAACCAAACATGTACATACTTGGAAACCATGCCACATATGATACCGAAGCACATATCTGATACTAAATTGAAGGAAGCATATACATAGGTAGTATGAAACTTAATACAAAAATCTGATGCATTGCATCTATGACAATGAAGCACATCATTGCAACTATGTAGAGCCAACGACGTCGAGGAACCAGAGGCGTCGAGGGTAGGAAGCATGAGAGACGATGCCGACCCGAACAAAGGAACCCATCGACTGGGAGCACCATTTGATGCAACGACGCTGAAGAAGAGGCCAACACGGCGGCAAGATAATAGTGCCACCCCAGCGACCTTACGGTCGTCGTCTCGCTATGGTAGTGGATTCTCCAACCTTTAATGGCAGCCTAACATGCACTGGAGATATCAAACAATATTATAGAACATGAATAAGTTTGGAAATCAACAAGCATTGTACCAGGATGACAAGACTCAGTACCTAGGTCAGATGAGGATGGTGCCTGTGGAAGGGGTGAACCTTGCAATCTTCAATGGCTGCCTTCATTCCTTAACCGGAACAATGCTCTGGCGAGGTGGACCAGAGGCCGCGGGGCTCGAAACTGGTGGAGATGACCAGGACGGCGAGGGGGTGTCGACCAAGAGGGCGTGCGCCATCATGGATAATGGCTCTGTTGTAAAAATAATTAAAAAAATCCTTGAAACAATGGAAACATATACACTAAACCAATAAACATGATTGTAGTTCTATGTGGACATATGCACGGATGCTCTGCCTGAAGCAATGAACTTTACATCTATACAGAGACAGCTACGAAACATGGCAAGAGACTGAAGTTCCATAGCATGGAAGAAGCATCCCTACACAAGAATCACCTAGGAAGCATCGATGCTAACGTTATGAAGAAATATTAACACCTAGGAAGCACGACAACAAACTGAAATTCCATCTGTACATGCGAAGCATGGTAGATGCATCAGTACATAGGAACCTACGTGGAAGCATGGCAAGAGATTGAAATTCCGGCCATACATAGGAAACTTGAATTCTCTGAAGCAATAATATTTTGCTAACACTATATAAGTAAGCCATATTGGAAGCACAGAAATTTGCAGAGGCAAAATAACATGCTTGCCACTAATATTCCGATGCAGAAATTTTATCATCTACAAACGGATCTCATCTACCCTAATTTGAGGATTTGTGATCTTACATCAACTTAAATCCTGCAAAACATGAAATTAAAACAGATCTCACCCAGGTGTGCTTCCCAACCACTTAAATTCTGCAAATACGGGATGGACGAGCGTAATCTGGGTTAGCTAGATTCCTGGGTAGGCGAGAAGAAGACGTAGGAATACATTAGAGAACGACGGGGACGTGGGCTCGCTGGCGACACGGTGGAGAACAGCGTGCGCAGTGGTCCGGGGTGCCGCATCGAGAAGTAGGACGGGCAGGGATCCAACCTGGACGCCTCGCAGAGAGTACGTGGGCAGAGCGGTGGATGTCGACCCCCACAGAGGGTCGGAGGCAGGTGAGAGGAACGGCAGTGGTGATTGATTCTGGAGGCAAGGTAATGGGGCGAGGGATTATAGGAGGGTGCCTGCGTGAAATACGGGAGGTTAGAAAGGATTTTGCTGTGGTCTGTTGGCCACGAGATGACAAATGAATCAACGGCTCGCGTGTGGTCTGATCGTTGGCCTCGTATCAGAATACAGATAGTAAGTGTTTCCCATTATTATTTGATTTAGTCGGTGCAGTGTAATGTTTCCTACCTCATCAAGAATATAAAATAATGTTGTAACCAAATAAGATTTTGGCTATTTGTTCTTTAATTAGTGTATGTTAACGATCTTGATGTGTGATATTCAGATAACAATGTTATTTAAGGATCTGGATTATGATTGCCTCTGGTGTATCATATATGTACTGTAGTAGAGAAAAAATATTTTTAATTATTTTAAGAGTAAGAGGTTTTACAGTGAGTAATTTATGTCGATGTGGTGCCATGAGTGGCTCCGACACTGACAAGCACCGAATAGGATATGTAGTTTGCTAGTTTGCTAGCATATGTATATATACCAATGTAATCCCTGTCAACAATTCCAAATCCAAACTATCAAGAAAAGACACGCTCCTGTGGTTATCTGATCTCGTTTCCGTGTGCATGTGTTTTGCTTGTGTGCGCATCTAGCCTGGGTGTCTTTCCTTAGGCTAGCCCGCATAAGTGCATCTCGCGGTATATTATCATCTTGTTGCAACATTGATCAGCTCGGAAGGTAATTGAGCCATATCCGTACGTGCGTACCTCGTTGGAAAGTACTCCATTGAGTACGGTGGCTCAGAGTCGGGCCTACACCAACAGTGTAGTTGTATCCCACCGTAGGATTGGCACCTGTGGTGTTACAATGATATCAACCACTCGAGGCAGCTCCATAAAAGGGAACGAACGACCTCTGCAATCCTTGTAAAAGACTAATGGATGAGTTCTCACAAAGTTTGCGTAATTTTTGTTAGAGTTGTGTCGAATATTGTGTACAAGGTAGGTTACAGTTGGATTTGTAGTTGTATTGTGTTTAGATAGGATATGGAGTCGTGTCCTAGTAGGACACTTGTATCCTAGGCCTCTCATATATAGCGGGGCTAGACACACGATGTAACCTATGCCAACATAATAGCACGGGCACGCGGGGGAGCCGGCAGCGTGTGCCGGCGCCCGGGCGGCCAGGGTGCGGTATTGTGACGGTGTCATGGGGAGGAGCGCCCGTAGTCAAGCCCCGGGATGTAGCCATGTCGGTGAACCTCGTTAACAAATCTTGGTGTCGTGCTCGTGTGATTGTTTGGTCCTCGGATGATCGACGGTATGCCTCGGATTTATTCTAACAAGTGGTATCAGAGCAAGGTTCGATTTGAGGTTGCGGTTGTTGATTTAGAGATCGGAGTAGAATTCGTCGAATTGGTCAGTGGTCGAGACCTGCGACCGGAAAAGATCAATGGGCGGCGGGAGTTCTGCTAGGAAGCAATCGGAAGGCAGCGGTGCGTGCAGCAGAGCGCGTGCAAGCGACGACAGGCGCGTAGGCAAGCATCGAGATCGGCAGATCGATTCGAAAGCTGACGGCAGACGCGTGTTGGCGTGCAGAAACCCTCGGGCGCACGTGGAGCAAGGCGTACAGCGGAAATCCTCGATGTTTCGAGTCTCGGCGAGATACAGCCTCAGATCGCGGCGGCGTGTATGAAGTTTGGGCGAGATCAGATCGAGGGCGTGTGCGCATGGAAGCTCGTGACATAGCGTACGGACGGCGGCTCTGGCGCAGGTTAGGCGCCCATGTGGGTTGGCGCTGTAGAGCAGCGGCCCAGGCTGGCTGCAGCACGCTGGCCCAGGCGGGGCTGGACGCACCAGGCCTATGCGCGAGGCTGGGGAGCTCTGTGTCAAGACGTGCAGGGTTGTACGTACGAAGTGAGATTTGTGTGGAAAAAAAAACAGTCCAAGTTTGAGTCGTTGCTGCAAGTACATGTTATGGCAGGCATGATTTAAGTCCTGGTTGAGCGGTACAGCAAAGGGAATTAAAGGAAGAAGAGAAGGGATTGTGCAATTTGGACTCTACGGTCATGTTGCATGGACATGTTTTTTTTCTTCGGTCGGTTTGATGATGTGCTTAAGGACGATACCAAGGAGCAAGCTGAGAACATTACAATGGGCAGCGACAAGGCAAGGACAACTACATACGCATAAGGCTTGGAGGAGTCTGGAGTGCGCGTGCAGGGAACATGCATACACAGGGCGTCAAGCAATGCACGGAGGTGTGCGGGCGGACACGACGCAGGGTGGGGCATGGTTGCAGTCGGATAATTCGGCTGGGTCGGACTGGACTGTCTGACGGATCGACGGGGATGTCGGTCAAAGCAGAAGACGGCGGTGATTTCAGCGACGACGACATAGGAGCGTGATGCTGATGGTGGCCGACTTCTGGGGCGTGGAAACACGTGGTGCAGGCCTGAGGGCTTGTGCGGCTTTGACAGACTATGGCGCGGGGTTGATTCAAGATGGTGCACACATAAGAGAGCTTGAAGTCGACGGAGCGCGGGGTAGCATAGCGCAGCTACATAGAGTCATGTTGAAGGTGGAGCTGGAGTCTGACGGATGACTACACTCTGTGCTGATAGAGGGCTACGGCGTAAGAACTCGGAGAGTCGAAGCCTATTTCAGCGGGATAGCGAGAGACACGCGGATTGGACTGGGGCCCAGTGGTCTGATGGAGGCGTGATACTCGGCATCGGTCGGTGATGATCGGTGGTTCTCTGCAGTAGGGATTTGAGTGGTGGGGTTCTCGACCCTTGAGACTCGACCGGGACAGCGGAGGCTCGACGCGGTAATAGCGGCGAGGCGTGCGGTTAGCACGGGACATGGAGACGGGCCAGGGCTCTGGTGGTCATATATGTGATGAGACAACTGCGAATTTGACTCGGGGTGACTACAAGCAACGGTGAAATTCTTTCAAGTTTCAGACATGCGGTCAAGAAAGGAGCGGTGATGTTGAGTTCAGGTAACTCTTATGTGTGACACCCAATATGTGAGTTATTCACTTTCACGCAGGTCAGTGATCGGTGTGTGATGGCGTTGAACTGATACTCTGAAAGTTGGGAGCACAAACTAGAGTAACAAGGAACTTAATTTTTCTCGAGTGTTGACTGTGGTCAAGAAAAGAAGGGACTACAAGTTGCAGGTGGAGTCATATGGAGTCTTTGGAGTAGCAGCGGTGCTCACAGGATAAGCTCAAGTCCAATGTACATGGAAGTTTGATGCATTGACGAACTTAAGGTGGTGGAGAATATTCGCCAAGGTGGAGTTTGTTAGAGTTGTGTCAAATATTGTGTACAAGATAGGTTACAGTTGGACTTGTAGTTGTATTGTGTTTAGATAGGATATGGAGTCGTGTCCTTGTAGGACACTTGTATCCTAGGCCTCTCATATATAGCGGGGCTAGACACACGATGTAACCTATGCCAACATAATAGCACGGGCACGCGGGGGAGCCGGCGGCGTGTGCCGGCGCCCGGGCGGCCGGGGTGCGGTATTGTGACGGTGTCATGGGGAGGAGCGCCCGTAGTCAAGCCCCGGGGACGTAGCCATGTCGGTGAACCTCGTTAACAAATCTCGATGTCGTGCTCGTGTGATTGCTTGGTCCTCGGATGATCGACGGTATGCCTCGGATTTATTCTAACAATTTTTGTGGAGTTGTGTCAGTCATCTATCTTCTGCTCTGATGCAAAGACGCCATCAAAACAAGTTCCAACTAGGGTTTAGAGGTGTCGGAAATAAAACTGCATGCCCTGGATGACATAGTTGTCTAGTCACCCAGAGGTTGCCAGCTAAGCAGTCCCAGGCAACTGAGAAAATCTGTACCATATTCATGTGAAAAAAAATAAGGCAGTGCTTGTCTAAGCTGAGCTAGTAGATTTTTTGGCGGGGGTCCATAATCTTCAAAGAAAATATGAGCATGAGGAACGTGAACAGTCTGACGCTATGGATCTCAGCGCCCCTCTTGCCAAAGCTCACTCCATTTAATGCGAGAAAAGGAATAGTAGAGCTGAACCTCTGCCAGCCCATCTGTGTCAAAGAAGCGGCAGCTAGGGGAGTAAACAGAACGCGATACTTGCTCAGCAAAATAAATCGTTCACGAAATAAACTGAATTGTCTCTGACATGCATCATACAAAGGTTATCATTCTTAACATGTGTTGTATCATTTTGTACGGTCTATAATTTGACATGGATCTTTACATTGATTCGGCATGTTTTCGATGGATGAGGCAAAATGGAAACTGATGATTTGTTTCTGCTCCAAATTAAAATTTGATTTAGTCGTTCCAGTATAAGTTTTTCTACATCATCAAGAATATAGAAAAATATTGTAACCAAATCGGAATTCGGCTATCTGTTTTTTAGTTAGTGTACGTTGGACCTTGATGTGTCATATTCTGATAACAATGCTTTATGATTATGATTGCCTCTTGTGGATTCTATATGTAGAAGAGAGAAAAAATTGAAGTTTCAAATGATTTTAAGAGTAAGAGGTTTTACAGTAAGTAATTTATGTCCATGCGGTGCCGTGTGAGGCTTGGAAACACAGACAAGCACCGAAGGATCTGTAGTTTGGTTGTTTTGCTAACAAATGTCTACCAATGTAATCCCCGTAAAAAGTAACAAATCATCAATAAAAGACACGCTCTGGTGGTCATCTGGTCTCGTTGCGCGTGCATGTGTTTTGCTTGTGTGCAGTGTGCGCGCATCCAGCCGGGGTGTGTTTTCTTAGGCTAGCCCGCATAAGTGCATCTCGTGGTATATTGTCATCTCCTTGCAACACTGATCAGCTTGGAAAGTAATTAAGCCTGCTCCGTACGTGCGTACCTCGTTGGAAAGTAGTACTACATTGATTACGGTGGCTCCGAGTCGGTCCTACACCAACAGTGTAACATCCCACGGTAGAATTGGAACCTATGGTGTTACAATAATATCAACTGCGTGAGGGAGCCCCATAAAAGGTAGGAAAGAGCCACACATCCTTGTATTCGCATACTATCATGGATGCATCCTCACGAAGTTGTGTAATTTTTACCTTGTTGTGCCACAGTCATCTATCTTCTGCGCTTATGCAAATATTCCATCGATACTAGTTCAAAATGGGGTTGGGAGATGTCGGAAATAAAACTGCATACTCGGCCTGTCATGCTTGTCTAGTCACCTAAAGATTGGCGGCTAAGCAGTCGTCTACAAGCGAGAAAAACTTTACCATAGTCATGCGGAAAAAAGATAAGGTGGTGCTTGGATAAGCTGACCAAGTAGATTTGTTGGTGGGGGTCTCCAATCTTGAAAAGGAATTCAGGCAGAAGGACCGGATTAGTCTGACACTACCAATCTCACAGCCCCTTATGTTGAAGCTCGCTCCATTGAATGTGAGAAAAGTAAGGAGAAGAAGCTGAACCTCTGCTAACCAATCTGTCTCATAGAAGCGGCAACGAGAGAAAAAAAAACAGAAGATGGTACCTGCTATCCGGAAATAAATTATTATTCACCAAAACGCAAATGAAAGGTTTCCGACATGCATCATACATATGGTATCATTTTATACATGTGCTGTATCGTTTTCTATACATATGAGAAGCACCCATACATGGTCATATTTTCCTGTTTCCATCCTTTATCTCGATTTTACGACTGATGGTCCTTCCAAGAGCTGAATATTCAGTGTTAGAATACCAACTGGAACTACGTCTCTGTAGAGGAGACCCAGAAATCACTGGAGGAGAAGGACCTGGAGTATGATCGTATACACTTCAAGAGGCCCGAGAGAAGACCGAGGCAAAGCTACAGTTAGGGAAAGGGAAGTACAGAGAACATCTTGCAGACAGTCAATAGCTTACGAAGGACAATGAGAATCTTCTCCAAGAGAAGAAGAATGGGTCAGCTCCATTGGGTGCATGCATGCTCTCGAACAAAAATGAGACACGAACATCCTTTTTCTGCCCCAAACGAATAAAATCCAGACGAAACGGACATCCCCTTTAAAGTCTAGGATTGGAGTTGACGTACGTAGTCACTGTCACAGCCCGTAGTCACGAGAATCATGAGCCATACTAATTGCATTTTTTACCGGCATCGGGATGTACCGCTAAAGGATCCATCGGAGGCAATTTGCTCAAGATGCGGGCTGTTTTCTACGGATAAGTGTGAGTTAAAGAGAGTTTCATATGCTGAAGGAAGAAATACAAAAGAATAAGCTTGGTGCATGTCAGCTTTTGTCAGGAAATATATATATATATATATATATATATAGAGAGAGAGAGAGAGAGAGAGAGAGAGAGAGTTTTATATGCTGAAGGAAGAAATACAAAGGACAGTGCATGCATTCTTTATATTCTTCCTCTCATACAAAAAGCAACCCTTTTATTTCTAAGTGATATTTTGAAACATTCATGTTTTCTAGAATAAAAATTTGTTTTCAATACTTTTTATATATTTTAATTCATCACCACAAGACCTTTCAAACAATATCAAATTTGGATACATTTTAAAGTCGTCAGATTTTTAGTACTCCCTCCATTTTTGTATACAAGGTCACAAACCCATATTACAGGTACCAAGGTAGAAACTAATGGCCACTTAAGCCAATGTTGGAAACTAGTCTTTTCTACTCGCTTGACGTGTTAATTAATGTGTATTTTTCTCTCCAATGCATAACAAGACAACTCTCTCACTCCGCGTTGGTTGATTAATGCGGTGCATTAAAACCAACCTCCTCACCACCACATGCATGCATGGGATATTAATGTGCTTGATTACTAGTACGAGGCAAACCTCATAAATTTTATCTCGATTGGTGTTAGTGGCCTTGTATAGCTGCATATTGTAATTTTGATAGTGGCCTTATATACAAAAATGGAGGGAGTATTTCAGTTTCAATTTCACATTATATATACCAGTCGTATTTCATTTTGATATATGAATCTGACATTACTTGAAAATGGATACGGTTCTGAAAGTGGTCTTGAAATTGAAATGGATGCGGTATGAAAATTTTAATTTCAACTTCAGTATCTCATTATATATAACTGTTGTATTTAAATTTCATATTTCAATCCCACATTTATTAAAACTGGACATGCGACTGAAAAAGGCCTGGAAGTTGAAATAGATGCAGTCTGGCAATTTCAGTTCCATTTCCATGTTTCCGTCTCACATTATACACCGTAGTTGCATCTCAATTTCATATTTCATGTTTCCGTCTCACATTATATACCATAGTTGCATCACAATACTGAAACTGGTCTCAAAATTAAAATGCCACCGGTATTGAAATTTATATGTTGACAAAGTGATATGGTAGTGATGCATATGGTATTGAAATGCATCTCAGAACAATGTGATCCGGTATGGACTTCATTTCAATTTCAATCAATGGAATAATTTTAAAATTTGTTAAACTCATTTCAATTCTAATCAATTTCGTGAAACGAAAGCAATTTAAGTGAAACTAAAAAATAATCACTATTGATCTTGTTTGCAAGATCTGGTCATCAGGATTCCAAATATATAAAAAATTAAAAACAAAATTCTGGTTTAAAAGATATGGATCATATAGAAACAGTAAGAAAATAGGAAGAAATTTAATGCTAGTACTTTCATGGGAAGTAAGATGGAGGGTGGCAGAGCCATGCATGCATGATGCGTCTTTTACTCGGCCACCAAACAGGTGATGGGACACAATGATGTCACTTAAATGTCGAATATTCGTTTCTGAGCCCGTGCTCAGATGCTCCTGAAATCTCTCCCGTCAGACGACCATGCAGATCTGTGCCGCGCAGCGTATTCCCGAGGGTATTGCGGTCGTATGGTGAGCCAAATGGGATGGGTAGTTATTCGCAATAAATGCGGCCAGAGCCGTTTAGGTGAGGCGGAATAGAATACTTCCCAATGGATCATTTTGTTTCCTGTGCGGATCCGAGCCAGCGCCGTCAAGATAAGCGAAACGGCCGTCCATCCACATAGAAAGCGGTCATCGCAACAACTGCAGGATCATTCTCGCCAATCCTTCTTCCAGGCCAGAATCCTTCCATCTCTGCAATCAGCAGCTCGGCCAGCTTGGGGTCCTGATGTATCACTTCCACCTGGTTACGTACCAACAGTTTGGTTTTTACAGAGAGATCTTTCAGACACGGGAATTAACTATTTCCAATGGTTATGAAGATTCCGAGCAAAAAAATCGACAACTTAAGCATCCTCATCTGGCACAAAGTTGGTGCTCCAGGTGCTTGTTGCCACCCCAGATCTTGAACTATGGGCCACCTGCACTGGTTGTCCACATGAATCAACGATTTCAGGTCATAATCCAGCAGGAGTGGAAGAACCTATCGATTTTTAGCCGTACCTTAATCTCCTCCCCTGCTCGGCCGTCACCGCCAAATATGCTTGTCGCCGCCCTGCAACCAGCCTGGATGGTGCCATTCATATATAAGTAGTCTTCCAACCAGTCTCATGCAAACTAGCTACATTTACTCTGGACGCAGTTTGAAATTTGAAACCCATGGTGCGCACATTGGTTAAGCAGGAGAGGCTGGACATCATGGCCAGCACGAGCAAATGACACGTGTGTTCACAACAATATCATGGACTGATGGACGCTAGTCCACATCAGGCGTGCCAGGTCAAATTTTCCATACATTCCTACAGTACGGAATTTTCAGAAACACTCAACGCTGACAATTTATTGTTCTACAACAACACATTTTTCTGAACTGTAAATGCAACAACGTTCGACTAAGAGGAACAAGTGTGGAGCAAATGCTCACTGGAACACACCAGAAAATCCTCAATTTTACAAAGTTTTGCCAATCAATGTAATTCAGTGTTTTTCTCTGCAACACCAAGCGGCTGCGTCCATGTGTTGTGACGGTGTCCCTCCATCCCACAGTTCTTGCATTTCCCCGGTTTATGAGGTTTCTTTGGGCATCACCCCTGTCGGGGCCGGTGGTTCATTTGTGGCCTTCATGACGACAAATGCCGCAAAATTGTGTTCGTTCACTCAGCCCCTCGTATGGAGCTTTCTCTCTGCTATTAGTCTGACATCCAGCCCCTCTTTGCTTATCTGGAGCAGCTAGACCATGCAGGGCATTAATGGTTGCAGATCATCCTGCACTATCTTCATGGCAACGACCGTCGCCACCCACAAATTTTTCAACATCCCCGTTGCCTGCCAACCTTCCGCCGGGCAAGATCAACAGTCAGTCCTCGAAACCTAAAATGTCCCTCTTCTTTGCGAAAGGCACCCCACTAGCAATAAAGGCTTTCAGACCAGCTGGCATGCAGTGGAACGATTCAGCGCCGGCATCCCCCAGCCGCACAACTTCCATAGCTTGCGCGTACAAAGTCGAATGCCTGCAATTGAAAGACATATTTACCGCATTGTCCTTCTGGTAGTGCCATAGGTGCTCAGGAAGTATGTCCCTTGCATCTCTTGTCCACCGCTTCCTTATGTGTTCCAGTGGTATTTCCTCTAGGTGAAGCGCATCCATTACCTGAACAGAAGCAAGCAAATCTTATATTTACTAATCGGAAGCACCAATCAAGCCTCCACGTTAATTCTAGCAAAGCATATCATATTGTCCGTTAGATCTGCAAATTATAAATCTATAACCATCAGATGAAGTGCCTAAAAGAGTCCTCACAATCTATCCCACGTCCACCCCTCAAGAAAAAAAATCTATCCCACGTCCAAAAAAGGAATACCTGTACCAACCTCTAAAAAAGCCTCCACGTTATTCTTTGAAAAATATACTAACAAATTGCTCGATAGATCTGCAAAATATAAATCTACATCCATCAGATGAGGTGCCTGAAGAGTCCTCACAATTTATGCCACGTTAAATAAAGAAATCTCTGCAAAAAAAACTTCTAAGAAAGAATTGCACCCTGAAAAAAATACTGCGCCCAGCCAAAAAAAGTCTACGATCCCTATTCTGTTATCTCTCACGCATAGCTCACCTCGCTCCTATCCTCCCTACCTCGACCCCTAGCAATCTGGTGGCGGCGAGTTCGATCGGCGGCGAATGGATCCTCCTCCAATTTCTTCCTTCTATATCATTGGCTTCTCCCAGGTTCGTTGAATTTATATATGAGAAAAGCCAGACTAAGAAGAACACAACATCGATTAATTACCTCATCAGCAACAATAGACGAGTTATCGGGATGAGGGACTGCCATCCAAATGATTGATATTTTGAATATTTGTGCATGAGCGCTCTCTCTTATTCCTTCTGTTATCCAACCACATCATGCCCCGCCATCAAGGTCATTAATCATTAACTGCCGGATGCCATTGTAGTAGAAACAGAGATTATATTGAGGCTGGGGGCACGGGTATAGAATTGCCAATACCATTGACAATACAGACAAAGACGGATCCGTCAGATCATCAGTATACCAATCCACGTCCCAAAGAACCGGAGGTCAGACGGTTGTCTACTGGATGCTTACCGGGTTAACTACCCATCTCTGGGAGTCCGCTGAAAATATCCTGCTCCACGTCCTGTTGTGGGGTGCGCCTATGGTCAGATGGGCGTGCATGGCCTCTGCGATCGGCACACAAAAGAATCATGGTGATCAGAAGGTGAGGCAGGTACTGCTAGATGCTAGCATGCTACTTTGATCTATGGTCAGATGGTGATCAATGCTAGCATGCCGCTGGGACAAAGCAGCATGGAGTATTGTTTAGTCTCTTCATAATTAATTTGTCTGTCACATATAATCTGTTTTGTAGCCCAATTGGTTTTCTCACAACCTCATGTAAGAGGTAAAAACTGTACCGAGTAATCTGTACTCTTCATATGTTTGTTTGATATGAATTCCTAATTTGGTTCAATTTTCTTCTCTGCAGTTTTCCAAATTGTTTTGACAAGATTAGTCTGACTTGAAATATTGCATCCAAAGGTCTTGCAATTCTTTCCCAGATTCTTAGTTCCTTTCCTCTGTTTTTTGTAATGTCAGGTGAGTTTATGCTAGAATGCATGGTGAGGCCGCTCTGTGTCTAATCTTCATGTATCGATGGTTTCTTAGAGTACCACTTTCTTAAAATAGTGCAGTTTGGACCGCTGTTTTACACATTTAAGTGTTAACTGGGCTTATCTTCATGAGGTTGCTAATTTCAGTGCTACTTTTGCAAGAGAGTTCTATTAGGATTTAGCAGACCTGAGAAAGTTCAGTTTGACAGTATGGGATGCAATAACGTTTGAGTGGGAAGCTGCTGTCTTGAATGGAAGCATGTGAAGTCTGCATGCAACGTTGTTGTCAACATAGCATGAATTAATCCATGGTACAATGTCCCACCAGAAGTTTGAGAAACCAGTGGTGATCATGTGGCGATGATAGGATGCCGCAAGTCAACCTGGGGCTGCTGCTTCTGCACGTCCAGTTCAATAGGCCCGACAAATCAGAATTTCCTATACATAGATGTCGAGGCAATCATCTGATATGCATCATGATACTTAGTTAGATGAACATAACCGTTTTTTTCTACGATATAGTGCACCTGGGATCATTGTTCACATGCATGGTGAGGCTGCTCCATGTCTAATCATTATGTATCGATGGTTTGTTACAGTGCTACTTTTTAAAGTTAGTTGCAACATCCATCAGATGTTTTCTTTCTTCCCATGATACTTGATGTTGTTTATTGCTTGACAGAAAGATCAATTTAAAGGCATTAGCTGATTACAAGTGAATCCCATGTTGTGTACGCTGCAACTTCTGAATCGTATTTCAAATAAATATGTTGTAGCTGAGATTAATTGTTTATGTATCTGAACACTTGCTACCTCTGGTCATATATATGCAAAGTAGCTAACCTGCTGTACCTGAATGTACACTAACCAAAGGGGTAAGGAAACATCATCAGAATGTCTCCATACATTAAGCGACTTTTAGAAAATTATTATTTGTGGTCATGCTCTCAACAATTCAGAATGTAGAGTTGGTAGTATATATATACATCACCTCGAAGCTGTTTGACTAGATCCCGTGACTTGCAAAATCTTCCTTAACACCTCTCATTAATCATCTTTTTATTGTATTGCAGTCTTAGCAACAACAGGCACGTTGTAAATTGAAGATGTAAGCTACGTACATACTAGAAGAGTTTGACTCCATTTGTGGTTCTTCTACCATTTGACAACTGGGATTCAAAGGCTGTCATCAGGCCGATCTTAATATTGTTATACAGGCCAATCTAAAAATTGCAGGCCGGTCTCAAAGTCTACCTTTTTCTCTCCAGATTTTCAGTATTTTTGTACATTTATCTAGACAAAAATCATAATATACATCTCTATGTGTGCATGTATGTCTCTCTGTGTGTGTGTGTGTTATAAAAAAATGTCATATAATGTTTTCAAATTTTTTCTTTGTTGCTTTCTTATCTAAAGTAAATTGAGTGTTCCTCTGAATTCATAGTATGGTCGACTAAGGTCTATGGTGCTCCACCTTCATGTTATCAATAAACTTGCCAATTGCCAACTTCATGCGACTCATCACAGTATCACACACACCCAAGAGGGAAACTTGCCAAGAAATTTGACTCATCAGTATATTGGCGAGATACAAATACGTATTTTGTTTTCAGTTTCACTAGAGGATTCTAGCACCTATGAACTTATTATATTTACAGTTCAATGACTAAAATATATGTAACTTCGTTATGGAATTATTAACCTATTTTCACTAGGATTGGTTCTGCATAAAAAAATCTCCACTATGATCATTCTGACATGGATGCAACAAATCTATTTGTCTTGGTAACAGTTGTCGTGACAAAATTTAAATATATTTTCATTGAAGAAATAATATGTTGTGTCTTCATAGGTGGATTTTTTTCCTGTTTCAAATCCGTAAGAAATTTAACATTGCATAAATGCTATCAATACTTCTATTTTTATGTGGTTTCTGAAATAACTAGCCCGTGCAGTGGCACGGGTTGATGACTAGTAAATCAGAACCGAAATACACCCGCCATGCTTGAACAGAAAGTAGACCTTTTTTTGTAAGGGGAGACCAATGGTACATGCTGACCTGTTTTTTTTTTCTTTTAAGGGGAGACCAACGGCAGTGGCAGCATCACATCCCCGTGTGGTCAAATTGACCACACTCACAAATGAACTCTAACCCATCCTCCGTGATGACTACCTCATAAACAACCCTGATCCACTAATTGCGTTTTGATGGATTATTGTGTGTTTGACACATATTTCCTCATCTTCTCAACCTCCATAACGTTATATGATGTACGCTCAATTAGCAGATGGCCAAACTGTTCAAACATGGCCCTTGTCTATATTTTGCTCGCATGTCGCACTATTGCAAGATTTGTTCTCCTAACAAGCTCACCCTGACAAGAGGCAGATCATATTAGTTCCTACCAAGTAATTTGCACTACAAAAGAATGTGTTCTTGAAAACAATTGAAAAATAAACTCACAATCATAGACCTCTTCTCCTCGTAATTTTCTTCCTGCCCACGGTCAAAACTGAAGTCTCATGTACTGCCTCACGAAAATGTGCATTGAGCTTGCAAGCAGCATGTAAGACTTGAACATGTGCTTTGCACTCTCGCTGTGCTGTGTACTTGTGACTTTGGCGCAGATCGAACACCCCTTTGAAGTATGATTTTGCCCACTTCGAGCATATTTCATAGATCTGGGTCATGTAAGGATGTTTTCTCAAATAGTAATTATCAAGCAGCATGCTCCACAGCTCCAGGCTATCTTAAACTCATCGTTAGCTACCATGTGATTCACAACCATATGGAACTCTGCTTGGAAGTCAGTCTTTTTCATGTAGAGTGGCCCCAAGGTTTCTTTCACCTTCTCCAGCATGTGCCTCTTGCACCACTAGTGCACAGTATCGGGGTAAACCTTGCGGATCGCCACATCCATAGCTCTGTTTTGGTATGTACAAAGTGCACATCATAGTTAGGCCAGAGTGCATTCTTTGCAAAATGCTTTATTACTTACATACACGAGGAAACAGGGCAAGCATACTAGTTAACTTGGGAGGCTATGTTTACCTGTTAGTATTGTTCGAGGTGCAGGACCTCCCATCATCCACAGGAACTCAGCGAAAACCCATTCAAAACTTTCAACCTGGTCATCTCTCATCAGGTCCCGCGCTAGGATAATGATCTAGAAATGGTTGTTTACCCCAACAAATAGACCGAAAGGCATGTCATATAAGTTGGTTCTCTATGTCGTGTCGAACGTTATCAAATCCCCAAAGAACTTGTATTGCATCCGACTGCTCCCATTTGTCCACATCAAATTCTTCACTCTGCTATTGCTTTTTGCCAGCACACGGTATGTGAAGCCTGGGTTACCAGCCAACATGTCCGCAAAAACATCCAAGGTTTTCCTCACATCATAATCAGCTCGCTTGCGACTTATCTTACCACATATGTTCCTGTGCATTCTTTTTGTGAACAGCACATTCTCGACAGTCCCGAAAAAACTCCATATGAGGCTTTACACTTTACCAAGATTGACATTCGGCGTATTTCCGGATTGTCTGCTCAAATGCACTCCTACGTGAAGGGCAAGGCATCCTACCCGGACGTGCGCTCCCCAGGCATAACCTGAAATTTACCCATAAGAACATTGCTTATTTATTATAAAATAAAATGGTTGATAATAGTGTGCCACTTCTACAATAGTGTCGTGCTATTTTTCTTATCACAGGCAAACACGCAATTCAGGTTTTTGCAGCTATGTGCTTTTCATCTGTGTAGGCGTGTCAGACAGCAAAAACTACCTAAATGGCATTCAGAAAATTATGTATATTGTACATGATTAAGGAAAACATAACTAACCGTTTTGTCCACCCAGGTGCCTCTGGGTTAACCCTGTCAGTAGATTGCGCTGATGCAGTGGGCGATATTTCTCACTGCCGTCGTTCGCCGCAGTTTGGCTCAGCAGTTGTATCTCCTCCAATATGCTGCCCGCACCCAGAAGCACCATTACGTTCATCTTGCCTTCCCAGGTTCGCTTTCTTCCCTTAGGGGAAACCTACATAATCATATTCCGCCATGGGTGGCAGGCTACTAATCAAATTAGCTCACTCATCCCCCCATGACATTCAGGAAAAATGGAAATTTCGGAGGCGCGGATATTCACTTACCGGTCGACGGCATCAAGTAAGAGCTCGAGCCCGGCTTCTTCCATCGCTCCGTCGCCGGCGATTCAAGGGCCGGCCACGCCGCCGTGAAGCATGTTTCGCCGGGACGAGAGCAGAGGGAGAGGGGGCAGAGTGGTGCGGTTGCGTCCGGTGGGGTTGGTTGCTGGGGACTGGGAGCTTGGTGGACCTTGGTTATCCGAACGGCCCAGTTTAATCCATACGTCCTGTACGGCCTACCTGTTCTAGGCTCAGACGAAAAGGTAACGATCCAAGCCACGGATCAGAAAGCCCACGCCCGGCCGCGCTCCCACCCATATGGTTTGGGCCCGCGCCTGGGCCACTGTTCTGTACAGTATATCGCCCGCACCCCATATTACGTGATTTACTAGCGTCTCTTCGCAGACGACAGCTTATTATTTTTTGAGGCCACGAGTGACAGTGCCATCAAAGTGAAGGAATTATTGCAGCAATACTGTGACGCGTCCGGCCAGAGGATCAATGTGGATAAATCTTCTATATTTTTTAGTAAAGGCGTTACTGAGACTAATCGGGCAAGCATTAAAAATATACTAGAAGTGCAGAATGAATCTTTGTCAGAAAAGTACCTGGGTTTGCCTTTCGGATGTGGGTAGATCTAAAGAAGGGTGCTTCAAATATTTGAAGGATAGAATTTGGAAACGTGTTCAGGGATGGATGGAGAAATGTCTCTCTGCTGGTGGAAAGGAAGTACTGATTAAATCTGTTGCACAATCAATACCTACTTACTCAATGGCATGCTTCAAGTTGCCTCGGGGCTTATGTGAACATATTAATGGACTTATTCGAAGGTTTTGGTGGGGCTGTAAGGATGGGCAAAGGAAAACTGCGTGGGTGTCGTGGAAGACTATGTCGATGCCCAAGTATATGGGAGGCATGGGATTTCGCGACATAGAGTTGTTTAACTTGGTGCTACTAGCCCGTCTGGCATGAAGGCTAATGCAGGAGCCAGATTCACTTAGTGCTCGAATCCTTAAAGCGAGGTATTACCCAAACTGTCATTTCTTGGAAGCTACTTTGGGCTCGGCTCCGTCTCAGGTGTGGCGCTCGATCCTCGAGGGACGGGAAGTGCTTGCTTTAGGGCTAATCAAGAGGATTGGCAATGGTAATAGGACAAATATTTGGCAGGAAAACTGGATACCTAGGGACTACAAACTTAGGCCAATCTGTCCGAGGTCTGAAAATCCAGCTGTACATGTATCTGAACTAATTGATCCCATTACTAGAACGTGGGATAGGCAGCGGCTTGAGGAACACTTGATAGCTCCTGATGTGGACGTTGTACTTAACATTCCGCTGAGTTCTTGGGTCCAGGAAGATTTCTGGGCATGGCATTATGATAAGCGGGGAGTATTCTCGGTCAGGTCAGCGTATAGGATGATCACTGCAGTAAAGACACAGCGTGAAGACTGGCTTGAGCGCCGTTCTGGCCAGTCCAACATAGCAGCTGAAAAGAAGTCATGGACCGAGCTGTGGAAAGTAAAAATTCCGTCAAAGGTTCGAGTCTTTGTTTGGAGGCTTGCTCATACTTCACTCCCTACTGGATCCGTTCGACGCTCAAGGAATATGTCCACGACTTATGCATGCTCAATTTGCAGGGTGTTGGAGGATACATGGCGTCACTCTCTAATCAACTGCCGCATGGCAAGGTGTACATGGGCGTTAGGAGATGAGGAGCTCCTGGAGCACGTAATATCAAACAACACCGACGATGCTCGGTTATGGCTTTTCTGGTTATTCGAGTCGACAACACAACAGGATCTTGCACGGGTTTTGGTGACCTTGTGGGCAATTTGGTGGGCTCGACGGAGGGCCATACATGACAATGAGTTCCAAAGCCCAATTTCTACGTGGTGTTTCATCAATAGGTATCTTCAAGACTTGGAAATTGCTTCTGGTAGACAACCGCATGAACCGACAGCACAACCGGCACGGCGTGCTCGGAGGTGGATTCCACCAGCAGGCACAGCTGCGAAGTTAAATACAGACGGCGGCCTGTCCCGCCAAGGTGATCGAGGTGCAGCGGGGGTTGTATGCAGAGATCATACCGGACAGTATCTTGGTGCTTCTGTTACAGTCTATGATGGTCTTGTGGATGCTGCATCATTGGAGGCACATGCGGTTAATGAATCCTTGGCGTTAGCTAAAGACCTACACATCCAAAGCCTGGTTATTGCTTCAGATTGCCTTGAGGTGGTGACGAGTATCAACAAGGGAGCAGCCACTGTTTACGCAATGGTGATCAGTGAAATTAAGCATCGGAGCAGCGACTTCAGGGATGTTTGTTTCAAGTTTGAGCATAGAGAATGTAATTTTGAAGCTCATGATTTAGTTAAGGCAGCTGTATCACTGCCAGTAGGTCGCCACATGTGGCTAGGGTGCTTACCAGACATTATTTGTATTCCAAACGTCATTGAGTTCTAATAAAGTCCCTAGTTCACCTCAAAAAAAAAAACTAGCGTCTCTGTCAGACCAATTTGTTCCCATCCCGAGATCACAGTGGACTGCGACGATTTCGGGAGCATCTGAGCTCGGGCACCGAATCGCCGTGTCCCTTAAATTTGCCATACGGTGTGAGCTATACATAGAATACAGCATGTAGATGAGTCCAAACTGCATGGATCTTCATGCAAATGAAAGCTATATACTTTACCGAAAATTCGAATCTGAGCCCAGTCTCAGCTGCTCCTGATATCCCTGCCGTCCAGACATGTGCAGATCTGTGCTGTAAATAGTATTCCCAGCCGTATATGCTTGGTATTGAGAAGGGAAAAAGAAGTGGGCCAGTGACTCATTAATGGGGCTGGCTCGTCACACCGTGCCTGGATCAGGTGTTTTCTCACGGTCCGGATATATTCGTGTGCCTTCCTAAACTTTGGGGACTGAGCTACAGCTAGTTTATTTCGTATCCAGTAAATCAGCTTCTCACATGAGGAAAGATTGTGAGACCGCACTTTCGAAGTCCACCCAATCGATATTCCACGCCTGCACAAACATGCAGGATCAGCACATTCAGTAAAAATTCACCTAGCATGCATTATTTGACCAATAAATCATAGTCACTTGGAGGTCAACTCAAACTATGGCGCGTGGGTGTCTCCAGCAAGAACGAGCTGACAACTACAAAGAATAACCGAGTGAGAGCTTCATCAGCGGCCCGTACAGTGTGCAGAGGGTCACTAGTAGAAAAAGGGCCATTTGTCCTGGTTCGTAAGGGCCTTCAGTCCCGGTTTTGGAACCGGGACTAAAAGGTCGTTACTAATGCCCTTGGCCTTTAGTCCCGGTTCTTACACGAACCGGGACAGATGGGCCTCCACGTGGCTATTGCGGCCAGCCCAGGCAGGGGGGACTTTGGTCCTGGTTGGTGACATCAATCGGGACAAAAAGGCGAGCTGAGGTTTTTTTTGAAAGGGGCTGGTTTAGGGGTTTTGGGGGTTAATTTAGGTTGTTATTAGCTAGCTAATAGAGAGAAGTGTCCTCTCTTATATCTACGTGCTTTGTATACCAACGATACTGCTATGCCTAAACATAGCTTAGATTGAAGTGAAGGCAACATGTGGTGTATGTCGAAAGTAATACTAATCCTAACTTGATCATGTTTGAATTGTACTACTTTCGACATGCACCACATGCATGTTGCCTTCACTTCAATCCAATCCATATTCATTTCGGCCGCTGATATATAATAACTCTTCATGCTCGCATCATGCATTATCATATATAATAACAAGTCCTACTAATCATCATCATACAACTTCTACTCGTTATTAATAACAAGTCATACGATCATCATCCTCATAGTTAGGACCTAAATACCCTGTTTAAGGTAAAATAGCATAAAACAATATAGACCCTGACTCTCCATTATGGAAAATGGAGATCATCCTGTCTCCAATTCTTGCGCTTCGCTTCCTTTTGCTTCCAAGAACCTCCTTACGACTGTCCATACATTTTTTTCCATTCTTTGATTAGCATGTCTCCACTTCTTTGAGAAATCCGGTATGGACAGTTGAGATTCGTAGGATGACCTGGATGTATGTTCAAAACACGAAGGCTGCCATTATGATACATCAAATGAGGCACACAATCCGTCGGGATTCTCTATTGAAAAATATAGTAATTAATAACTTCATAGTTAGCAATGATGTAATAATTTTAGAAGTATGCAAAAGATGCACGGATGTCGTAATAGTAAAAAATCTTACCAGGGTATCTCCATGATAGTTACCATAGTTCAACACGTGCACTAGTGGCACGTATTGACCGTAATGTTGAGGAGTTTGATTGTAGATATTGTAATTCTCAATATCAGTACAAAATCCGACCAGATGATTTTTCTCCTGATAAGTTAATTCGGAGCCATCGGTGTAGTGGGTTTTGCCTACCATCTTAGCACATTCTTTGAAGAATGAAAATAAGCTGTCAATGAAAAGAAGCTGTCAACTATTTTGAAATAAACAATATAAATTAGCTAATAACTATGTTTGAGAAACTCACATAGCGGTAGAATTGGAGGCGTATCAACAAGGACCCAAATGTCCATATTGTCTTGCTCGATTTCAGGATCACCAAGATCCATGGTGACAAGCATACCCTCATCAAAACCATACATCTTGCAAAGTGCTTCCCATTTTTTTGCAACCAAAATGGGTTACGCTCTCAGAATTGTATAGCTTTACTTCAAAATCCACACCATGATGAGTCCTTAGGTGAATTTTCTTTGTTTCGAAACTTTCATGGTCTTCAAAACTCATCCTCTCCAAGACATAGCGTCTTGCATGGCATGGGATAAGCTAGTCGAATTGTAAAAGATGAAAAGTACACGTTGAAATATTTGAAGTCGTGCTTAATTACGAAAAAATAACACTTGTCGTCGTTGCGTACTGTTTCAACATCGAAGGTCTCCTCCAGCTTAATGTTGAAGCGCCGATCTTTGTCCAGGTGAGGCCTGTCGCACAGACCTTGGTCGTCGTGGCACCAGTCGCACTCCCCCGGGACACTTTCGTCGTCCGAGTACGACATTTCCTATGTTCATAATTTAAATATTAAACGTCTGCAATTAAATATATGTACTAAAAAACCTATGTTAGATCATTATTATTCATAACGGGTTGACTATCGGTTTGTCGAGTCTTTTCTTGAAAACTCTCAGCTCACGTGGTGTACATATTCGACCGTCGGTGATGGTAGCTTCTCCGTTCATTCCCGAGTGCATTACACCAAATTGTCTAGCACACGGGAATGAAGGAGAAGCTACCCCCACGACAGTAGTCGGGATTCTTCGTCCTCTCATATATATATGGTTGGAGACTCGACAGACTCACTGATTCCTCTCTGACATTTGCGACCATCGTTGATGGTAGCTCCTCCTTTCGTTCCCGAGTGCATTACACCAAATTGTCTAGCACACGGGAACGAAGGAGAAGCTACCCCCACGACAACAGTCGGGATTCTTCATCCTCTCATATATGGTGGAGACTCAACAGACTTAAAGTCAACCCGAGGACTCATATTATAGGACTCATATTGACATGGAGATTTGGCTGGTCTCACCTCGAGTTCAGAGGGGGATCGATGACGGGGACAACGCTGCGGATGATGGAGGGGGCTCCTAGATTTCTGTAAAAACAAAAACCCTATAAGCTATCAATTAGTAATCAAATGCATACGCCTTGCATAGTGCTCTCCAATTTTAGCATTCAAAGTAGGAATACTTTTCCAATTTGAGCATTCAATAAGCAAAACCAAATCGTAATATAAAGTAGTATTCAAATTAGCATGCATTCAATTATAAGCAAAACTACATCATCTATTGCGTCCGTACATCGTTGAATATTATCACTAATACTCCTCGAGTACTATCATACATATAGCATCGCTAATAAGCTAGAACCGTAGCGCCCGACGGGTATCGGCGCCGGCGGTGGACACCCAAAGAGAAGGAACCATCACAGGATCATAGCTCCAGTGAGATCCCTAAAGAACCTGCCAGGTATTGTCGAACCTGCCCTCCAACGCAACCATGTAGCGACCGACGTGCTCGTCCTCCTCGCTGACAGGGTGATGTACCACCTCCGCGCTGTTCGGAAGCCTCGGCACCGTCACTGGCCCACGCGCCCGCCACCAAACAAGGATCGGGTCAACGACGGACTGGCTCCTCACCAACCTACGCCCGCCGGAAGGTAGCACCTCCCAATACCAGCCCGGCGGAGCCCAGTCCCGGACATGGCCCCTCTGATCAAGCCGGCCTCCTCCGCCGAGTCGACGACGAGGATGCGGGATAGGCATCGTCGACGCCGATGCGGGAATAATTGCATGAACTAAAAAAGTAAACTAGTTCTATTAATTTTCTTGCTAAAAATAAACTACTTCTATAGTAAAATAAAGTAGTTTATTAAATCAACTAGTTCAACTACTAAGCACTTATTATAAATAAAATAAAGTAGTACTTACTAAAAATAAACTAGTTTAACTAGTTCTATTATTTTTCTAACTAATTATATTAAACACTTTCTCTTCTTATTTTCCTTTTTCCTCTCCTGCTTTTTCTTCTAAATATGAACATATACATAAATGACTTTGATCGTACACAATTTTCCTATACATACACAATATGAACATATACATAAATTGACAAAGAAAATTCTATGAACAAAAAAATCATTAAAATTCTACGAACAAAATTACAACAAAAAAATTCATAAAAATTCTATGAACAAAATTACAATAGAAAAAAATCATAAAAATTCTATGAAAAAATTGACATATTCTTTGCATATATATGAACATACAAACATTTGCATATTCAACAATAATATCACCAAAAAAAATCTATGAACAAAAAAAATTCTAACACAATATGAACAAATTACAACTACTCAATTAACTACACATCTAAATTAGGAAAATTCATATGAGCTCACTGCGCAAGGGGGCGGTGTCAAGGAGGCAGGGCACGGGGATGGCGACGGTGAGGGGCGCGGCGAAGGCGACGGTGAGGGGCGCGGCAACGGGCGACGAGGAAGCAGGGCACGACGACGGCGACGGTGAGGGGCGCGGCGACGAGCGACGAGGAGGCAGGGCCGGCGGCGTCGGAGCAGGTGGGGCGCGGGGCGGCGACGGTGTCTGTGCGGCGCGGGACGGCATCGGAGGCAGGGGCGACGCCGGCGACGGCGAGGCGCAGAGGGGCAGCCTGGCGGCGTCGTCTGGGCGGGGAAGACGAACTGAATGAAAATTTTCACAAGTGCTAGTTATATACATAAAGCATTTGTCCCGGTTCGTGACAGCAATCGGGACGAATGCCACCTTTAGTCCCGGTTGGTGCCACCAACCGGGACCAAAGGCCTCTTTTCAGCAGCCCAAAGGGAGGGAAGCAGAGGCCTTTGGTACCGGTTGGTGGCAACAACCGGGACTAAAGGTGGTGCATTGGTCCCGGTTTGTGCCACGAACCGGTACCACTGGGCCCCTTTAGTCTCGGTTGGTACCACCAACCGGGACCAAAGGCCTTGCACAGCGGCGTGGTGGTGGGAGTTTAGTCTCACCTCGCTAGTTGAGAGGGGCGCACATTGGTTTATAAGCCCCACTGCCGCACCCCTCTCGAGTTCCTCTCCATTGCAGGCTTACGGGCCTAATTGTCACTGCTATGCCTGAGGGGCCTACAGAGCCTTCTGCGGGCCTGAATCCTGGCCCATGGATGGGTTTCTAGTCGTATTCAGGCCGTGGTGGCCCAGTAGGTGGCATATTTTTTTATTTTTTCCCTGTTTTTTGTTTCTTTTTTTCTTTATTTATTTTGTTATGTTTCTACTTACAACAAAAAACTTATTTATTTTATTTTATTTTGTTTCTAATTACTTATTTATTTTACTTTATGGTAATTCTTTTTGCTATTAAAGTTTCTAACAAAAAAAGTTTTTTATGAAAATTCTTTTTGCTTTTAATAATTTTGAACAGAAAAAACTTTGATAATTTTAGTTGCATCAATTTTATATAATTTTAGTTTCAATAATACTAGAGGTTGCTTATAATGTTTTGAACAGAAAATACTTTGATAATTTTATTTTCATAAATTTTATTTGTGTTATTAAAGTTTATTTCATTTTATTTTATTTTGTTTCTACTTATATATTTTATTAAAGTTTATATTATTTTGTTTCTAATTACTTATTTATTTTATTTTATGATAATTCATTTTGCTTTTAATGTTTTTGAACAGTAAATACTTTGATAATTTTAGTTGCATCAATTTTATATAATTTTAATTTCAATAATACTAGAGGTTTATCTTCATTGTTCAAAATGCACCATTCAAAGCCATATCATCAATTTTCAACCCTTTCTGACTTCATTTGTTATTTTTCATGTATTTACTGATTTTTTAGCTATAAAACCCTGAAAGGGTGAAAGTTGGCATGGTATCATCATTTCATCCACATAGCATGTGCAAGAAAGTTCAGAGGGTTACGGAAAAAATTGGATGCACTTCGTGTACAAAACAGACAATCTGTTTCGAAGTATCAGGATTTCATATGGAAACTCGTCTGTTACAAAGGGATTTCATTTTTAAGCTTATTTGAACTCCTGACTTTTTGTGTGTTCAAAATGCACCAATCAAAGCCACATCATCAATTTTCAACCCTTTCTGACTTCATTTGTTATTTTTCATGCATTTACTGATTATTTTGAGCTATAAAACCCTGAAATTGAATAGCATTTCAAATGAACTCTGAAAAGGTTGAAAGTTGGCATGGTATCATCATTTCATCCACATAGCATGTGCAAGAAAGTTGAGAGGGTTACGGCAAAAACTGGATGCACTTCGTGTACAAAACGGACAATCTCTTTCGAAGTATCGGGATTTCATACGGAAACTCGTCTGTTACAAAGGGATTTCATTTTTAAAACTTATTTGAACTCCTGTCTTTTTTTGTGTTCAAAATGCACCATTCAAAGCCACATCATCAATTTTCAACCCTTTCTGACTTCATTTGTTATTTTTCATGCATTTCTGATTATTTTGAGCTATAAAACCCTGAAATTGAAAAGCATTTCAAATGAACTATGAAAAGGTTGAAAGTTGGCATGGTATCATCATTTCATCCAAATAGCATGTGCAAGAAAGTTGAGAGGGTTACGGCAAAAACTGGATGCACTTCGTGTACAAAACGGACAATTTCTTTCGAAGTATCGGGATTTCATACGGAAACTTTTCTCTTACAAAGGGATTTCATTTTTTTAAAACTTATTTGAACTCCTATCTTTTTGTGTGTTCAAAATGCACCATTCAAAGCCACATCATCAATTTTCAACCCTTTCTGACTTCATTTGTTATTTTTCATGCATTTACTGATTATTTTGAGCTATAAAACCCTGAAATTGAAAAGCATTTCAAATGAACTATGAAAAGGTTGAAAGTTGGCATGGTATCATCATTTCATCCACATAGCATGTGCAAGAAAGTTGAGAGGGTTACGACAAAAACTGGATGCACTTCGTGTACAAAACGGACAATCTCTTTCGAAGTTTCAAGATTTCATACGGAAACTTGTCTGTTACAACAGTCATTTCAAATGAAATACGAAAAGGTTGAAAGTTGGCAAGGTATCATCATAATATTTGTGGAGAGAAAGTCTTCACTTTTTCTTCGCTTGTGTCATTTCCTTATTGCGTCGTAACCATGGATAATCTTCATCATTTATCAGGACTTTGAAGGGAGGAATTTCATGTAACTTTTCATAATCTTCGGACATGTCTGTCTTGCCCTCCACTCCCATGATGTCCCTTTTCCCTGAAAGAACTATGTGGCACTTTGGCTCATCTTATGATGTATTCGCTTCCTTATCTTTTCTTTTTCTCGGTTTGGTAGACATGTCCTTCACATAGATAACCTGTGCCACATCATTGGCTAGGGCGAACGGTTCGTCAGTGTACCCAAGATTGTTCAGATACACTGTTGTCATTCCGTACTGTGGGTCTACCTGTACGCCGCCTCCTGACAGATTGACCCATTTGCACTTAAATAAAGGGACCTTAAAATCATGTCCGTAGTCAAGTTCCCATATGTCCACTATGTAACCATAATATGTGTCCTTTCCCCTCTTGGTTGCTGCATCAAAGCGGACACCGCTGTTTTGGTTGGTGCTCTTTTGATCTTGGGCGATCGCGTAAAATGTATTCCCATTTATCTCGTATCCTTTGTAAGTCAATAGAGTCTAAGATGGTCCCCTAGACAACGAGTACAACTCATCACAAACAGTGTTGTCACCTCTGAGATGTGTTTCCAACCAACTGCTGAAAGTCCTGATGTGTTCACATGTAATCCAGTCGTCGCACAGCTCCGGGTGTTTGGAGCGCAGACTGTTCTTGTGTTCATCGATATACGGGGTCACCAAGGTAGAGTTCTGTAGAACTGTGTAGTGTGCTTGAGACCAAGAATATCCGCCCCTGCATATTATTGAGTCCCCTCCAAGCGTGCCTTTTCCAGTCAGTCTCCCCTCATACCACGATTTAGGGAGACCTATCTTCTTAAGGCCAGGAATGAAGTCAACACAAAACCCAATGACATCCTCTGTTTGATGGTCCATGGAGATACTTCCTTCTGTCATAGCGCGGTTACGGACATATTTCTTTAGGACTCCCATGAACCTCTCAAAGGGGTACATATTGTGTAGAAATACGGGGCCTAGAATGACAATCTCGTCAACTAGATGAACTAGGACGTGCGTCATGATATTGAAGAAGGATGGTGGGAACACCAGCTCGAAACTGACAAGACATTGCACCACATCACTCCTTAGCCTTGGTATGATTTCTGGATCGATCACCTTCGGAGAGATTCAATTGAGGAATGCACATAGCTTCACAATGGCTAATCAGACGTTTTCCGGTAGAAGCCCCCTCAATGCAACTAGAAGCAGTTGCGTCATAATCACGTGGCAGTCATGAGACTTTAGGTTCTGGAACTTTTTCTCTAGCATATTTATTATTTCCTTTATATTTGATGAGAAGCCAGTCGGGACCTTCATACTAAGCAGGCATTCAAAGAAGATTTATTCTCTTCTTTTGTAAGAGCGTAGATGGCAGGACCTTCATACAGCTTTGGAGGCATGCCGTCTTTTTTGTGCAAATGTTGCAAGTCTCCCGTGCCTCAGCTGTATCTTTTGTCTTCCCATACACGCCCAAGAAGCCTAGCAGGTTCACGCAAAGGTTCTTCGTCACGTGCATCACGTCGATCGAAGAGCGGACCTCTAGGTTTTTCCAGTAGGGTAGGTCCCAAAAAATAGATTTCTTCCACATGGGTGCGCGTCCCTCAGCGTCATTCGGAATAGCTAGTCCGCCGGGACCCTTTCCAAAGATTACGTGTAAATCATTGACCATAGAAAGTACGTGATCACCGGTACGCATGGCGGGCTTCTTCCGGTGATCTGCCTCGTCTTTGAAATGCTTGCCTTTCTTTCAACATTGATGGTTGGTCGGAAGAAATCGACGATGGCCCAGGTACACATTCTTCCTGCATTTGTCCAGGTATATACTTTCGGTTTCAGCTAAACAGTGCGTGCATGCGTGGTATCCCTTGTTTGTCTGTCCTGAAAGGTTAATGAGAGCGGGCCAATCGTTGATGGTTACAAACAGCAACGCGTGCAGGTTAAATTCCTCCTGTCAGTGCTCATCCCACACACGTACACCGTTTCCATTCCACAGCTGTAAAAGTTCTTCAACTAATGAACTTAGGTACACATTAATGTCGTTGCCGGGTTGCTTAGGGCCTTGGATGAGAACTGGCATCATAATGAACTTCCGCTTCATGCACATCCAAGGAGGAAGGTTATACATACATAGAGTCACGGGCCAGGTGCTGTGATTGCTGCACTGCTCATCGAAAGGATTAATGCCATCCGCGCTTAAACCAAACCATACGTTCCTTGGGTCACGTGCAAACTCAGCCCAGTACTCTCTCTCGATTTTTCTCCACTGCTACCCATCAGCGGGTGTTCTCAACTTCCCGTATTTCTTACGGTCCTTACTATGCCATCGCATCAACTTGGCATGCTCTTTGTTTCTTTCAACCATGGTATTATAGGAGCATACCACATCACCTTCGCAGGAACCCACTTCCTGCGGGGCTCGCCGTCAACATCACCAGGGTCATCTCGTCTGATCTTATACCGCAATGCACCGCATACCGGGCATGCGTTCAAATCCTCGTACGCACCGCGGTAGAGGATGCAGTCATTAGGGCATGCATGTATCTCCTGCACCTCCAATCCTAGAGGGCATATGACCTTCTTTGCTGCGTACGTACGGTCGGGAAATTCGTTATCCTTTGGAAGCTTCGTCTTCAATATTTTCAGTAGCTTCTCAAATCCTTTGTCAGGCACATCATTCTCTGCCTTCCACTGCAGCAATTCCAGTACGGTACCGAGCTTTGTGTTGCCATCTTCCCAATTGGGGTACAACCCTTTTTTGTGATCCTCTAACATGCGATCGAACTTCAGCTTCTCCTTTTGACTTTCGCATTGCGTCCTTGCATCGACAATGACCCGGCGGAGACCATCATCATCGGGCACATCATCTGGATCCTCTTGATATTCAGCAACTTCCCCCATTGCAGCATCATCGGGCACATCGTCTGGTTCCTCTTGATCTTCAGCAGCTCCCCCGTTGCAGCATCACCGTATTCTGGGGGCACATAGTTGTCGTCGTCCTCTTCTTCTTCGCCGTCTTCCATCATAACCCCTATTTCTCCGTGCCTCGTCCAAACATTATAGTGTGGCATGAAACCCTTGTAAAGCAGGTGGGTGTGAAGGATTTTCCGGTCAGAGTAAGACTTCATATTCCCACATTTAGGGCATGGACAACACATAAAACCATTCTGCTTGTTTGCCTTAGCCACTTCGAGAAAATTATGCACGCCCTTAATGTACTCGGAGGTGTGTCTGTCAGCGTACATCCATTGCCGGTTCATCTGCGTGCATTATATATAATTATGTGTGTCAAAAGTAAGAAAATCAGACAAGGATCTATCTAAAGTAAGAAAATCAGAAAGAAGATAAGAACAAGAGGCTCACCATGGTGGTGCCGGCGACGAGATCGGCGCGGGCGATCGACGACGGTGAAAACGGGGACGGGGCGTGACGGACCGCTAAATCTAGACAAATCTCGGGAAAAATGGAACTCCGAGGTCGAGCTTCGAGAGGAGAAAGCTTAACTAGTGTGGCTCGGGCATTTCATCGAGCACCTCATGTGCATAGGAGGTGAGCTAGAGCACCCAAATGCCCTCCCCTCACCGGCCAGAAAAAACAGAGCACTGTGGAGTGCTCTGCCGTGATGATGGGTATATGTAGGCAACTTATTTGTCCCGGTTCATGGCAGGAACCGGGTCTAAAGCCCCCCTTTCTGTCCCAATTCTAGGCACGAACCGGTACCAATGGCTGTGGGCCAGGAGCGCGGCCCATTCGTCCAGGTTCGTGCCTATAACCAGGACAAATTGATCCAGACGAACCGGGACCAATGCAAATGAGGCCCCCTGGGCTCATGAACCGGGACTAATGCCCCCCATGGATTCCGGTTCATGAAGAACCAGGACTAATGGGCTGGCTAGGCCCGCACCAAAGCCCTTTTTCTACTAGTGGGTGCTGATGATGCATTGTGACAGCGCACTAGACGGTAAGCTAAAAGAAGCGGAAACAAGATATCCTATGAAAGATGGGATCTGGCTGTAGTAGGATGGAGAGTAGTAGTGGCAACAGTCGAGGAATCAGCAAAACCAAACCTCTCTTCAGTCGAGTAAACTAAAGCTAGCTTCGGACTACGTTGTTTCGGGCCAAAAGCATGGGCCGTGGCCATAGCGGCTCTGTCACAATCGTCGGGAAGAATTTGATGTAGGGGCCAACACCAAGCCTCCAAACACCAATGCCAAGGCTTCAATACATGGATTTGATTGCTCGAGCCTACTACTAGAATTGGAAAGTTGGGAATGGTTATAGACTTTGTTTCTTCTCAAATGGATTAACATACAGACTTGAAACTTTTACGTAAACAACACACCGGAGAAAATTATGTGAGAAAGAAGAAATTTGTCGGGATAGGCGTTTTGGCACCCGGAAGCATAGGCTCCTGGATAATTTCAAAAACAAAAATAAAAAAAATCTGATTTATTTTCTAGATGTTCGTGTTAATGTGGCTGTCGGGGAAACGATACCTATGGGATCACGGGGGTCCCTTCTACGGTTGGCAGGGACAGAGGAGTGCGCAAAGAACAGATCTAACGATCAACACGATGGATTTTTACCTAGGTTCGGGCCGCTGAGAAGCGTAAAACCCCAGTCCTGCTTTGAGTGTATTTAGCATTCTTGAGCTTCGGCTAGCTGCTACGCATGCAAACGGGGCGGAAAGTCCAAAAAGTCCCCTCCTGTATGGCCTTGGGGGCCTCCTTTTATACGAAGGGGCGTCCACAGCAACGTACAGACACACATGAGGTGTAAAGTAACTATAGTGTACATGCTTATCGCTGACGTCTTAGTAGGAACACATTAAATGCGCTGCTTACTTGCCCTCTAACTTTATCGGGGACGGAAATAGAATCCGTTCCGTCCGTCGCCGCATCACCTCGTATTGACATGCATCCAGGATGATGAGGCATGCAATGCCAGGCTGGCAAGCCGGTGACTGCAATGGAGCGGTGGCAGGATCTTCACGAAGATATGCATGCCACCAAGCAGGTGCTTGCCAGGCTGGCAGCCCGGTCCCTGTGTTGGATCGGTGGAAGTGCGGCGGAGCCTTGCCGCGTGCGAGTCTTACCATGGCCTCGCAAACGTCCCCGGCAAGGATCTTGCCGGGGCCCCGCAAACGTCCCCGGCAAGGATCTTGCTGGGAACTTTGCCTTCTGGTCTTCACAAAGATCTGCACGCCACCACACAGGCACCCCTGGGTCTTGGTCTTGACATCGTTGATGGTGTCACAGCTCTCAAGTTCAAGGGTGGTGGTCCTATAAGTGATTCGCAAGCCGTCTCGGCACGGGTCTTGCCGGGGCTTCGCGAGCCATCCCGGCAAGGGCCTTGTTGGGGCTTCACAAGCCATCCTGTCAAGGGCCTTGCCGGGGGCTCAACGTTTCTTCTGTTCTATGATTACCGGCTCGGAGTCCATCTTGGTCGTCTTGTATTTTGCCTCCAGCTGCCCCCGCCAGGCCTTGCCGCGGGTGCGGCTGCAACTGCCCGTGCATAAGTAAGGGGTACGAAAGGGCCCAAACTTTAGTACACCGACAGGAGCCCCGGGGCCCGGGCCACACATGCGGGTGTGATGCGTTGTTGGGCTAGGCCCAAACAGTGCGTGGGAACGCGTGGCAGGGGTTAAATGCTGTAATCATCTCCTCTGTTGTGCTTCCCCATGATCCGCATTGAGTGCGCGACGTGGGGTGCGTGCGCAGAACGGTCGCACGCCTGCAGAACGCCTTCACATCGAACAGTAAAGAGGCAGCCCCGCGTTTCCCCCATAAAAAGAGGAATCCTCAGGGGCGCTGCTCATTTACCCCCTTCGCCCTTTCCAATCTAGAAACCGCCATCTTCTCCTTCCTTGAGTCCAAACCAAAGCTTCCTCCTCCGTCCGCCACCGCCGCGCCCTCACTGCTCTCGGCCTCCCACCCTCTCTCGGCTGCTATGGCGCCCAAAGAGAGCAAGGGCAAGGGAGCGTTCAAGGCGGGCGAGGGAAAGAGATGTCGGAGAGCGAGTTGGTGAAGATGCGGAGGGAGAACGTCATCTTCGCCCCGACGCTCGACGCGCGTGCTGAAGGACTGGTATCTGTGCATGTGGGGGAAAGCGACGATGGGGCACCCTTCTACCCACGTCATCCAACTTCTTGCACCGAGCATGCCCAGATAAATTCCCTTTCTTCGTTGATTACTTCTACTGCGAGTTTTGCCCCCCATTTTCGGGTTTCTTCAATGAAATCATGTACACATTCGGCTTCCATATCTTGGATTTCACGCCGAATGCTGTGGCATGTATGGCCACCTTCGCCCACCTCTCTGAGAACTTCGCCGGGGTGGTCCCAAACACAGCCCTCTTTCGCCATTATTTCGTTCCCTACATCCAGCCTGGAGGGGCCCTTTTTGGCTGCGTTACCTAGATCCCAAGGGCGTTGGCTAAGAAGACGTACCCAGGTGGGGCCCACAAGAAGAAGTGAGACGAATGGCGGGGCAAGTGGTGATGGACCGCGGAGAATGACCCGCAACCGTTTTGTATGCCCCGGCGGACGAAAACTGGTCCGTGGCGACCTCGACCCTCAAGACGAGAAGCTCACAGTCGCAACCACCAGGATCCATTGCCTCAAGGCTGCCGGGCTCACAATCGAGATGATTGGGGCCGACATCCTCTGCTGTCGCATCGCCCCTCTACAGAACAAGGGGAGGCCAGCTTGGTAGTACCGGAACGCGGCAGACATCATGATGCCACGCCCCGGTCTGAACAACAACCTGACGGTCATGCAGCATGAGGCTCTCTGCCAAAGGCTGTTCCACCTGAAGGCTGACAAGACCGACAAGGCCGATAAGACCGGAAAGGCCGACAAGCCGCTCAAGTTGCTGGCGGGCGTGATCCCTTTGTGCAACAACTCTGCCCTGACCTCAATCATCGCCATGATGCCGATGTTCAATGCACATGGCCTTGATCAGACCTGGGCCGAGCCAGATGCGGAGCGGGTGCAAGAGTTCTTCGACGAATTGTCGAAGAGGGCCATTCGGGAAGAAACGCAGCTCATCCGCCCTACCACCGAAGAAGATGTGGCGTATATTGCCAGCAGGGCAGAAGAGGTTGCCCTTGCCGACGAGGCCGACAGCATTGGCTTTGTGGAAGACAAAGCCAGCGTAGAAGAGGATTTTGCCGAGGCGGGGAGCCTGTCGGAGAGCATAGTGCGCCATTGCTGGGGGCCCTTCTGCCCAGGGGACAGCCGAAGAGACTGTTGGTATCTGAAGAGGAGCCGCACGAGGAGCCCCCAGCCCCGGGGAAGAAGAAACGTGTCTTCCGGTGGGTTGGCTCCGTCGAGCCAGTCCGGCAAGCCTCCTCTCGTGAATAGATCCTCGTCAAGTGGTGATACATCTCCAACGTATCTATAATTTTTGATTGCTCCATGCTATATTATCTACTGTTTCGGGCAATATTGGGCTTTATTATCCACTTTTATATTATTTTTGGGACTAACCTATGAACCGGAGGCCCAGCCCAGAATTGTTGTTTTTTGCCTATTTCAGTGTTTCGAAGAAAAGGAATATCAAACGGAGTCGAAACGGAACGAAATCAACTAGAGAAGTTATTTTTGGAAGGAAAGCTACTGGATGGACTTGAACCCTACGTCAGAAAGACTCAAGTGCCTAAGCTTGGGGATGCCCAAGGCACCCCAAGGAAGACTCAAGCGCCTAAGCTTGGGGATGCCCTGGAAGGCATCCCCTCTTTCGTCTTCAAAACTATCGGTATACTTTACTCGGAGCTATATTTTTATTCGTCACATGATATGTGTTTTGCTTGGAGCGTATTTTCAATTTTACTTGTTGTTTGAATAAAATCATTGGATCTGAATTATTGAATGAAAAGAATCCTCCCATGGCTAGTTAATTATTTGACTACTCAGTGTTCTTCACTCATATCTTCTGGAGTAGTTTGTCAATTGCTCATGTGATTCATGTATATCCTATGAGTAAATGGTTGAATAAATTGAATGTCATAAACCTGAATTTATATATGTTTCATATGCTTATAACATGGGGAGTAATGACTTCACACATAATAAGTATAGGTAGTAAATTTATTGAAAGTTAGCAAACGTAGAATTGGTCACTTGAACAATTCATGAAAGAATATTGAAGGAAGAGAGGTTTCACATATAAATATACTATCTTGGACATCTTTTATGATTGGGAGCACTCATTAAAATATGACATGCTAAAGAGTTGATGTTGGATAAGGAAGACAACGTAATGAGTTATGTTTTCTTATATCTGAGATAAAGTATGTTGTCATGGATCCTCTAACATGTTGAGCTTGCCTTTCCCCCTCATTCTAGCCAAAATTCTCAGCACCAAGTAGAGATACTACTTGTGCTTCCAAAATCCTTAAACCAGTTTTGCCATGAGAGTCCACCATATCTACCTATGGATTGAGTAAGATCCTTCAAGTAAGTTGTCATCGATGCAAAGCAATAAAAATTGCTCTAAATATGTATGATTGATTAGTGTGGGAGAAATAAGTTTTATACGATCTTGTGATGTGGAAGTAATAAAAGCGATGGACTGCATAATAAAGGTTCATATCACAAGGGGCAATATAAAGTGACGTTCTTTCGCATTGAGATTTTGTGCATCCAACCATAAAAGTGCATGGCAACCTCTGTTTCCCTCTGCGAAGGGCCTATCTTTTATTATTATCTTCTATCTTATGCAAGAGTCACGGTGATCTTCACCTTTCCTTTTTCATTTTATCCTTTGGCAAGCCCAGCATGTTGGAAAGAACCTGATATATATATATATATATATATATATATATATATATATATATATATATATCTAATTGGGTGTAGGGGAGCATGAGTTATTATTGTTGACATTACCCTTGAGGTAAAAGGTTGGGAGGTGAAACTATAAGCCCCTATCTTTCTCTGTATCCGATTAAAACTCCATAACGACAAGTATTGCGTGAGTGTTAGCAATTGTGAAAGACTAAATGATAGTTGAGTATGTGAAGTTTGCTAAATCAAAGCTCTGACATAGACTCTTCTTGAAAATAGGATGAATTGCAATTGTTTGATTACTGAGAATATTGTTTGTTAGTTTTCAAGAAAGTTTATGATCCATACTTTAAACGTGTGACTTGCTTGTTACTTGATCATGAAAAGTTTTATGAGATGAGCTATTGTTATGATATGTAATAATGCTAGAAAAGTGATTGGAATTATCATTGATTAAACTTAAGCACTTACTAGCATTCCACATCAAAAATTATCTTTTTTATCATTTACCTACTCGAGGACAAGAAGGAATTAAGCTTGGGGATGCCTGATACATCTCCAACGTATCTATAATTTTTTATTGCTCCATGCTATATTATCTACTGTTTCGGGCAATATTGGGCATTATTATCCACTTTTATATTATTTTTGGGACTAACCTATTAACCTGAGGCCCAGCCCAGAATTGCTGTTTTCTGCCTATTTCAGTGTTTCGAAGAAAGGGAATATCAAACGGAGTCGAAACAGAACGAAATCAACTGGAGAAGTTATTTTTGGAAGGAAAGCTACCGGATGGACTTGGACCCTACGTCAGGAGATAAGGGAGGTGCTCACGAGAGTGGGGAGCGCGCCCACCCCCCTAGGGCGCGTCCCTGCCTCGTGGGGCCCCCGAAGCTCCTCCGACGTACTCCCTGCACCCATATATACTCTCGTACCATAAAACTTCCAGAACAGAGATTAGATTAGAAGTTCCGCCGCCGCAAGCCTTTGTAGCCACGAGAAATCAATCTAGGCCCTCTCCGGCACCCTGCCGGAGGGGGCCATCATCACCGGAGGCCATGGAGGAGTACCCCGGAGGGGCCATCATCATCATGAAGGCCAAGGACCAGAGGTTGGAGGCCATGGAGGAGGAAGCACAAGGGGGAGAACCTCTCCTCTTCTCTCTTGGTGGCACCGGAGTGCCATCGAGGGGGGAATCATCGCTACAGTGATCGTCTTCATCAACATCACCATCATCATCACCATCCTCATTTCTTTTACGCGGTCCACTCTCCCGCACACCGCTGTAATCTCTACTTGAACATGGTGCTTTATGCTACATATTATGATCCAATGATGTGTTGCCATCCTATGATGTTTTGAGTAGATATCTTTTGTCTTTGGGTTGATTGATGATCTAGATTTGTATGAGTTGTATGTTTTACTTTGGTGCTGTCCTATGGTGCCCTCCGTGCCGCGCAAGCGTGAGGGACTCCCGCTGTAGGGTGTTGCAATACGTTCATGATTCGCTTATAGTGGGTTGCTAGAGTGACAGAAGCTTAAACCCGAGTAAGAGGGATTGTTGCGTATGGGAATAAAGAGGACTTGATGCTTTAATGCTATGGTTGGGTTTTACCTTAATGATCTTTAGTAGTTGCGGATGCTTGCTAGAGTTCCAATCATAAGTGCATATGATCCAAGTAGAGAAAGTATGTTAGCTTATGCCTCTCCCTCATATGAAACTGCAATAGTGATTATCGGTCTTGTTAACAATTGCCTAGGACAATTCCGCACACCGATCCACCATTATTCCACACTCGCTATTTATATTATTTAGTAATATATTCTAAATTTATGATAACAGCACCTACTTTTATGTTTTAGCTCTCCGATACCATGCAAAGTTATCCTCTTCATACCCACAACGTAGTTTTATTTCTTGCTGCTAGTTGGAAGTAAACGTTCGGTGCACGTAGAGTCACATCAGTGGCAGATAGGGCTTGAGAGAATATTGATCTTACCTTTAGCTCCTTGTGGGTTCAACACTCCATACTTATCACTTCCACCATTGGAAAGTGCTACAATGATTCCTTGCACTTGGGGATTATCAAGGGGGCGGCCGGGCAAGGCCGCGCAGCGGCAAGAGGCCTGATACATCTCCAACATATCTATAATTTTTTTATTGTTCCATGCTCTTTTATTATCAATCATGGATGTTTTATAATCATTTGTAGTCATTTTATATCATTTTTTGGTACTAACCTATTGACATAGTGCCAAGTGCTAGTTGCTGTTTTCTGCATGTTTTTTACATCGCAGGAAATCAATATCAGACGGAGTCCAAATGCCACGAAATTGTACGATGATTTTTTATGGACCAAAAGGAAGAAGTTGGGCCCTGCTTGCACCTGGGGGGAGTCCCGAGGAGGGGACAACCCACCAGGGTGCTCCAGGAGGCCCAGGCGCGCCCAGGTGGGTTGTGCCCACCTCGGGTGCCCCCCGGACCGCCTCTTTGCTCTATAAATACCCCCAAAAATCAAGAAACCCTAAGGGAGTCGACGAAATATTCATCCAGATGTCGCAGAGTCCAGAACCACCAAATCCAATCTAGACACCATCTCGGATCGGGTTCACCACCTCCATTGGTGCCTCTCAAATGATGCGTGAGTAGTTCTTTATAGACTGGCACCAATGGAAGTGGTGAACCCCTCCGTGATGGTGTCTAGATTGGATCTGGTGGTTCTGCACTCTGTGGCGGTTGGATGAATATTTTGTCGACGCTTTTAGGGTTTTGGTATTTTTGGGGTATTTATAGAGCAAAGAGGCGGTCCGGGGGTGCCCGAGGTGGGCACAACCCACCAGGGCGCGCCTGGGCCTCCTGGCGCGCCCTGGTGGGTTGTCCCCTCCTCGGGACTCCCACCAGGTGCCACCAAGGCCCATCTTCTTCCTTCTGGCCCATAAAAAATATCCAAAAAGTTCCGGGCCATTTGGACTCCGTTTGATATTGATTTCATGCGATGTAAAAAACATGCAGAAAACAACAACTGGCACTTGGCACTATGTCAATAGGTTAGTACCAAAAAATGATATAAAATGACTATAAAATGATTACAAATCATCCAAGATTGATAATAAAACAACATGGAACAATCAAAAGTTATAGATACGTTGGAGGCGTATCACACACCGCCCAGGGAGGGGGCCCTGGAAAGGGCTTCCATCGACGAGCCCACGCGCACAGAAGAAGAGCCGGTGAGCGCAGGTGCCGGCAGCTCCATGATGTCTACTACGCAACTTGTTCTTGTAGACTTCTGCTGGCCTCCAAGCACGGAGTTTTGTAGGACAGTAGCAATTTTCCCTCAAGGGGATGACCTAAGGTTTACCAATCTGTGGGAGGTGTTGGATGAAGATGGTCTCTCTCAAACAACCCTGCAACCAAATAATAAAAAGTCTCTTGTGTCCCCAATACACCAAATACAATAGCAAATTGTATAGGTGCACTAGTTTGGTGAAGAGATGGTGATACAAGTGTAGTAATGATAGTAGATATTGGTTTTTGTAATAGTAACAACAAGGTAGCAAGTAACGAAAGTAAGCACAAACGGTATTGCAATATTTGAAAATGAGGCCTAGGGTCCTTACTTTCGCTAGTGCCCTCCCAACAATGCTAACATAGTTGGATCATATGCTTATCCCTCAAAGTGCAATAAAGAATCACTCCCGAGTTCCTATTACCGGAGAACGAAAGATAAAAATTGTTTGTAGGGTACGAAACCACCTCAAAGCTATTCTTTACGATCAATGTATCCTAGAGTTTGTCGTAAAATAACACGAAGCTATTCTTTCCGTCGATATAATCAAGAGTTCGTACTAAAATAACATCATATGACACACATCAACCAACTCTAATGTCACCTAGATACTCCAATGTCACCACGAGTATCCGTGAGTTAATTCTACGATATGCATCAAACAACTTCATGATCATAATATGCAATCCACACAAAGAACTGTAAGGAGACCCCAAATTTTCTATCGGAGAAAAGATAATAAAAACATGCATCAACCCCTATGCATAGATTACCCCAATGTCACCTCGGGAATCCGCACGTTGAGTGCCATAACATACATCAAGTGAATCAATATGATACCCCATTGTCACCTCAAGTATTCATACCGCAAGACATACATCATGTGTTCTCAGATCTGAACATTCAATCCAACAAGACAAAACTTCAACGGGTAAAGATTCAATTCATCACAAAAAGAGTAGAGAGGGGAGAAACATCATATGATCCATCTATGTTAACAAAGCCCATGATAAATTAAGATCATGACATCTCAAGATCACGAGAGAGAGAGAGAGAGATTAAAGACATAGCTACTGGTACAAACCCTCAGCCCTGAGGGTGGACTACTCCCTCCTCATCGTGGTGGCCGCCGGGATGATGAAGATGGTCACCGGTGATGATTCCCCCTCCGACAGGGTGCCGGAACGGGCTCCCGATTGGTTTTCGATGGCTACATAGGCTTGCGGTGGCGGAACTTCTGATCTAGGTTTACACCAAGGGTTTTTGGAATATTTGTGAATTTATATGGTAAAGAGGGGGTGTTGGAGGCCACCGAGGTGGGCACAACCCACCTGGGCGCGCCTGGGCCCCCAGGCATGCCCTGGTGGGTTGTGCCCCCTCGGGGCACACCCCCCCCCCCCGGTGCAGCTCTGGCCCATTGGAAGTGTTCTGGTCCATAAAAAATCATCAAAAAGTTTTGCGGTGTTTGTGCTTCATTCGATATTGATTTCTGCGATGTAAAAAACAAGTAGAAAACAACAACTGGCACTTGGCACTATGTCAATAGTTAGTCGCAAAAAATGATTGTAAAATGCTTGTAAAACATCCTAATTTTTGTCGTGGTGCTTAGCACCACTAAATTTTGTAGAAAGACGATAATAAAGTTGTTCTCGGTTGCACGTATGCTTGAGCGGTGAATTAGAAGCGGGTACGAAATCAAGGCCATGTTGCACAATGATACGTGTCCAACGTGTCTATAATTTTTGATTGGTCCATGCTATTATATTATCTGTTTTGGATGTTTAATGGGCTTTAATATACCTTTTTATATTATTTTTGGGACTAACCTATTAACCGAAGGCCCAGTGCAAATTGCTGTTTTTTCCCTATTTCTGTGTTTTGCAGAAAACGAATATCGAACGGAATCCAAACGGAATGAAACCCTCGCGAGGACCGTTTTTGGAACAAACGCAATCCAGGAGACTTGGAGTGGAAGTCAAGGAAGCAGCGAGGAAGCCACGAGGCAGGGAGGCGCGCCCCCCACCCTTGTGGGCCCCTCGCAGCTCCACTGACCTACTTCTATCGCCTATATATACTCTTATACCCTGAAAACATCCAGGGAGCCACGAAACACTTTTTCCAACGCCGCAACCTTCTATACCCGTGAGATCCCATCATGGGACCTTTTCCGGCGCTCCTTCGGAGGGCTTCAACATCAACACCATAGCCTCTCCGATGATGTGTGAGTAGTTTACCACAGACCTTCGGGGCCATAGTTATTAGCTAGATGGCTTCTTCTCTCTCTTTGGATCTCAATACAAAGTTCTCCTCGATCTTCTTGGAGATCTATTCGATGTAATACTTTTTGCGGTGTGTTTGTCGAGATCCGATGAATTGTGGGTTTATGTTCAAGATTATCTATGAACAATATTTGATTCTTCTCTGAATTCTTATATGCATGATTTGATATCTTTGCAAGTCTCTTCGAATTATCGGTTTAGTTTGGCCTACTAGATTGATATTTCTTGCAATGGGAGAAGTGCTTAGCTTTGGTTTTAATCTTGCGGTGCTCGATCCCAGTGACAGAATAGGAAACGACACGTATTATATTGTTGCCATCGAGGATAAAAAGATGGGGTTTATATCATATTGCTTGAGTTTATCCCTCTACATCATGTCATCTTTCCTAATGCATTACTCTATTCTTATGAACTTAATACTCTAGATGCATGCTGGATAGCGGTCGATGTGTGGAGCAATAGTAGTATATGCAAAATCTTTTCGGTCTATTTGACACGGACGTGATGCCTATGTTCATGATCATTCCTAGATATTCTCATAACTATGTGCTTTTCTATCAATTGATCGACAGTAATTTGTTGACCCACCGTAATATATGCTATCTTGAGAGAAGCCACTAGTGAAACCTATGGCCCCCGGGTCTACTTTACATCATATAAGTTTCCGATCTATAATTCTACTTTACTATTTTGCAATCTTTATTTTCTAATCTATAGAACAAAAATACCAAAAATATTTATCTTATTATCTTTATCAGATCTCACTTTTGCAAGTGGCCGTGAAGGGATTGACAACCCCTTTATCGCGTTGGTTGCAAGGTTCTTGATTGTTTGTGCAGGTACTAGGCGATTTGCGTGTAGTCTCCTACTGGATTGATACCTTGGTTCTCAAAAACTGAGGGAAATACTTACGCTACTTTGCTGCATCACCCTTTCCTCTTCAAGGGACAACCAACGCATGCTCAAGAGGTAGCACACAAAAATGTATATTACCCGCCAAGCCAAGCTCACCTCCCTGCCTCTCAATGGTAACAAAGTCGTAAGCCCCACTCATACACCAAAATGAGTTGCTTGCATTTTTTCTTCAATTAAAGGTAAGAGTGTACACCAACATGGGTTGCTTGAATTTCTACCTCCAAGGCATGATAAGAGCATGTGGATGTACTGTGAGGACCTACATCGGCTGGAAAAAAAACTAAGGTGCACATGTAGAGACATGGCCTCATAGAAAACATCAACCAGTTGGAGGTAGCTCCATAAAAGGCAACCAAGAGCGTTTGCATCCATATACATGTGCACCCAATGAGGTCTCACCAGGTTACCTGAATTTTGCATATTCTTTCCACGCCCATATATAATCTACACTCATGTAAAGAGTGTGTGAAGGATGATTCGATCTAGGGTTACAAGTGGAAAGAGTCCATGAATGGTGTGGTTTGGTCTAGGGTTAGGAGGTATCAGAAATGAAACTACATGCTAGTGGTGGCATCAAAGTTGGACACCAGAAGAGAACCTAGTGGCGGCCTCTCGCCTCCCTTGGGTAGCCCAATGCTGTGACAATACGACATTTTGGAGTTTTGAAATTGTTGAACTACACAGAGGCTACACCACCACCCCTTGTTTTGGTGGTGTTTTCACAACTGAACTATGTAACACAAGAATTGCACTATAAATGATAGCAACATAATTTTGTGAGAATCGTATGACAGAACGAACAAGCAGCAGACAGTGGTTCTACTCATAAAGAAGCCTTGAGATCATACAGTTTATTTGGAACATATGATCCACACATGCCACTATAATTTTGAGCCTCTTAGACTGTGATGGATGAATAATTGATGACTAGAGTGGGAATGTAAATAGTACTATAGATCATGTAAAGCATCTTCATGAGCTAGTGCTACAAGTTGAAAGGCTGCTTGGAACTTCTAATTGATGTATCAAGGGAACAAAGTAAATGTAGGAAACATGCCCTAGAGGCAATGATAAAGTTGTTATTTATATTTCCTTATATCAAGATAAATGTTAATTATTCATGCTAAATTGTATTAACCGAAAACTTAGTACATGTATGAGTACATAGAAAAAGAGAGTGTCCCTAGTATGCCTCTACTTGACTAGCTCGTTAATCAACGATGGTTAAGTTTCCTAACCGTAGACATGAGTCATCATTTGATAAAAGGGATCACATCATTAGAGAATGATGTGATGGACAAGACCCATCAGTTAGCTTAGCATTATGGTCGTTTAGTTTTGTTGCTATTGCTTTCATCATGACTTATACATATTCCTCTAACTATGAGATTATGCGACTCCCGAATACCGGAGGAACACCTTATGTGCTATCAAACGTCACAACGTAACTGGGTGATTATAAAGGTGCTCCACAGGTGTCTCCGAAGGTGTTTGTTGGGTTGGCATAGATCAAGATTAGGATTTGTCACTCCGTGTATCAGAGAGGTATCTCTGGGCCCTCACGGTAATGCACATCACTATAAGCCTTGCAAGCAATGTGACTAACGAGTTAGTTGCGGGATGATGCATTAGGGAACGAGTAAAGAGACTTGCTGGTAACGATATTGAACTAGGTATGAATATACCGACGATCGAATCTCGGGCGAGTAACATACCTATGACAAAGGGAATGACGTATGTTGTTATGCGGTTTGACCGATAAAGATCTTCGTAGAATATGTAGGAACCAATATGAGCATCCAGGTTCCGCTATTGGTTTTTGACCGGAGATGTGTCTCGGTCATGTCTACATAGTTCTCGAACCCAAAGGGTCCGCATGCTTAACGTTCGATGACGATTTGTATTATGAGTTGTGTGTTTTGGTGACCGAAGTTTGCTCAGAGTCCCGAATGAGATCACGGACATGATGAGGAGTCTCGAAATGGTGGAGAGGTAAAGATTGATATATTAGAAGGTTATATACGGACACCAAAATGGTTTCGAAGAAGTTCCGGGATTTTTCAGAGTACCGGGAGGTTACCGGAACCCCCCGGGAAAGTTAATGGGCTCATGCCCATAGTGGAGAGAGGGAGGCAGGCCACAGGAGGTGGCGGCCCCCTGCCCGATCCGAATTGGACAGGGGGTGGGGGGCGCGGCCCCCCTTTCCTTCTCCCTCTCCCCCTCCTTCCCCTTTCCCCTCTCCGTTTGAAGGAAGGGGGCGAATCCTACTAGGAGTGGAGTCCTAGTAGGACTCCCCCCCATGGCGCACCCCCCTAGGGCTGGCCACCTCCTCCTCTCCTCCTTTATATACGGGGGCAGGGGGCACCCCAAAAGCACACCAATTGTTCTCTTAGCCGTGTGCGGTGCCCCCTCCATAGTTTACTCATCCGGTCATAGCATCATAGTGCTTAGGCGAAGCCCTGCGCGGATCACATCACCATCACCGTCACCACGCCGTTGTGCTGACGGAACTCTCCCTCGACCCTCTACTGGATCAAGAGTTCGAGGGACGTCATCGAGCTGAACGTGTGCAGAACTCGGAGGTGCCGTAGTTCGGTACATGGATCGGTTGGATCGTGAAGACGTTCGACTACATCAACCGCGCTAACCTAACGCTTCTGCTTTCGGTCTACGAGGGTACGTGGACACACTCTCCCCTCTCGTTGCTATGCATCTCCTAGATAGATCCTACATGAGCGTAGGAATTTTTTGAAATTGCATGCTACGTTCCCTAACAGTGGCATCCGAACTAGGTCTATGCGTATATGATATGCACGAGTAGAACACAAAGTGTTGTGGGCGATAATAGTCATACTGCTTGCCACCAACGTCTTACTTTAATTCAGCGGTATTGTTTGATGAAGCGGCCCGGACCAACATTACATGACCACGTTCATGAGACCGGTTCTACCGACGTGCTTTGCACACAGATGGCTGGCGGGTGCCTGTTTCTCCAACTTTAGTTGAATCAAGTTTGACTACGGCCAGTCCTTGTTGAAGGTTAAAACAGCACACTTGACGAAAAATCGTTGTGGTTTTGATGCGTAGGTAAGAACGGTTCTTGATAGAAGCCCGTAGCAGCCACGTAAAACTTGCAACAACAAAGTAGAGGACGTCTAACTTCTTTCTGCAGGGCATGTTGTGATGTGATATGGTCAAGACATGATGTGATATACGTTATTGTATGAGATGATCATGTTTTGTAAAAGTTACCGGCAACCGGCAGGAGACTTATGGTTGTCGCTTTATTGTATGAAATGCAATCGCCATGTAATTGCTTTACTTTATCACTATGCGGTAGCGATAGTTGTAGAAGCAATAGTTGGTGAGACGACAACGACGCTACGATGGAGATCAAGGTGTCAAGCCGGTGACGATGGAGATCATGACGGTGGTTTGGAGATGGAGATCATAGGAACAGGATGATGATGGCCATATCATGTCACATATTTTGATTGCATGTGATGTTTATCTTTTATGCATCTTATTTTGCTTAGTACGGCGGTAGCATTATAAGATGATCCCTCACTAAATTTCAAGGTATAAGTTTTCTCCCTGAGTATGCACCATTATAAGATGATCCCTCACAATTCGTCGTGCCGAGACACCACGTGATGATCGGGTGTGATAAGCTCTACGTTCACATACAACGGGTGCAAGCCAGTTTTGCACATGCAGAATACTCAAGTTAAACATGACAAGCCTAGCATATGCAGATATGGCCTCGGAACACTGAGACCAAAAGGTCGAAAATCATATAGTAGATATGATCAACATAGAGATGTTCACCATTGAAAACTACTCCATCTCACGTGATGATCGGACATGTTTTAGTTGATATGGATCACGTGATCATTTAGATGACTAGAGGGATGTCTATCTAAGTGGGAGTTTTTAATTAATATGATTAATTGAACTTTAATTTATCATGAACTTAGTCCTGATAGTTTTTACATATCTATGTTGTTGTAGATCAATGGCCCGTGCTACCGTTCCCTTGAATTTTAATGCGTTCCTAGAGAAAGCTAAGTTGAAAGATGATGGTAGCAACTACACAGACTAGGTCCGTAACTTGAGAATTATCCTCATTGCTGCACAGAAGAATTATGCCCTGGAAGCATCGCTAGGTGCAAGGCCCGCTGAAGGAGCAACTCCAGACGTTATGAACGTCTGACAGACTAAATCTGATGACTACTCGACCGTCACAAGGGAGCAACTTCGGAGGGATTGTGATGGACATGGTGGTGGCGTCCGTGGAGACCATGGTGTAGGGGCATCACAAGGGAGAGCCAGCATGAACGAGCGGCAGCCGAACCAGCAACACGCAGCACACAGACGAGCGACAGCTAAATGAGGACAGCTAGCTGCAATAGGTGTGGACGCGGGACAGTCCATATAGGCTCGATTCAATCGAAGAAGAAGTCGGGCGTTATCCTGCAGGCAGACCAGCGGGCTGGGGCAAGGAGAGGAGCCGGCCAATTGCTCGGCACGGGAGGCCAGCGGGCGTCACGGCCTGGTCCAGCAGGAGACATGCATGGCGGAGACGTGCAGCCGGATGGCTGCTTAAGCTCATGCAGGGCGGACGAGGTCAAATCGGGCAGCGGCGTTCCATGCACAACCAGCGGGCGGCGGCGGCGGCACGATCCAATCCGGACGGTGGCGGCGTTTACTTGAGGGGAGGGGATTGCACGATGGCAGCGGCGTTTAGTCGAGGGGATCGGGAGGAGCGATGTATCATGCGGGCTGGGTTTTTTTATTGCCTGTGTGGAGGAGGGGTGGGAGGGGACAAAAAAACCAAGCGAAAAAAACCAGACGAAAGTGGGGGATGCAATCCTACCAACTGCTCCAGTAGGAGTAGAGATGTGGAAAAGAAACATCACCTCCAACTTAAAGAAAAGAAAAGAAAAGAATGAAAAAAATGAAGAAAAAATATCCCACCACAGAAACCAGCGAGCGCCACTTGGCGTAGCCCACTGTTTACCATTTCTTTCTCCCATATTGGGTTCAATATATCCAGCCGAGGCGAGCCCACACTGCCTCCCACTCGATGATTTAGTCGGCAAAAAAGCACCAATCGTGTGCGTTGAAGCTTGACATGATGAAGGCTTATGACAGAGTTGAGTGGGCCTACCTCCGGGCCATCATGCTTAAATTGGGTTTCACCGTTAACTGGGTGGACATTGTTATGAGTTTGGTCACCTCCGTTAAATTTTCAGTCATGTTCAACGGGAGGAAGCTAGAGGAATTTCAGCCTTCGAGAGGGATCCGCCAAGGGGACCCGATATCTCCATACTTGTTCTTGTTAGCAGCAGAGGGCCTGTCGTGCCTTTTAAAATCAAAGAGTGAGTCATCCAAACTGAGTGGGATTCAGGTGGCGCCTTCGGCACCCCTTGTAAACCATCTCTTATTTGCTGATGACAGCCTGCTGTTCTTCAAGGCAAACGGTATGGAAGCTACCGAGGTGAACCAGGTATTGGATGCCTATATCCAAGCTTCAGGGCAGCGTATAAACTATGCAAAGTCATCTATTTTTTCAGCAAAGGTGTTCCTGATAGTAGGAGAACTGAGATAAAAGGACTCCTCAATGTCCCAAATGAAACGCTTAATGAGAAATACCTTGGGAAGCCCACTGACATTGGGAGTTCAAAAAATGGAGCCTTCAAATACCTCAAGGACAGGTTATGGAGCAAGATCCAAGGCTGGATTGAAAGAACCTTGTCCACGGCCGGAAAGGAAGTTTTGGTGAAGTCGGTTGCCCAAGCTATACCTGTCTACTCGATGTCTTGCTTTAAGATTCCGAGGGGGCTATGTGAGCACCTTAATATGCTGATAAGGAAATTCTAGTGGGGAAGTAAGAACGGGCAGCGGAAGCCTCATTAGGTCTCTTGGGAAGCAATGACGAAGCCAAAGACTATGGGCGGACTAGGGTTCAAAGACTTTGAACTTTTCAATATGGCAATGCTGGCTAGACAGGCCTGGCGTCTGTTGCAACAACCAGATTCGCTATGCTCCCGGTTATTAAAGAGTGTTTATTTCCCTCACTCAAACATCCTGGAGGCGCAGTTGGGTTCTCACCTGAGCCAGATATGGAGGGCCATAATCGAGGGGCGCGATACACTCAAACTAGGGCTGATCAAGCGAATTGGTAACGGAAACAGCTAATCGAGGGAATTAGGCCTATGTGTGGGTGCAGTCGTGTGTGTTGGACTGGTCTATCCCTTCTCCGGGTTTCGTACCGTGCGGCCAACAGTAAAATAGCTGTCTCTCCAATTTTTATACACTCCTCCACTTCATCTTCTGCTCTGGGAAATAAAATATCTCCGGCTCTCTAAAACCTTCCATCACTGCTCTTCACCCACCACGCCGCTGATCATCCCGCACAGTCGCCACCTCTCCATCCTCTCACCCATGACATTGCCAACCATCCATTCCCAGGAGAGGAGTTTTGGTTGCGATGAAGACTTGCGGCAGAAGTTTTTCTTGTGTGTTGGGTGTTGAGGACTGGCAGCAGCGGCCTTGGCAGCAGGGGATGGCAGCACAGGTGGACATTATTTTTGGTGGTGCATCTAGAGTACCGAGTCGTGATTTCCACAGTGAAAGCCCATGTTCTGGCCTTCATTTGTTGTACCTGGCAGTGACCTTGTTTAAGACATTGTTTTGGGAACTCGAACTTTCACCAGCCTGAAAACTCAATATCCTTGATCAGGCGACAGGGCCGGTCCTGAGTTTTTTTTTATATGAGATCACCCGCAAAAAACACATTATATATGAGATGTAACAAAAACCACTTCAACTGCATTCGAAAGCAGTACTTATATCAATTTACATATGCATATATCTTAGTAATTTTTTAATAATATTCTGCGATGCATCATTATTAATCTCATCCAATAATTTGAACTGCAGGATGCATGACTTTTACTAGGTGACATGAGGTGCCGAAATTTAAAGAAAAAAAATGATAATTCGAAATTAGCTGGAATTTGCAAAAATACTAAATCAACTAAAATCTTACCGGTTATAAAGTGGAACTCACAAACTGCAAATGCATGGAGCCAAATAATATGTCACTTAACAGTGTCCAACTACATGATCATCAATGTCCTGTTGCAATAATGAAGACACGATCATGATCCATAAACTAGAAATCGTTAAGGCATAGGCTCGTAGGATACCTTCTTTGCTAGATTTGTGTCCTGGCCGCGTGGACAGCGGGAGACGGCGGACTGCCACTGGGTGTCCTTGTGGCCTCCTCGATGTTGTTCGCCGGGCCTGTTCATAGTGGCCGCAGCAGCTGCAGGCTGATGACGAGGTGATGGCAATGGCATCGTGGGCAGGGAAAAGTCGATGTGGTTAGGCAAGGCGATGGCGTCGCGAGGTGAATAGGTTATCGAGGTATTAGGTAAGAAAAAACTAGGTAAAACAGAAGGTAATCGCACCAATCAGGCAAAAAATCATTCTCATGCCATTTGCGAGCAGCGTGTGCGCGTGATGGGGTTGGGATTGCTGGAATTCTGGACGTTCAGTTATGGTATCCCGCTGCTATTTCGGCTAGGCCCAACACGGCAGCACACACAACATTGCGTTTTTTCCTCTGAGCGAGCTGGCTTAATCTACGTAAGAGCACGTTCCTGGGGGCTCCTCTGTTCGGCCCGGGGCGGCCGCCCCCCCCCCCCCCCCCCCCCCCCCCCCCCCACATCAGGGCCGGGCATGTCAGGCGACACACAAAGCTTGTGCATTGTTTCCTTCTCGGAGACGTCGCTTTTTGGCGAACCTCTTTTGTGGTCCGGGTGTTGTCTTTGGTGCTGGTTAGAGTGTTTTGCTGTTGCGAGTGTTTCATCACTGTGACGGGGTCTTTGTTTTATATTTCTCTCTTTTATATTTTGTTCTTGGCTGTGTGCATCCTTCATGTCTTTTGAAATTTTGTTGGTGCAGAGACTGAGTGTAATTGGTATCTTCGGTATATTAATATATTCCCTTTATCGAAAAATTCTCTTCCCATGACTATCATGGCCCACCCTCACACCCTTGTCCTCCAACTTATCTGTTGTGCCGTGGAGCTAGGGTTTCAGCGGCTGGAAGGCGATGATTGGCAGAAAGGCAGAAAAGAGGGGCCTAAGATACTGCCATTTGTCAATGCATGTGCAGCATGCGACCGAACAATAAATGTATTTTTTTTCCGGACAAACAAGAGAAAGACTATAAAGTATATGTTCAGATTTCTAGAACATAGGGCTGGCACCATCGCGGAGAGAACTGTACTAACTCATCTGGGCTGACCTGAATGTGTTAAGAATGAAGAAGTAAAACGCCATTGTAGCCACCTAGCTCATAGACCCATCGGTACTTGTTGAACTAGAACAGTTGCCTGCGCAAATGTGCGGGCAGCATCTTAAGATATCTACTCTTGTCCCATAATATTGTTGCATGTAGTTTTGCCCCTTGAATCGCGATCGCAGGACATTAAGTTACCGAAATGCATGTTGTATTGGACGTTAAGATACTATATAATTAAGGTGAGATGATTCTGAACATGGATTCAGTTTGCTGCTTGTTCGATGCGGACCAATATGGAAACCGCATTCTGCATGCAGAGATATAGATGTAAGGAAGTCCACAAATTATCATGTCGTTCACCGCTAGCCCAAAGCTTTGCATAGAGATTAGGCCCAAGGTAGGTGAAACCCATGTGCATTTTAATTATGGTGCCCGTCTGATGCCATTATGTACTATCCAAATAATTCGCCATTTATTGGATGAAATCCTTGTACATTTAAATTTGCAGTTAAGAAACTTTGTTTGAGTCAAATAAACAAGCTAACAACAAGTTGCCCAAGTACATATAGCAAAGTCTATAGGAATTATGGAGACCACATTATGGAAACCATAGTATCGCGTTCATAGAAACAGAGAAAGTACATTCAAGCATCAATCATGAAGACCACATTATGGCACTGCACAAATAGTTGACGAACAAAAGTTTGGCTCCATCATAGCAACTTGAAATTAAGCTCGACTCTGTGAAAAGTTGTCCTCATGTCCAATCATCTTCTCGACCTCAGCTAGGGCGGACTTGGCAGTTTTAAAAACTCTCTCGGAAAACTCAACAGCTCCTCACGCACTCTCTATAGCAGCTTTGTGGCTTCTAGTGGCTGCCCTCGCAAGATCAGGAGATCCTTCATCGCTTTTGGCGCATTGTAGAGCCTTCTGGGTGTCTACTAGGGTCCTTTCCGCATAGGTGAGTGCGAACACCGAGTACCCAACCAGCCCCGAGATGGCGTCTAGGGTTGTAGGAGTCGTAAAGAAGCCTGTCGGCTCCTCCATCTAAATCGTAAAAGTTGGCAGTTAGATAAACCACATTTATATGAAAGCAAATATAAAAGAAGATAACTTAAATTGTGTACGGCAACCCTGGATGTCTTTCTTAGGTTCGGCAGTTCTCACTATTAAGTGGTTGTAAAGATGTTGGGCACTCCATGACTAGTACTTCGACTATCGGTGATGGTCGTTCTTCACCTTCTCCTCCTCCTTTACCAACATACTAGAGGAGGAGGAGGCCAGAACGACCCTCTATAACAACAGTCGGTTCATCTCCCATGTGGTTATATATATATATATGATGTACAATCAATGTTATTTCGACCGTTGGTAAAGGCCGTCCTTCACCTTGTCCTCCTGCTTTACCATGTTCTCCGAGGAGGAGAAGAACAACGACGACCTCTAAGACAACAGTGGATATCCTCCTCTCAAAACAACCCTAATCTTAGTATGTAGATTTAGAGTGAGAATTCCCCCCTGAACAAAAAGTGTAGCTAACAATATCAGTAGACTAATTAAATATTACCTGTAGAAAAAAATATTAAAGAGCTACGAACAAAGAATGTAACTAACAATATCAAACCACTACATTAACTATTATTATGAACACCTGCAAAGAAAGTTCCTATAATCTACGAACAAAGAACGTAACTAACAATACCAACAAGACTACATAAAAATATGGGCACGAACTCTGCTTTAAAATGGGCATATTAAGTGCTAGAAATTTGGCGAAACGGAAATAAATCAACATTTCGCCAAAACATTAGCTCTTATTATGAATCCCCGCAAAGAAAGTTCATATAGTCTATAGTCTACGATATACGCATATGAATAAGAAAGTTCCTATAATCTACGAACAAAGAATGTAACTAACAATACCAACACGACGACATTAAAATTTGGGCATGAACTCTGATTTAAAATGGACATATTAAGTGCTATAAATTTGGCGAAATGGAAATAAATCGACCTTTTGCCAAAACATTAGCTCTTATTATGAATTGCTGCAAAGAAAGTTCATATATTCTACGGTCTATGATATACGAATATGAATAAGAAAGTTCCTATAATCTACTAACAGAAATGTAACTAACAATACCAACACGACTACATTAAAATATGGGCATGCACTCTCCTTTAAAATGGACATATAAAGTGCTAGGAATTTGGCGAATCGGAAATAAATCAATGTTTCGCCAAAACATTAGCTCTTATTACGTATCCCTGAATCAACATTTCACCGAAACATTAGTTTCTACAATCTATGATCTAAGATCTATGAATATAAATAAGAAACTTCTTATAATCTACGAACAAAGAATGTAACTACAATCTAAGACTACAAACCCTAGCTGTAACCCCATAACCCACGTACTCCTAACTCTAACCCTAGTTCCCCTACCAATGTGCTTGGAGGCCACGGGCCATTGGTGTTGGTGTTGGTGGCGGCCACGGCCGCAATGGAGTTGCTGTTGGTGGCCACGGCCGTTGGTGCGGGTGACAGCGGGGACGACGAGATCGTACCGGATCCCATGGCGACGGTGACGGCAGGGCTGCGTTGGTATTGGTGTTGGTGGCCATGGCTGTTGGTGCGGGTGACGGTGGGGACGACGAGATCATACAGGATCCCATGGCGACGGGGACAGCGACGGCAGGGCCGACAAGGGTGGCAAAGAGGAAGGCGGGACTGACGGGGGCGAGGAAGAGGACGGCGTGGCCGACGGGGCCGGTGGCCAAGAGAACGGCGGGGCTGACGGGGCCGGCGAAGAGGACAGCGATGCAGAGGCGACGACGGTGATGTGAGCGAGATCCATGGGGTGTGTGGCTGAGGGCGGGGACGACGAGCTTGTAGCGGATCCCGGGGCGACGGCGATGGCGACGGCAGGGCCGACGGGGGCGGAGAAGAGGATGGTGGGAATGAAGGGGGCGAGGAAGAGGACCATGTGGCCGACGGGGCCGGCAAAGAGGAAGGCGGGGGCAACAGGGCCGGCAAAGAGGACGGCGAGGCAGAGGCTACGACGACGCCAAGAGCAAGATCCATGTGGAGAGTTGGGGTGTGCGTGAGTAGGTCGGGACAACAGTGGAGCGCGTGGGTTGATAAACTGTGTTGTTGTTGCGATGGGCGGCAACGAGCGACCGCCATGACTATTTTCTGACAGAAGTGGACATGTGGCGTGGATAACTAGGGCGGTTGCACGGAGCCACCCGCCAGTGCTTACTCACATACCTGTGGCGGGCACTTGGGCATGCCCGTCACTACTAAGTTACGCAGACAAGGGCCCCCGTGGTGAACGTACCTGTGGCGGGTTACTTCCCACGCCCGCCACAGTTAGACTATTGGCTTTGGCAGGCACGTTTTGCAACCCGTCACTGCTTGTTTTCAAAAATAGTTGTGGCGGGTGCCCCGCCATGCCCGCCAATAATTTGTGATCTTCTATAAGCCCTTTCTCAGTAGTGTGGTTGTCGCTCAAACAAATATATTTAGCACTATTCCAGTGCTATATATATTCTATTGAGCGACAACTATTTTGGATGGAGATATTTTGAAACTAAACAAGAATGGTACACAAAAGTTGTTGCCGCATATTGCGACTATTAAGATGGATGGAAACAGGTTGTAAAGCTTCACAACACACGGGAGGACACTAGAGTCGCCACAAAGTTGATTAGAGAATATGACAACCATAGAAAGATTATAAAGTATATGTTCAGATTTCAGAAAGATAGGGTGGGCACCATCTCGGGGAGAACCATACTAACTCTTCTCGACTGGCCTGAATGTGCTAAGAATGAACAAGTAGAACACCATTGTGGCCACCTAGCTCAAAGACCCGTTGATACTTGTTGAACTAGAAAAGTTGCCTGCGCAAATGTGCAGTCAGCATCTTAACATATCTACTCGTGTCCAATTATATTGTTGTAGCCCCCCTCCCTTTGTCGCCACCCGAGGAGGCCGCCAGCAAGCTTGCGCGGTCGCCGGTGAAGGTGGCGGCGAGGCCCTGCTCACTCCGTTCCTGGCGGAGGACGGCGGATCTGGGGCGGCGGCCCTTCATGGCGCGGCGGCGGCGTCCGCGGGGGATCCTGGCCGGTGTTCCCGACCACGCGGGTGGTGCGTGGAGACCCCTCTCCTCGCCAGATCTGAGGTTCGGCTCCCCTTCCCTTTGGCTCCTCATCCTCGCCGGTTTCAGCAGCTTCGGTCGCCGGATAGGCGTGGATGGGTGCCCGGTGGTGTGGTTATGGGACCGTGGGAAACCATCGGTCGGCTGGTTCGGCCCGGCGGCAGCGACGCCCTTGGGCGCCGCCCTTCCTCGTTGGAGGTGCAGCCGAGGTCCCATCCCAATCCACCCCCGTTCCCCTCCCGGGTGAAAGCCCAAAATCCTTCTTGGATTGGGCGGTGACAGCGCGCTGCGCGTCGTGTCCTCCTTGGAGGTGCCGCCTGGGGAGCGTTTGTTCGGGTGAGGGGCGACAAAGGTGGAGTTTTGGGCGGCTCTGGTTATCAGGTGGCAGTGGGGAGGTCTGGTTCGTCCTCGTCGCTCTGCGGCCTCTCCTGATGTCCTTGCTGCTCGTTCTTCAGTGGCTGCTCCCGGTGGCTTTCCCGCTGTCTTTCAGGTGTCCTTGGTTGCGCCGGTATGTCAGATGAGGTGTGCTTATGTCCTAGGAGTTGTGCTCTGTGCCTGTTCCAGGACTCGAGGTCGACATCTCTCCTGCTCTAGGGAGAGCGTCTCTCATGTCCGTCGGCGGCGCCTTTTGATCCAAGGCGAGAGGGTAGGGTCCCTCTACGGCGAGAGCAAAGGAAGATGATTTGTTTCCACCAACCTTGGACTCAGTCATGTCCACAACTCCACTCTATTTCGGCAGGTCCTCATCGTGTTCATGTGGGTCGCAATCCTGGGTTCTTGTTTGCTGCGGTCTGCGGCGTGTACTAGCTTGGGCTTTCTCTTCTTTATGTTGTGAGCTTGTATACTGCGTTGAGTTGTAAGCTTCCTAGGGTGCTCCCTTGTATCGTTCGGCCGATGTGCTTGATGTGGTGTTGTAATTCCTGGCCGGTTGATGGCTTTGTTAATTCAAAGCTGGGCTCATCGCGAGCCTTCGTTCTAAAAAAAAACAATGTGGTGGTAGATAGTTTTACCATCAATATCTTACATCTTACATTCTTAAGAACTTGATCCCCACATCTAGCAATTCTCTCTACATGCACCCTGTCCACATCAACTTGATGCCACGTCACCATTCAGTTTCCAAACAACAACTCTTTCCCCTCTGTGACCAGCCCGGCAGCCCCTCTCCTTCTCTCTACCAGCGTTAAAAGGTCGTTTCCTCTTTTGTAAGGCATTCTAAAGTTTTCGATCATGCAAAGAGTCCTACAAAGCTGGTCCAATCTCGGATTAGGAGGTGTCAGAAAAGGAAATGCACCTGCTGTTTGGCCTATAGGTCGTACTCAATTGGAGGTCAACCCTGAACCCAGGGTGTTTAGTCGGCAACAGTTTCGACAGACTAGTGCAAAAACATATCCTACTGCATGGAAAAATGACGGAAGTTCCAGATTCAACACCAGGACAAAGATTCAAGACCCCACCTCCTTGGATATGCCGACCGTCCTCACGTTGAGGAAAATGGCAACTCCTCCCAAGACACGCATCCCCGTCTGTCTACCACCATGGCTGGCCAGCAGCTACTTCTCCAACACGTGCAATGATCAAATTTGATGGGACTAACAATGATGCGTCGGTGTTGTTCGGTACTGAATTGGAGAATCTCCGACTTATGGTTACTGTTAACTCGTTTAGCTGCTACATATGCTCATCTAACCCCTTGTAATGTAGTGTTAGGGGCAGAAGAAATAGAGAACCAGGCTCGTCACGGGCTTGCTGCAATCGACCCATGACCTGTGTCTCATGGCCATGCCTGTTCCGCCTGCACTTCCAGCTGGCGAGAACAATCAATCTGGCTAAGCTTTAATTAGCGAGGTAGCAAACGACGTGAGCTCTCCAGGGTCCAGGCAAACAAAGCCAGCTTCGAAGTTCGAACTATGTTGTTCCCAGCCAAATGTATACGATGTGCCAACACCATCTCAGAACAACTAATTATCCAAGACTTTGATACAGATATCTTATTTCTCTACCCAACATCATGAAACTAAAAAATTCGCATATCTTCATGTACTTTGGAGATGCTTCTCGTCATGCGTATGTCACCAATGGTGAGCTAACGTCCAATTCCTTGCAGCACTAGCATCCTATAGCTTCGTTATAGCTCCTAGATATCGTGCTTGCTTAAATCTATCCTAACAACATTGCTAGTGTATGCCGCTACCGACAAAGGGCAAGGTACAGAGAAATTGACCATGCCGCTGGATGTGACTCATATCTATTAATCTAGGATTGCAACCAAACTGTCTGGGCGACCTGAAGAAGGCTTTTACCGTCACACAGGAATCTCGGTGAATAATTTTTTCATACGGTTGATTGCCCATTAGTGTTTTAATGTAACAAGTGAAGGGCCCTAACAACAGGAACATAGAAAGTACGATTTTCCATATTTGTGCCACAGTAATCCATAATTATGCTCGTGAAACAAAGAGTCCACTAATACAAGTTCAATCCATGGTTTCGAAATGTCGAAAACACATTTTTCTATCATACATTGTGTAGTGTAAATTCATGATTATGATCTAGGGGCGGCCTGGGTGAGGGTGAATTGATAATTAAAACTACATCTTTTACCTATCTAGTTTTATGCTTTGTACTTCTATTTCCCGAGAACTACCTAATAATGCAAGTCTACAAAAGTCAGGTAAAGAGATAGCAAAACGACTTGCAAACAAGATGATTTTTTTTCCAAGGTTTTGGATTGTTGGCACAATCCTAACCTCGTTTATTAAGATTTACATGGGGAGGTCGCTCAGATCTTCACCGGGGGCTTCAGAACCCGGAGCTTTGGTTCGTGCACCAATCGTGTTGATCGGCTACCCTAGAGTCTTTTTTGAGCTCACTAACTGATGCCACTCGCTCACTCACTGCTCTCAGGGAGGCTGTGCGGCGCCGAGCGGATGTACGGCGAGGTCTTCGTAATGGCGTCAAGTCACCCTTGCCATATGGAACATCTGTAAGCTCTTCCTGCTAACCTACAGGAGTACATTTTCGTGCTTCAAGTCTGAACCTATGTATGGAAAATGCATGCTTCAAGTCTGAACCTATGCACTCCGTTTTGTGGTGATTAGTTGCCACTTCTATATGCACTAAGAAAAAGAAGCCTGAACATGGCATGCATGTTTTCTTGTGGTGTTAGCATCCCAGCACTGATCAACACAGCTTGTCCTCACAAGCACATAGAAAATGACAGGTTCTGAACATCAAGTTGATTGAACACAGCTTGTCCTCACAAGCACTTTTATTTGCTTTATGAAACTTCTTGTAATATGCATATTACATCATTTAAATTCAGTGTCAAAACATGGCCAAATTCAGTTGTCAAAACACCTCAAACATGGCCAAATTCATATCAGTCCAAAATTTTCATGTTTCAGAGAAGTTTACAATTTTTGTGGCCTCTTGATACATTTTTTTAATCAAGAACTGTCAATTTTACATCCATTTAACTCCATTGATGGTGGAACAGGAGGAGCAGCAGCAGCACAAGGAGCAACTCCTTACAGTACAATTTTGGAGTACTCTTGGTGTAAATCAACTTCACTAATTTTCAGGTACAGTACTCTGATGGAACAGCAAAGATTTCACAAAGAACAGCAAAGATTTCACAAAGTACAATGCTTACATAAGTGTGCTGATAATGCAATTCACACTGTAACTGAAACTGCAGTTGACACAGGTTCAGATCAATCAGCCACAATCAGTCCATTGTTCAGGAAGTACCTGCAGCCAATGCAGTCGCCGACATCAGCAGCAGATGCAGTCGCCAACAGCAGCAACAGGTCCGCGCGGACTCGATCGGGCGGGCTGCAGCGGCAGCAGTAGGTGGCGGGCGACGGCAGCGGCAGGTGGCGGACGGATGGCAGCGGCAGCAACAGGTCCCGCCACCTGGGAAGACCCGCGTGGCCCTGCCTGCCGAAGTCAGGGAGAGGGGAGCGGCGGCTGGGATTGCCGCAGGCACGAGGAACCTGCGCCGGCGAGGAGGGCGACGAGGAGGAGGCGCCCGTCGAGGTGGTCGCCTTGGAGGAGCAGCTGCAGTCGGGGTCGGGCTCCTTGGTGGATGGATCGGGCGACGGAAGAAGGAGGAAGAAGCTGAGGGGGGGCTGATTTGCAACAGTTTAAAACGTAGAAGAGGTTTTTTTGCAAAATTAGAGTTGAACTAAGTCGCGGACAACTTTTCCCGGACGGAGGGAGTAGTAGGAAACAATACCGGAAGCAGAGTAGCAAACTCGGTTTACGCACTGCAAAGAAGAGCTGTCTTTGCACGACACGCACCAGGAGACTCCCTAGTCAGACTAAGCACTGATGATTGGCAATCAAGTACAGACAGTTGAGTCCAGCATCTACAGGATGCGGGATGGAAGTTGGTTCAGAATATAAATGGATGAGGGATGTTAATTGGTTCAGGCCCTGTTTGTTTGAGCTTTTGCTTTTGCTTTTGCAGTTTTTTCATTTTGGCCAAAAAGTTATAAAAGCTCCTAAGTGGGTGCTTTTGGAGCTTTTATGGCTTTTGAAGCACCTATTTAGGAGCTTTTATAGCTTTTTGGTCAAAGTGACAAAGCTGCAAAAGCGGAAGCAAAAGCCCAAACAAACAGGGCCTCAGAATATAAATGGGTCGATCTCAGATGAAACTCAATGTAATATTTTATCGAAATGAGCCGATTTCTTACAAACTTCCGACAAAACTGACTCATCTTTGAACTACATAGAGGCCAGTAGTACCACACCTTTCATGATTACTTATGTTCACAGTTGGAACTTTCTTTTGACAGTGTGTCACAACTCAACTATGTAACACAAGAACTGTACCATACCTGATCCAGTACCCAAAAAAACCATAAACAGGGTAGGCAAACATGGCCTATCTTCCAAACAAAAAGGAAAGGACTGTCACATGCTACCATAGACACGAGATAGCAACAAAATTTTGTGAGAATCATATGACACAACAAACAAGCAACAAGTAAAGCAGCCTTGAGAAAGCAGGAACACTGGCTATCAAACACAGGTAGGTAAAAACACATTTTATTCAAACTAATTCAGAATGGCAATGTCTTCCCTCCAGGGTTGATCAATCACATGGAAGTAGTGGAGACTGGAGAGAATATGTGGTCTCCTTGTAGAAAATAAATACAGGACTCGTTACTCAAATAATAAAAATTAAACGGCGGTTCCTCCCCTACAGGAAAAGGACTCATGACTGGCAGCAACAAAGGATACCGAGAAGACGAAACTTGATGGACCGTCTCTTGGTAGAGCAGCAGCAGCATCTTAGATCTTTGAGTTGGCAATCTTGTACCACTCGGTGTGGAAGGAGCCCGGCATGTCAACCCTCTCGTAGGTGTGCGCCCCGAAGTAGTCCCTCTGGGCCTGGACGAGGTTGGCAGGGAGCCTGTCCCTCCGGTAGGAGTCGAAGTAGGCCAGACTCGTGGACATGCCAGGGGTGCTGACGCCGTTGTTGATGGCGAGGCAGACAACCCTCCTCCATGCAGCTTGCCTGTCCATGATCTCCTGCGCGAACTCGGGGTCGATGAGGAGGTTGGCGAGCTCACCGTTCCTGTCATACGCCTTCTTGATGCGGTCCAGGAAGCTGGCGCGGATGATGCACCCGCCCTTCCAGATCCTGGCCAGCTCGCCGAGGTTGAGGCCCCATCCCTTCTCCGTGCTCTTGGCCTTGATGATGTTCATGCCTTGGGCGTAGCTGCAGATCTTGGAGGCGTAGAGGGCCTTCCTCACATCCTCGATCAGCTGTGCCTTGTCGACAGTTTCACCACTGGAGTAGTCACCCTGGAAGATCTTGGAAGCCGCGACACGCTCATCCTTGAGTCCGCTGAGGAACCTGGAATCCAAGGACGCCTCAATGGTAGGAGCAGCCACAGAGAGCTCAGCAGCTTGCTGCACTATCCACTTCCCGGTTCCCTTCATCCCGGTCTTGTCCAGGACCTTGTCGACCAAGTAGCCCTCACCCTGGTCATCCTTGATGCTGAAGATATCAGCAGTGATCTCAACCAAGAAACTGAGGAGTTCACCCTTGTTCCACTCGGCGAAAACCTGCTGCAGCTCACCGTTTGTGAGCTTCCCAACCGACTTGAGAACGTCGTACGCCTCAGCAATGAGTTGCATGTCACCGTACTCAATGCCATTGTGAACCATCTTGACAAAGTTTCCGGATCCACCCTTCCCAATGTATGTGACGCACGGGCCGCTGTCAGGGACCTGAGCAGACACCTTGAGAAGAATGTCTTCAATGTACTGGTATGCCTCCAATGAGCCTCCAGGCATCATGGAGGGGCCATGGCGGGCACCCTCCTCTCCTCCGGAAACACCCATCCCGAGGTAGAGGAGTCCACGCTCCTCCATCGCCTTCTCCCTCCTTTCCGTGTTCTCGTACCACTCGTTTCCTCCATCAACGATGCAGTCGCCCTGCTCCAGGTGTGCTGCGAGCGTTGCGATGGTCTGGTCAACAGGAGCACCGGCCTTGACAAGCATGATGACGACACGTGGCTTCTGAATGGAGTTGACGAAGGATGCAGGGTCATGGAAACCGTAGAGAGGAAGGTTTCCTTCTAGCTTGGTGCGCTGAACAGTCTCATCGACCTTGGAGGTGGTCCTGTTGTAGACAGAGATGGGGAACCCTTTCTCCGCAATGTTGAGGGCGAGGTTCTGGCCCATGACGGCGAGGCCAGCAAGACCAATTCTGGTGAGAGCCATCTCGTACCTGAAAAAGATATCCACCAAACACAAAGTTAGTTAGACAATTTATTTATGCATATCTTACTAGTAGAAGGTTAACAGCCTGTCTAGAGAGACCAAATAAATGATGATGCATACGCACTAGACGCAAGACCAAGCTTCACTCTGACTAATTGTTTGCAGAGAATAGAGGTTTGAGAAAACTTATCCACAAAGTGGCCGGCGGGCAACTGAATGCAAGGTCAGGAATGTCAAACTGGAGTAGATGCAATATTCAGAGTAGAGATGCAACAGGGCGGGCAGCAGCTTATGCGGTCAAGATATTAAACACACGCCAAATCCAAATCCATATCCATAACTAACTAGTACATCTTCTTCTTCTTCTTATGGCCAAGAGCAATATGGTTGAGAAGAAGATGAGAATGGATTCAGACAGCACCGCCCACATGGTTGAGCGAGCCACATGATTCACTTAAGAAAAGAAACCGATAGCATGCTCAAACATAATCTGTAGCCCTCCGGGTCAATCACAATCAGGCATGGCCCCTGAGGCCAAGACAGTAGAGCACAGGCAGAAATCCTATATATGGTTGCTGCTCGGGGTGCATGCTCCTGCCCCACCCCTAAGACTAAGACTAGGAAGATAGCGCATGGATCTGAGCCAGCCACCGCGTGGCTCAGCTTCAGTCCTCCGCCCGCCCCTAAGACTAAGACTAGGAACACGCACCGCCGGCCCGGAGAGCAGGAGATAAAATATCTAGCTACTGCCTACCTCACCGACTCGGTTCCTCCGCCCCGGCGGAGATCGGTCGGGGCACAAGCAAAGAAACAAACAAGGGGACGAGATTCGGGTGGGGAGGGGATGAGATCCGCCTACGCTGCGCGGGTCGACGAGGAAGGAAGACAAGTGTTGGCTTTGCGGTGCGATGCGAGAGCGACCACCCACCGCATCCCCCCTCGCGCCGGGTTAAATAGAATAGCGTCCGTTCCGTGGCATCGCCTTTTCACACCTCGTGGACATAGCAGCCCACTTCGTCGCCGTTGGCCGACGGGTGGGCCCGGGGCTGGCGGCTTCCAAGCGCACCAGGCCGCCGCGGGTGGGTTGGTGGGTGGAGAGGAGGGGGTGGGTAGGCCAAGGGTGGCCTCAGCAGGACGTCACCCCAAAAAGGCCTCTTCTATGCCGTCGCCGTGCAATGAAATTCAGAAAAATCCTACTAATTAGGTACTACATCTAAATCAACAACACCTGAGACAGCAAAAGAAAGGGGGGAAATTGGCTGCCAATACTAGTCCTCCGTCCCATCATATAAGAAAAAACGTTTTTCAAGCTAACATGAGACGGAGGGAATAGTACTACGTAGTCCAAAGTCTCAGACACACCACGGACAGCGAGTTTTTTTTTTTTTGCTGATGTTCACGCTCTAATTCCATCCTTTATGTACCTCGAGTGGTGGATCAGATCTTTTAACCTTATATACACTCTCGTGTTGCGGCCTATGCGTTTCCCACCAACCTTGTCGAAAAAACTTACCATCCATGGCGTTTCGGCTATAGTTCTGTTCATGACACCAAATATATGTAGTTCAAAATTTATTTTTTGATTAATTTAATATAGATCAAATCTATGTAATTCAGTTTTACATATGTTATTAATATAGCTCTCCTATAAACTTATTTGTTATGACAAGAGAAATGCACAAGATATGTTCTGGTACAATGATGTTGATGTGGCAAAGCTTTTTCTAATGATTACAGTGGCTGTCATGAGCGGTTTGAATGTCATTCAGAACAAGTGGCCATTGTAATGTCTCCCTTATCGAGGCTACGTATTTGCGAATATGAAGGAGTTGTAGCATGTGATTCTTAAGAGCAGCAACTCCAACAGAGTCGCCAAAAGGTCTCAAACTACATAATGACTTTCAATATAGCGCTACGGATTTTAAAAACCACTCTACTAGAGGCGTCATTAATTCACCCCCTCATTTGCCATATTTTTTGGAGCTCCCTACTTGTCTGGTCTCCTAGACTTCATATTAGGAGCCTTCAAACCAAACTGTCAGCACATGATGAAAGTTTCGGGTTCTTCCTACTCGTCCTACAAGTGTGATTTGAGGTAGTGGGGCCTCCACACACCACCGACGAAGCAACCACCTAACCATTATGGCGTGACTGCTCCATCAAATTCTCGCGGCGACCCATCGAATGGCCGCCAGGTGCCAGCACGTCCTAGCTTGCGTGTGAGTAGCTGGGAGGTATGTGAGGGCAGAAAACTTTTATCACTGGGAAGCGCTCCCCTTGATGGTCGATTCCCCATGTTCCCTCTTAATGTTGTCTACGACGGACTATAAAAGGTGTGTGATCTTCCCTCTCTTCCTTATCCTTTCCACTCGCTGGTGCCTCCCAATCCCCTCTCACCTCGCCTCTAATCCACTGCATCCTCGTCGATTTTGCTAAAGAATGAACCCCGACCTGCGACAAGGTCGTCAAGGTGCATTTTCCGGGCCATGGTGGCGTACATTGCCGCACTCTACACCGACAGTGGCGCTAGATGTGGCTGCAACTAATTACCTACTTAGTATTAAGTTTAACTAATCATTAGTTGCTCGATCAATGTAAGTCACAGTGCGACTAATTTTCTGCCCGAATTATTAGGAATGAAATCGGTTTCAATCAAATGTGTTTTGAAGTTCGAACTATTGGGGAAGAACCTATGACCCAGTGACAGGTAGGTCCTACTTGGATTAAAAATATGGAGGCGATAGTATGATGACTCTGTATTTGCGCATAGCCTCCGCAGCCTCCAAATACATATGGAGCATACTCCGTATGCGTTATATAGTCTACGAATATGGCGATTCTACTAGAATTGCACTAAGGCAAGAACCTTATGTCGGTTTGGGATATTCTCCATATGCGTTCATCTGTGGAGGAATTGGAGCTGCGAGCAGAGGAGTGGTCCCCGCGCGCTGCTCCTCCGCCGCCCACCTCACCATGCCGTGCACGTCGTGTTTTGTGATTGAACCAAGCTCAAACCTATCCTCACTGTTTTTTTAACCTTCTCCTACTGTAATTAAATTAATAGAATGAAGAGGTAACTGTACATAGAGAATTTACAAACCCATCCTACTTTGGGGTTGAGGGGGATGATAGCTAGGAGAGAGAAGTAACCAAAGAAGAAATAAGATTTTTTGTGTTTTTTATTCACCCTATAAGTGAGGAGAGTAAAATCTTCCTTGAATCTAATTAGTCATGGATCTTCTTCTAGACGGTGTAATCCCTCTGAAATGTTTGTTATTGCGTCCCTTCCAGAAGCTCCACGTGGCCAGCAAGAAAACTTTCATAAATATTACCTATCACATTTTAGCACTGGCGATCTCATCCCGTCCACGGCATGCACGGCTGTGCGGGAGAGTTTGCCTCCAGAACCCAACCTTTTGCGATCCTTCATCGGGGAAGAGTGATTAGGTTTTTAGAGAGCGTCTCCTACACGATTGCTCACTGTTGTTCGTCTGCGTCCTCGTCTCCTTCGACATCACCATGTCCATCGAAGCCGAGAAGAAGGACGCCACTGCGGTGGCTATGACTTCGTCGAATGGAGTGTATAATTTGTTTATCCCTCTGCTGTTTATTTTTATGTTGTCTGTACTAGCTATCTACGTAGATGTTTCTATTATATGCGCAGTACGTGCCTACATGACAAGATATCAGTATAAGTTTAATACTATCAGTGCCATGTTTATGACTTATTTATGGACTAAATTAATCAGAAAATAGCTAATTACTCCAACAAAATAATGTATAGCTCCGACCATGCATGCTTGATAGGCTCCAAATGTGCAAGCAATTCATTCCACGTTTTGTGACCAAGCTATAAATCTACACGGAAAGAGATGTCAGTTCGGCTTGGCCAAGGACCTGGACGATCTATACATATTTATGCCTAATAATCCTTTACAAACCTGGGTATTGCACTCCACGCGCTCCTCCATCGCCCACCTCGCCATGTCGTGCATGTCGTGTTTCGTGATTGAACCGAGCTCAGACCTATCTCGCTGTTTTTTTTAACCTTGTACAGTAGGAGAAGCTCTGACTGTAATTAAATTAATAGAATGAAGAGGTAACTGTACATAGAGAATTTACAAACCCACCCTACTTTGGGGTTGAGGGGGATGATAGCTAGGAGAGAGAAGTAAGCAAAGAAGAAATAAGATTTTTGTGTTTCTTCTTCACCCTATAAGCGAGGAGAGTAAAATCTTCCTTGAATCTAATTAGTCAGGATCTTCTTCTAGACGGTGTAATCCCTCTGAAATGTTTGTTATTGCGTCCCTTCCAGAAGCTCCACGTGGCCAGCAAGAAAACTTTCATAAATATTACCTATCACATTTTAGCACTGGCGATCTCATCCCGTCCACGGCATGCACGGCTGTGCGGGAGAGTTTGCCTCCAGAACCCAACCTTTTGCGATCCTTCATCGGGGAAGAGTGATTAGGTTTTTAGAGAGCGTCTCCTACACGATTGCTCACTGTTGTTCGTCTGCGTCCTCGTCTCCTTCGACATCACCATGTCCATCGAAGCCGAGAAGAAGGACGCCACTGCGGTGGCTATGACTTCGTCGAATGGAGTGTATAATTTGTTTATCCCTCTGCTGTTTATTTTTATGTTGTCTGTACTAGCTATCTACGTAGATGTTTCTATTATATGCGCAGTACGTGCCTACATGACAAGATATCAGTATAAGTTTAATACTATCAGTGCCATGTTTATGACTTATTTATGGACTAAATTAATCAGAAAATAGCTAATTACTCCAACAAAATAATGTATAGCTCCGACCATGCATGCTTGATAGGCTCCAAATGTGCAAGCAATTCATTCCACGTTTTGTGACCAAGCTATAAATCTACACGGAAAGAGATGTCAGTTCGGCTTGGCCAAGGACCTGGACGATCTATACATATTTATGCCTAATAATCCTTTACAAACCTGGGTATTGCACTCCACGCGCTCCTCCATCGCCCACCTCGCCATGTCGTGCATGTCGTGTTTCGTGATTGAACCGAGCTCAGACCTATCTCGCTGTTTTTTTTAACCTTGTACAGTAGGAGAAGCTCTGACTGTAATTAAATTAATAGAATGAAGAGGTAACTGTACATAGAGAATTTACAAACCCACCCTACTTTGGGGTTGAGGGGGATGATAGCTAGGAGAGAGAAGTAAGCAAAGAAGAAATAAGATTTTTGTGTTTCTTCTTCACCCTATAAGCGAGGAGAGTAAAATCTTCCTTGAATCTAATTAGTCAGGATCTTCTTCTAGACGGTGTAATCCCTCTGAAATGTTTGTTATTGCGTCCCTTCCAGAAGCTCCATGTGGCCAGCAAGAAAACTTTCATAAATATTACCTATCACATTTTAGCATTGGCGATCTCATCCCGTCCACGGCATGCACGGCTGTGCGGGAGATGCATAGCTCCGACCATGGTTGATAGGCTCCAAATGTGCATGTAATTCATTCCACGTTTTGTGACCAAGCTATAAATCTACACGGAAAGAGATGTCAGTTCGGCTTGGCCCAGGACCTGGACGATCTATACATATTTATGCCTAATAATTCTTTACAAACCTGGGTATTGCACTCCGCAAAGAGTTGCATTGACCCAAGTATCATCTCAAAATCCAACTCTGGAAGCCATCCCTGACTGTGAAGTAGCTAAATTCAAAAAATAATTCCTTCATCAGCGCAACCCAAACAAGGGAGTCCCTTTGTTTCCGGGGGGCTTGAGAGATCCTGCATACCCAAACGACCCTGACTTTTGAGGCAACACCAGACACTTCACTTAACAACGCTGTATTTATTTAGTCTTGTTGTCAATTTGTCACTGATGCATGGATACTTTATTACTGATCTGCGGAGGTGTTTCCACAATCAACAAAACTTATCTTAGATTCACTCCTCTATAGTTTTATCTTTGTTAGGCTAATCGACGGCAGAACTGCTTGGGACGTGCAAGCGACAGACTGACAGTGACGCCTACGTGGTGGAGGATGCCGCCGGAGTGGTTGATGCATATAGTATCTTCATAGTTCTATATGCTTTATTTTTCCGTGGCTGCAATTATGTGACGTGGCTCGTGAACTTCCCAGCTACTATTTCATTTGAAAACTTCACCGAAATGTGCTGCAAATTTTGCTCTTCCGCTGCTTTCATTTGTACGGTCCTAGGATTTTTTTCTAGTCCAGATTGAATTTCTCCGTTTGTTGAATATACAATCATTGTATCTATTTCTCAAAATAAAAATTTATCTGTACCAGATGTGCTCGCTTTATGCGTTCGCTTTCACATGTAAAGTCGTCAGCACATCACATGTACAAGTTCAGACGAGAATATGTACGTATTGTTAGAAAGAAAGCAATTCAACTTGAGCCGTTGAGCGTTCCCTCGAACGACGTTCGCCACCTACCCGGCCTTCTTGATGTCTTCAAAAGGCATATTCAGATGTTCAGACTTCGGAGGATCTTCTCTAGTTTCACATGGTAATGCGGCAATTCCTATTAGGTGCCCGTTTGGAGCAACCCTGCGGCTGGATCGGCCTAGTATTTTTCTGGGTTTTTAATCCGAGAAACAATGCGCGCTGGCTGTGATTTGAACCAGCAACGTACCTCATCAAGCCACCCAGCAGGATCTGGTAAGTTACAACCTTTTCCTTCTTTTATTCTTCATTTTTTCCTTTTTCCTTTTTCTTTTTATGTTTTCTGGTTTTTTCTTTTTGTTCTTCCTAGTTTGATGAATTGTTTGCACATACGACAACTTTTTCTTCAAATTGATGATTGTTTTCTCAAATTTGATGAATGTTTTTCAAAACCAATGATTTTTTTCAAGTTTGATATTTTTTTTAAATACAACAAACTTTTTTCAATTTTGATGAACATTTTTGAAAATCATTTTTTTCAAATTTGATGAAATTTTGTAAAATTCAATCAACTTTTTTTCAGAAAATCCACGAAGATTTTTGATGAACATTTTTGAAATTAATGAACATTTACAAAATCCATGAACTTTTTGATTTCATGATTTGTTTTCAGCTATTACAATTTTTTTCGTTCTGTTTTTCTAATGCGACCGAGCGAATCTAGAGGTAATAAAATGCAATCGACCCTCGCTCTACATGGGCCAGCCTACCTGGGTTGGTGCATGGGCACACCTGAAAACACCCAGCAGGAGGGTTTTTCCTATTTGCCGCTCGCTGTGGCAAATTGCCGGAGCGATGCACAGGGAATCTGAACGAGCGCTCGGGATGGGCTGGCCCATTAAATGCTTGATTGTTTTTGGTTTTGGAAACGTTCTAGCGAGAGAAACTAGTTAACGAGTGCTCCTTCGGGAGCCTCGCAACGATCAGCGTCCCTTGGCGCCATCTCAACCATTCGCCACATGTCGAGCTCTGGACGCTCCCTCCGGATTTTGTTTTTCTTTTATTTTTCTGCAAGCGTTTTCGTCTTTTTAAACGTTTATTCTGGTTTTTTTCGACGTTTTGGTTTTCATTGGTCTTCCTTAGGTTTTCGAACAAAAAAGTTGAAAAAAAATTGCGCGAAAAACACGTTTTTTTCCTTTCGCGAGAGTCACGGTTTTGCTTCCGCGAGAGGCACGGTTTTGCTTTCGCGAGAGTAACAGCCGTGCCTCCTTGGAAACAAAAAAAACATGTTTTCTGTTTTTTTCTTTCGCGAGAGTCACCGTTTTGCTTCCGCGAGAGGCACGGGTGTGCTTTCGCGAAAGTCACGTCCGTGCCTCTTGGAAACGGAAAAAATGCGTTTTCTCTTTTTTTTTCCTTCCGCGAGAGTCACGGTTTTGCTTTCGCGAGAGGCACGGTTGTGATTTCGTGAGAGGCACGCCCGTGCCTCTTTCGGAAAGGGAAAAAACCCGTGCTCCCGATTCGGTTTTTTCACCGATTTTTTTCATGAAAAAAAAAGTTCGTCAAAACCTATCAACATGGGATCTAGTTTTGGAGATCTAGACGCGAGGAATCCAATAATGAAAGCGGTTCGAGATTTGGACGCACGGTTTGAGAGATAAAAACATTTTGAATAAACGGATCTAAAAAAAGGGAAACTCTCAGGTTGCGACAAGTGACGCGCTGCATGTGCGCCACTTGATGCAATTAGGGGAATTGGAGTGATCTTTGCAACGAATACTCCTTAATTAGCGATTTCGCGTTCTAGATGGTTCGCAGTCAGTTTTCTCCGGTTTTGGGACCTTTTAGGAGGTTCCTGAAACGTTTTTTTTATTTTTTTTCTTTGTTTCGTTTTTATGTTTTTTTTCTGTTTTCTGTTTCGTTTTCTTTCTTTTTCATTTTTTCTTTTTCTGTTTTCAAGGTTATTTTCTTTTTTTTCAGAAAATATTTGTGTTGCTCATAAATTGTTCAAAACTTCAAACAATGTTCTCATTCAAATTTTGTTCCTGAATTTAAAAAATGTTCATGCTTTCAAAAAAATTGTTCAAAACTTCACAAAATGTTCTCATTTTCAAATTTTGTCCTGACTTTAAAAAATTTCATGCTTTCAAAAAATTGTTAAAAAGTTCAAAAAATGTTCCTTTTAAATTTTCGTTCACATCTTTCCAAAATATTCTTGGTTTCGAAAATTGCTCACATAATAAAAAAATTGTTTGCCTTTTCCAAATATTGTTTGGCAGTTTCAATAATTTGTCAGAAGTTAAAAAAAATGTTCTTTTCTTTACAGTTTTGTTCATAAATTCAAAAAATGTTCGCTATTTTAAAAAAAAGTTCACAAATTGGAAATCAATAGTCGTTTATCTAAGTTTTGTTCGGTGTTTAAAACTTGTTCAGAACTTCAGAAATGTTCCTGACTTTTCAATTTTTTTTACAAATTCGAAAAATGTTCTTGATAATAAAAAAATGTTCCCCTTTTCTAAATTTTATTCACAGTTTTAGAAATTGTTCGTTTTCAAATTTTCCTTTAGATTTCAATAAATGTTTCATTTTTTCCAAAAAATGTTCGTTTTTTTAAAAGTTAACGTTTTCAATAAATTTCAAGTGTTTCCATTTTTTTCTAAAATTTGTTCAAGATTGAAAAATGTTTGAATTTTCCATAAATTTTTCGCATTTTCAAATAATTTACCAATTTATAGATTTTTTGCACAAATTTGAAATGTTTTTGTTTCAATAAATATTCACTTTCCTAAATAAAAATGCTTTTAAAATTTCTAATAATATTTAGATCTGTTGACGCTCACAATTCTTATAGGCCACACTGCAATTTTCAGACACCAAGGTAATGTATTCCACTGGTTATGTACCACTGCATACTACCAGGAGGTGCCTAGTACGAATCCTCGTGTGCCTAGTACGAATCCTGTACCACTACTTAAAACATGAGCTGCATATTAGTCAGAGAAGGTGTTCAGATCAAGTGGCTTTGTGCATGAAATGAGAGTCACGCGGCGCGAGCACGTACCCTTTTTGCTGATTTTTTCCCGCATTGCGGGGTTCGCTACCCGGGGCCGCCCCGTTCGTTCGGCTCCTGTGCAACGCACCGCCAGTCTGCCGCATAATGCGGCAGATAGGAGGTTCCCAACAGGAGCACCGGCATTTTTTGGGGATAGCGCTGAACCAAGTCAACCTGGGCTGTTGGCGTCCGAATAGAAAGAAGTGGGCCTTGGACAACCCAATTACAGAGAGAAACACGAGGTCGTTCTGCAGAGCAGCGGCCCGTGAGACGTTGTTTGCAGCACGTGAGTGACCTGGGACGACCAAAGCTGATCTGGATCGTACGTTTGAGCGATCCGACGGCTGCGAACGTCAAGGCGCTGTGGGGGCTCATGACTAGCTGAATTATATTGTTTTTCAATACCAATGCACCCTTGAATTTTTTTTATACTTTATACCAATGCACGCGCTTCAACCCTCCTAAGTTTGCTGAAGCGAATTAAAATTTCAGAAGTGAGATCATTTTAGAAATTTAGGTCATTTCATCATTGAACTAAAAAGGGTATAACATAGTACTTTTTTTACCCAACTACTCCTCTTTTCCCGCGGTTGTAATGGTCGTTGTCGGCGGTGACAACAACATTGAGAAGTTTGCACGACGTGCGTATAGTTGGTAGAAAACGGGACTAGAGGATGCTGCCTCGCACTCTCTTGTGGTGTAACAACTCTTTGGGAATGCCAGATAGACTGGTGTTTGGTGTTGGCTATAGGCTCTAGCAGCGCATGTGCAGAATGCCATCTCAACATGGATGTGAGTTCCTCTGACTCTGAGGTTGAACTCAGAGAAGATCTGCTTCTCTTCAACATTCTTAATGTTTTGGAATTTCAGCAGGTCTCTGTCCTCAACAATGGCCTTAGCACTCCATTACAAATTCACCACACCCCAATGTTGAAATACTAGCAAAAAACTGTTCCAAACTGTGTTGATCTAAAGAACCATTTGCCAACACGTTGACAGCATTACTCTGATTCACTTTCTTCACACACCGAGCGAGCAAATAAGCAGCCGAGTCCCTTTGCAGCAAAACCTACAGCCTTCAGAACTGGCTTCGGTTTTACTCCGTCCGTAACATAATATAAGATGCTTTTTGACACTGCCGTGGACTCTACAAACGTCTTATAAAAAGTTGCAGGGGGAGAATTTGTCAAACCACAACACTCAGTGGTATGAGTGGCTTTCCCACATACATCACATGATAACAGTCTTGCAATCTTTAGCCGAATGAGATGGATCATTACATTGCGGACATAAGAGCAACTTTAATGGGGCTATCCATTGGGTCCGCTGGCGTCCGTTTGGATCGGCGCGGACACAAAAGTCGGTCCAACGCGCCGACCTAAACGGACACGTGTCCGCTTGGCGTCCGCCTGCCGACCCATTCCCGGCCCATTTTGGAGCCGGCTTTGCGTCGACGCGGACATGAGACGGACGCGCGCGCCTACTCCTCTCTCCGGGCCCGCCGATCGGTGGCAGCCACCACCATTTTCCCCCAAAAACCCTCCCGCCCGCGCGCTCCCGCCCCACACCCCACCATGGAGGACGCCACCGGCCTCGCCTCGTCCGGCGCCCCTGCCCTGCCGGGAAAGGCAAGCCTCGTGCCCCTCGCAAGACCGCTGCCGCGGCGAAGCCAAAGAAGCCACTGACGCCCGCACAACGGGCAAGGGAGTCAGCCAAGAGGAAGGACCGGAGGCACGCTGCGGACGCGAGGGGTGAGGCCGCCGCTCAGGCCGCCATGGCCGCCGCTGCGCAGTAGGAGGTCACCAACGCCCGCGTCGCGGCGGCAACGAGGGAGGCGCTGTACATTCTAGGGTTAAACCCTGGCCAGCACGGCCTCCTCAACGCCGCCGTCACCGTGGCCAGCACCGGCTCATCATCGTTTCCTCGGATGGTGCTGCCCGACTCGCCCCGCGCGTCGGCTTGCAACCCGGTGCCCGGCTTCCACGTGTACCTGCAGGCCTCCCGCCTCTCCGGGGAGTGCTCGCCCGACGTGAGCGTGGTCGCGCCTTCCACGCCCGCGCCCGCGCCCATCGACCTCAGCGCCACCTCGGTGGCCGGTGGCTCATCACCTGGTGGCGCCAGGAAACGTGCGCGACAGACGCGGGCCGACGTGCTCCCGGAGGCCCGCAACCCGTTCGAGGGAATGCTGTCCGCCGTCGACAAGGACTACATGCAGAACCTCATCTTCGAGGGCGGTTGATGTCTACTACACAACCTTCTTCTTGTAGACGTTGTTGGGCCTGCAAGTGCACAGGTTTGTAGGAAAGTAGCAAATTTCCCTCAAGTGGATGACCTAAGGTTTATCAATCCGCGAGAGGCGTAGGAGGAAGATGGTCTCTCTCAAACAACCCTGCAACCAAATAACAAAAAGTCCCTTGTGTCCCCAACACACCCAATACAACGGTAAATTGTATAGGTGCACTAGTTCGGCGAAGAGATGGTGATACAAGTGCAATATGGATGGTAGATATGTGTTTTTGTAATCTGAAAATATAAAAACAGCAAGGTAGCGAGCGGTAAAAGTGAGCGTAAACGGTATTGCAATGATAGGAAACAAGGCCTAGGGTTCATACTTTCACTAGTGTAAGTTCACTCAACAATAATAACATAGATAGATCATATGACAAGCCCTCTAACATGCGACAAAGAGTCACTCCAAAGCCACTAATAGCAGAGAACAAACGTAGAGATTTATGGTCGGGTACGAAACCACCACAAAGCTATTCTTTCGGATCAATCTATAAAAGAGTTCGTACTAGAATAACACCTTAAGATACAAATCAACCAAAACCCTAATGTCACCTAGATACTCCATTGTCACCTCAAGTATCCGTGGGCATGATTATACGATATGCATCACACAATCTCAGATTTATCCAACCAACATAAAAGTACTTCAAAGAGTGCCCCAAAGTTTCTACCGGAGAATCAAGAACGTGTGCCAACCCCTATGCATAGGTTCCCAATGTCACGAAACCCGCAAGTTGATCACCAAGACATACATCAAGTGTTCTCATAAAGACTCAATCCGATAAGATAACTTCAAAGGGGAAACTCAATTCATCACAAGAGAGTAGAGGGGGAGAAACATCATAAGATCCAACTACAATAGCAAAGCTCGGGATACATCAAGATCGTGCCATAGAGGGAACACGAGAGAGAACACGAGAGAGAGAGAGATCAAACACATAGCTACTGGTACATACCCTTAGCCCCGAGGGTGAACTACTCCCTCCTCGTCATGGATAGCGCCGGGATGATGAAGATGGCCACCGGAGATGGATCCCCCCTCCGGCAGGGTACCGGAAAGGGGTCCCGATTGGTTTTTCGTGGCTCTGGAGGCTTGCGGCGGCGGAATTCCCGATCTATCTTCTGTTCTGGAAGTTTTAGGGTACGACGGTATATATGGGTGAAAGGAGAACGTCGGTGGAGCTACGGGGGCCCCACGAGGCAGGGGGCGCCCAGGGGGGGAGGGCGCGCCCCCCACCCTCGTGAGCACCTCCCGTATCTTTTGACGTGGGGTCCAAGTCCATCAGGTGGGTTTCCTTCCAAAAATAACTTCTCCAGTTGATTTCGTTCCGTTTTGACTCCGTCTGATATTCCTTTTCCTCGAAATACTGAAATAGGCATAAAACAGCAAATCTGGGCTGGGCCTCCGGTTAATAGGTTAGTCCCAAAAATAATATAAAAGTGGAAAATAAAGCCCAATATTGCCTAAAACAGTAGATAATATAGCATGGGGCAATCAAAAATTATAGATACGTTGGAGACGTATCAAGCATCCCCAAGCTTAATTCCTGCTCGTCCTCGAGTAGGTAAATGATAAAAAAGATAATTTTTGATGCGGAGTGCTACTTGGCATAATTTCAATGTAATTCTTCTTACTTGTGATATGAATATTCAGATCCGAAAGATTCAAGACAAAAGTTCATATTGACATAAAAATAAAAATACTTCAAGCATACTAATCAAAGTAATCATGTCTTCTCAAAATAGCATGGCAAAAGAAAGTTCATCCCTACAAAATCATATAGTTAGGCTATGCTTCATTTTCGTCACACAAAGATGTTCCCAACTTCTATACCCCCGATGACAAGCCAAGCAATTGTTTCATACTTAAATAATCTCAAACTTTTTCAACCTTCACGCAATACATGAGCGTGAGCCATGGATATAGCACTATGGGTGGAATAGAATATGATGATGGGGATTGTGTGGAGAAGACAAAAAAGGAGAAAGTCTCACATTGACGAGGATAATCAACGGGCTATGGAGATGCCCATCAATTGATGTCAACATGAGGAGTAGGGATTGCCATGCAACGGATGCACTAGAGCTATGAATGCTCAATAAAAGAAAACTAGTGGGTGTGCATCCAACTTGCTTGCTCATGAAGACCTAGGGCATTTGAGAAAGCCCATCGTAGGAATATACAAGCCAAGTTCTATATCAAAATCATGGTGCTACTTTGAAGCACAATATATGAGACTCACTACATGAAGAACAAGGTGCTACTTTGAAGCACAAGTGTGGAAAAGGAGATAGTAGCATTGCCCTTTTTATTTTCTCCTTATTTTTTTTGGGTCTTTCTTTTTTTCTTTTTGGCCTTTCTCTTTTTTTTGATTGGGCAATGCTCTAATAATGATGATCATCACACTTCTATTGATTACAACATAATGATTACAACTCGATACTAGAACAAGATATGACTCTATATGAATGCCTCCGGCGGTGTACCGGGATGGTGCAATGAATCAAGAGTGACATGTATGAAAAATAATGCATGGTGGCTTTGCCACAAATACGATGTCAACTACAAGATCATGCAATGGCAATATGACAAAAGTAAAGCATGTCATGATGATGATGATGATGGTGGAAGTTGCATGGCAATATATCTCGGAATGGCTATGGAAATGCCATGATAGGTAGGTGTGGTGGCTGTTTTGAGGAAGATATAGAGAGGTTTATGTGTGAAAGAGCGTATCATATTACGGGGTTTGGATGCACCGGCGAAGTTTGCACCAACTCTCAATGTGAGAAAGGGCAATGCACGGTACCGAAGAGGCTAGCAAATGGCGGAAAGGTAAAAGTGCGTATAATCCATGGACTCAACATTAGTCAAAAGAACTCATATACTTATTGCAAAAATTTAGAAGTCATCAAAAATCAAGTACTACACGCATGCTCCTAGGGGGATAGATTGGTAGGAAAAGACCATCGCTCGTCCCCGACCGCCACTCATAAGGATGCACAAGCCAGGTACACTTCATGCTTCAAATTTGTTACACAACTTTAACCATACGTGCATGCTACGGGACTTGCTAACTTCAACACAAGTATTTCTCAAATTCACAACTACTCAACTAGCATGACTATGATATTATCACCTCCATATCTCAAAACAATTATCAAGCATCAAACTTATCTTAGTATTCAACCCACTAAAAAGAAAGTTTCACATATCTTGAATACCAAATATATTAACATTAAGAAAATTACCATGCTATTAAAGACTCTCAAAATAATCTAAGTGAAGCATGAGAGATCAAGTTTCCTTAAAACAATCCACCACCGTGCTCTAAAAGATCTAAGTGAAGCACATAGAGTAAACTATCAAGCTCAAAAGATATAAGTGAAGCACATAGAGTATTCTAACAAATTTCAATTCATGCATGGCTCTCTCAAAAGGTGTGTACAGCAAGAATTATTGTGGTAGACTAACAAGCAAAGACACAAATAATATAAGACGCTCCAAGCAAAACACATATCATGTGGTGAATAAAAATATAGCTCCAAGTAAATTACCGATGGAAGTGGACGAAAGAGGGGATGCCTTCCGGGGCATCCCCAACCTTTGACTTTTTGGTGTCCTTGGATTATCTTGGGGGTTCCATGGGCATCCCCAGGCTTAGGCTCTTGCCACTCCTTGTTCCATAATCCATCAAAAGAATTCACCCAAAACTTGAAAACTTCACAACACAAAACTCAATAGAAATCTCGTGAGCTCCGTTAGAGAAAGAAAACAAAAGACTATTTTAAGGTACTGTAGTGAACTTGTTCTTTATTTGTATTGGTGTTAAACCTACTGTATTCCAACTTCTCTATGGTTTATAAACTATTTTACTAGCCATAGATTCATCAAAATAAGCAAACAACACATGCAAAACAGAATCTGTCAAAAACAGAACAGTCTGTAGTAATCTGTTACTAATGCAAACTTCTGGAACCCAAAAAATTCTACCAAAATTAGACGACCTGGGAAATTTGTTTATTGATCAGCAGCAATTGGAATAACTATTTTATCACGTTCTGGTGATTTTTGACAATTCGGGCACTGAGCGCAAAGATTCTGGAAATTACAGCAAGATCAAATAACTATCTTCCAAGAAGATCTAATAGGTTTAACTTGGCACAAACACTAATTAAAATATAAAACCACATCTAAACAGAATCTAGATGGATTATTTATTCCTAAACAGAACCAAAAACAAAAAACACAAAATAAAATTGGGTTCCCTCCCAACAAGCGCTATCGTTTAACGCCCCTAGCTAGGCATGATGATTTCAATGATGCTCACATAAAAGATAAGAATTGAAACATAAAGGGAGCATCATGAACAATATGACTAGCACATTTAAGTCTAACCCACTTCCTATGCATAGGGATTTTGTGAGCAAACAACTTATGGGAACAAGAATCAACTTGCATAGGAAGGTAAAACAAGCATAATTTCAAAACTTTAAGCACATAGAGAGGAAACTTGATATTATTGCAATTCCTACAAGCATATGTTCCTCCCTCATAATAATTTTCAGTAGCATCATGGATGAATTCAACAATATAACCAGCACCTAAAGCATTCTTTTCATGATCTACTAGCATAGAATTTTTATTACTCTCCACACAAGCAAGTTTCTTTTCATTCGGAATAGTGTGAGTATCATAAGAGACTTGAATTCTATAAATTGTTTCCACATTAAAAGAGTAATATTCAGAGAAAGGGTACTCATAATCATGACAAGTTTTATAAATATAATCATCACTACTCTTTATAGCATAATTTTTATCACAATAATCATCATAAGTAGCAACTTTGTTCTCATCATAATCGATTGAACCCTCTTCCGAAATAGTGGATACATCACTAAATAAAGTCATGACCTCTCCAAATCCACTTTCACAAATATTATAAGATTCAACATCCTCAAATATTGTGGGATCACTACTTCCTAAAGTTGACACTCTTCCAAACCCACTTTTATCAATATAATCATCATAAGTAGGAGGCATGCTATCATCATTAATAGCATGGATAGCACCAATAGTATAGCAATTATTATATTCTTCCAAGCAAGTGCCAAAAAGATTTTCAAGATCATAAGAAGTATCATTATCTTCCCAATCATAATCATCACAACAAGCAATAGGCATAACGAGATCATCATCAAGTGTATCATCTTCATTTTCATGAGGCACAACAATAATAGGAGCAACTTTATTTGGGAGAGATACCTTTTTACCTCTCTTCCTTTTTCTTTTCTTCTTCTTCATCACATCATGTGTGGGTTCAATCCTCTTTTTGGAGATCCTTATTGATGAGATTGGTTGAATAGAAGGCTCCTCCTCGTTACCTGATTCATCATAAGAAATAATAGGAGGATATTGGGAAGTCTCTTCCCTTTCATTAGTATTCTCTTCATCCTCTATTTTTTTCTTTTCTTTATGTAATTGGCAATATACGGATTATCAATGCAATTCACCGCACAATACATATAAATTTTCTCTAGATCAAAATGAAGAACTTTATCAAGGGCAAAATTTGGAATATCCTTAGTTCTACGTTTAATTTCTTCATAACCCAAGAGCAAACTAAGTTCATTATGATGTGCAAGGGAAATCAAGTCATCACAACTTTTGGACACGATACGATCATGAAACAATTTGCATTGGGTACTAAAATGATCACGTTCATTGCAAAGTTCACAAGTAGGGCTAAGAAATAATAAATTTTCAGCACATTCATCTAGCTCTTCTTGCAACAATTTGGTTTCTAAGTACTTATGCCTCTTGCAATATCTATCTTCCCTATTTGGTGTGTACTTGCAAACCCAATGTACTCCACAAAAATTGACATGTTTATAGGAGACATTTTCATCATAACTAGTGCAATCATCATTAGCATCATGGATATTCAAGGAATTCGTACTAACAAAATTGCAATCATGCTCATCATTCAAATATTTAGTGCCAAACATTTTAGAGATTTCTTCTTCTAGCACTTGAGCACAATTATCCTTTCCATCATACTCACGAAAGATATTAAAAAGGTGAAGCGTATGAGACAAACTCAACTCCATTTTTTTTGTAATTTTATTTTATAAACTAGACTAGTGCTAAAACAAGAAACAAAAAGATTCGATTGCAAGATCTAAAGATATACCTTCACTTACCTAGCCTCCCCGGCAACGGCGCCAGAAAAGAGCTTGATGTCTACTACACAACCTTCTTCTTGTAGACGTTGTTGGGCCTGCAAGTGCACAAGTTTGTATGACAGTAGCAAATTTCCCTCAAGTGGATGACCTAAGGTTTATCAATCCGCAAGAGGCGTAGGTGGAAGATGGTCTCTCTCAAACAACCCTGCAACCAAATAACAAAAAGTCTCTTGTGTCCCCAACACACCCAATACAACAGTAAATTGTATAGGTGCACTAGTTCGGCGAAGAGATGGTGATACAAGTGCAATATGGATGGTAGATATGGGTTTTTGTAATCTGAAAATATAAAAACAGCAAGGTAGCGAGCGGTAAAAGTGAGTGTAAACGGTATTGCAATGATAGGAAACAAGGCCTAGGGTTCATACTTTCACTAGTGTAAGTTCTCTCAACAATAATAACATAGATAGATCATATGACAAGCCCTCTAACATGCGACAAAGAGTCACTCCAAAGCCACTAATAGCAGAGAACAAACGTAGAGATTATGGTCGGGTACGAAACCACCACAAAGCTATTCTTTCGGATCAATCTATAAAAGAGTTCGTACTAGAATAACACCTTAAGATACAAATCAACCAAAACCCTAATGTCACCTAGATACTCCATTGTCACCTCAAGTATCCGTGGGCATGATTATACGATATGCATCACACAATCTCAGATTTATCCAACCAACATAAAAGTACTTCAAAGAGTGCCCCAAAGTTTCTACCGGAGAATCAAGAACGTGTGCCAACCCCTATGCATAGGTTCCCAATGTCACGAAACCCAAGTTGATAACCAAGACATAACATCAAGTGTTCTCATAAAGACTCAAATCCCGAATAAGATAACTTCAGGGGAAACTCAATCATCAACAAGAGTAGAGGGAGAGAAACATCATAAGATCCAACTACAATAGCAAAGCTCGGGAATACATCAAGATCGTGCCAATAGAGGGAACAACGAGAGAGAACACGAGAGAGAGAGAGATCAAACACATAGCTACTGGTACATACCCTCAGCCCCGAGGGTGAACTACTCCCTCCTCGTCATGGATAGCGCCGGGATGATGAAGATGGCCACCGGAGATGGATCCCCCCTCCGGCAGGGTACCGGAAATGGGTCCCGATTGGTTTTTCGTGGCTCTGGAGGCTTGTGGCGGCGAACTCCCGATCTATCTTCTGTTCTGGAAGTTTTAAGGGTACGAGGTATATATGGTGAATAGGAGAACGTCGGTGGAAGCTATGGGGGCCCCACGAGCAGAGGGCGCCCAGGGGGGGAGGGCGCGCCCCCACCCTCGTAGACCTCCCGTATCTTTTGACGTGGGGTCCCAAGTACTCAGGTGGGTTTCCTTCCAAAAATAACTTCTGCCAGTTTGATTTCGTTCCGTTTTGACTCCGTCTGATTATTCCTTTTCCTCGAAATACTGAAATAGGCATAAAACAGCAAATCTGGGCTGGGCCTCCGGTTAATAGGTTAGTCCCAAAAAATAATATAAAAGTGGAAAATAAAGCCCAATATGCCTAAAACAGTAGATAATATAGCATGGAGCAATAAAAAATTATAGATACGTTGGAGACGTATCATGCACCGGCCGCTGGCTACGATCCCGACGAGACACAAAGCTAGGACAGCAGCGGGCCATTCACGCCGGCCGCTGGCTATGATCCCGATCAGGTGGCCTTCATGCATGATCAGGTCGGCATCGACCTGGACGGCTTCCCACTCGACCATGAGTTCCCGGACGACTACGGGCTAGAGGAAGAGGACGAGTGCAACATCGAAGTGGAGCCCTTGTTTAAGGACGAGCTCGCCAACCAAGCCGCCGGTCCTAAGCCAAAGCGCAAGAGCAAGCGCACGAAGGCATACACGGCGGCCGAGGACAAGCTTCTTTGCGAGTGTTGGCGAGACATTGGACAAGACCCCAAGACGGGCGCCGAACAAAAGCATTCAACCTTTTGGATTCGTGTCCACCGAGTATTTCATGAGCGCAAGAAGTTTCCGCCTTACCAACTTGTGAGCACGCGTGGGTGGGTGTCCTTTTCCAAGTGATGGAGGGTGATCCAATAAGAGTGCAACAAGTTTTGCGCCACACTTGAGAGCATCAAGGCCCGCCCCGTGAGCGGCATCGGCATGCAAGACATGGTATGCTAGCAAGCCGCCCTCTTTTGTGTCATCAAGTTCATGCCAGCGTGTTCATTTGCATATCATTTGCCCATATGCTTGCATGGAAACATTTTGTAGGCATTTCAAGCTTTGGAGGCATTCAAGGTTCAACACAACGGCAAGTGCTTCAACCTCTCCCATTGCTTTCGGGTCATAAAGGATGATGAGAAGTTCAAGGCGCAATATGCCGCCCTCAAGTCGCGTGGGGGGGGGGGGGGAAAAAACCGGGGGGGGGGGGGGGGGGGGGGGGGAAGAAAACCGTGGAGGAGGTTGGTGAGGGTGAGCCGGCAAGGCCGCGGGGGAAGACCAACTCCAAGAAGGAGGACAAGCGGGATGCGGCATACAACGCCTTGGTCGCAAGCGTGGAGGGCACGATGAACAAGGACTCAAGGGAGGAGGAGCGCCGGCGTTTCAAGGCGGAGAAAATGGACGCTTTCATGGAGATCCAAAGGAGGAGGCTTGAGATGGACGCGGAGAAGCAAGCCAAGATGTTCGAGCTCGAGGCGGAGAAGCAAGGCAAGATGCTAGAGATCGAGGCCGCCAACGCCAAGACCAAGGCCAAAGAAGTGGCTCTCACGAGCATGATGACCGGGGTGGAGATCATGAAGGCGGATCTCAACACCGTGTCGCCACGGAAGATGCCGTGGTTCGAGAAGATGCATGCCGACATGCTCAAGTTCGACGACGAGTGATCTATGGCGGCGAGCGCCATCTTTTTTGTATGCCGGCATGTGTGCTGGCATGACCACGTGGGCCGCGATGGCGTGGTCGAACTCAAGTCCCACCCTTTTTTGTGTGCGGGCATGTGTGCCGGCTGGCTGGCGAGTGCACCAGCATGAACTGTGGTGATTCTGAAGCCGACATCGTATGCTGCCACTGGCATGGTGCCGGCTTGGTGAGACATGGCCGCTGGCATGATCGGCCACGAGCCTTTTTTTTAAGTTGATGCGGACATGAAATGGGTCGGCGCGTTGGACGCACTGCCGACTCAAATGCAGAACTAGGCGGACGCCGGGCGGGCGGCCGACTCAAACGGACAAAAAGCAAACAAATGCGTAGTCCGTTTAGATTGCCCCGTTGGAGTTACTCTAACACAGCCTTCACTAGGCTCTTCGTCTTCTCTGCAGTCATCTGGCCGCTGGATTAGATGCATCTTGATTAGGCGCCGTGATCCCTTGCCATCCTCCACCGGGTCAGTCCCATGTGGCGGATCCACCACTCCGGCTGCAATGCAATCAGGCTACCTCCCTTGCCTATTGATCAGTGGATAAGATGTGTCGTCATCAAGGTATTGGTTATCGAATGAGGCAATTTTACCGAGGGGATTGGTAAACGTAGTTATCACGGTTACTGAGAAATATCGAGAATATTTCGAGTAAATTTTATAGTTGAATTTTGAATTCAAATAAATGAATGAACGAATATTCGAACTAGAGACCTCTCAAAACAGGAACTAGGTTGCTACCAACACATAAGAATCAACTCTCATGACATTAATTAGATCCTATGTACTTTATCGTAAATCGAGTGTTTAAATTCAAAATTTTCAAAAAATTGATATTTTTTGCTTGGTATGGCGATTTACCGAGAGGCAAGGAAATACGCAGTAGCCATGGGAAATCTTGAAATTTCAACCGGTAACCAAAACCTTGGTCGTCATTCGTTGTCCTGGCAATCCTTGATTCTGGGCCCGTCACAAACAAAGTAGGGAGTAGAGAACGAAGCTTGACCACGACCCCAACTCGCCGGATATGCTAGTGGGTCAGCTCTTGCATGAACACACTGCCACCCCCTACCACACGAAGGTGGGTGAAGAGAGACTTGGGTAGGTAATTTGCATGTGAAGCTAACATGGAGTACACAAACGACATGCCGTGAATAAAAGAAGGATGTCCGATTCCTCCAGCGAATCAAATGTGCTTAAAGACATGCCAACAACAAACATGTTTAGAAAGAAAAGGGGAATGTACATTTGGATCACAGTTCTTTAGTCTGTTTGCCGTTTCGAACTGAATCAACCCAATCAGATTCACAAGAATATCACAGTTCTTTAGCCTTCTCCAACCGTCTTGATTTACTCCAGTGGCTCACATTAACCTTTTGGTTTCCGTTCAGTTGCTCAAACCACCTTCTCAGGGCCTTATGTCTGCCAGCACTAATCCTTTCTCATGCCCAATCGCGATGCTGCATCAGTTAACGCATCACGCATTATAAATTGCAGGTAACAAGGCCAAAACAAAACAAAGTACGAATTTGTGTATGCAAGCACACTGAGGCCTCCTTTGGGTGTACAGGAATTTTGTTGAAAAAATTTCTTTGGAGCCCTTTGGTTTGTAGGAATGAATCATATCCTATGTAGTATACGAATAGATCGGCCTTCACATTTCAAGGAAAAAAACATTAGCCTAGACTCAACGAAAATTTGTCTATCCTATGCATCAAACGACATCTCTTTCCATAAAGGAATTGAGATACATGTCATCTCATTTTCTACGATATTCCTTCCTATGAACCAAAAGGAGGCATGACCTATTTCGCTCTGAAAATGCATGCCTTGAATGCCACAACAATAAACGGAATTAGGATGAGCAAACTCCACACTGCCAAAATTGATATATTTGCATTATAATTTCATATCATTTACTTTTCAAGGATGAGCACAGGCTTTAATTTTTTCCGTTAACCAGATATAAAGTATAGCAAGGCACTTTTCATTATATACCTCGTTGACCCCTTCAAACATGCTATAGAATTCACTTTTCCGAGTTTAAACTTCAGCACACGCACAAGCCTGGAAAAAGTATGACAAACATAATTAACACTTGTACATAAAAATGGAGAGGATTAACCATAAAGATGGTTAGACATCACAAAATTGCCCAACCAACCATTTTTCAGAAATTTCGAGGAAGACAGGTTAGTGGTAGAATGAAGTTGTATGTAATCAAAATTTAAAGCATTGTGATGAATTACACTTTGCATTAAGCTTACATACAAGTAGCTATGTTAATATTCATGAGTGGATAAGCTGATGTGCATCAGTGCAACTGTTCTTAATTACCTGAAGGTAGCCAATGTAGTTACGGACAGACTGACCCGTCCCATTATTTTATTCTGGCAATGCGGAATTTAAGGACAGGTTTATAACGGCGAGGCTGGTCGGCTGGAAGCTAGTTCACTTCACTCGCTTATTCCAGTATCTCCTATTCTTGCTTGCTCTAGTTCTCCTCTCCACCCTAACCCAAGCTTGATCATGGCGAGCGTTGGGGTGAGAGGGAAAGCTGCGACTGTCGACGAGCAAGAAGTCAGGAGTCTAACCCCAATGGTGGTGGTCCCATGAGGATGCACCACTGTGACGTTGATGAAAAGTGCCTGAGGTTTGTCAGGCCGTGTTATTCCTCTCTTATCTGAACTTAACTGTTGATGTAAGCTATAGCAAATTAATGTGGTACCTTGCACTCATGGGTTTCGCTTCCTCCCACTAGGCTTAGTTTTCCTATATTTGCATTCATTTCCGTCTTATGTTTTCCTACTGTATGTAGGAATTATTGGTTTGACTTATTTTTGTTGAAAACAAAGTGGTACAACTGAGCGCTACTGTCATGAGCGACCTATGTTGTTATTCAGAGGTATGTATATGTTTACTAATTGAATCACTGTTCATGCAAACAAGTCTAACTAATAAGGTTAGAACTCCGTCAGCATCAAAGAACGGCAAGCCTTGACAACTAGCATAACAAGGAAAAAACCTTGGAATTAAACATAATGAGAGCTACACACTAGCTACTATATTTGCAGTCTAGTTTATTCTCATTTGCACTTGCAAGATTATGCAATTCTAGGAAAAGAATTTTCTGATAACCAAATATAAGTATGGAAGACATGATACTTTTGATGATATACCTTGTTGATTTCTTCAAACTTGCTATAGCATACACTTCTCCAAGGTCAAGGTTGAGCGCATGTCTGGAAGAACGTGATGCACATTGTTAGCACTTATAGATCTGTTGTAGACTTTACCTTAAAGATTGCCAAGTACCAAAAAATGTCAAACTAGTAAAATATTCTGCAAACTATACTGAATTTATTATCCACGCTCGAAGGAATAATGTATTTATTCACTGAAAATACTTTGCTGGGATTGGAAGAGGAGCCTTGGTGCAGCGGTAAAGCTATTGCCTTGTGACCATGAGGTCACCGGTTCGAGTCCTGAAAACAGCCTCTTGCAGAAATGTAGGGAAAAGCTGCATACTATAGATCGAAAGTGGTCAGACCCTTCCCCAGACTGGAGAGAGAGAGAGAGAGAGGCTATGAGGTACGTTTCTCCCCTCGACTAAATATGGTATCAGAGGCATGGGACTGTGTTTCTTGAGGAGGAAGAAGGGCAGCTGCATCTCGAGCCTCTGCTGCTTCTCGAGGAGGAACGGAGAAGGAGAGGAGGAAAAGTAGGGAAGGAAGTGGGATGGGTGAGGCAGCGGAGGGGAGGTTTTTTTTTCCTCCAAGCGGTCCTCGCCCACCCGGATTGGTGGCTCTCTCGCCGTCGTCGGCGTAGAAATCGGTAGATCTACGGTTGTAGCCGCCGCTGGTTTTGACACATCCGGCCGCATGCGACAGCGCCCTTGCCTTGAATTGGCCAGCTACTGAACCACACAACCCAGCAATGAGTCTGCACCGCATGCAGGTATGGCCACCTCCTCTAGCCGATCGGATCTCAGTCGTTGTTGACTAGCTGGCAAAGACACGCCTAGGCGTCGGCCTGGCTCGGCACTGGCCCAACAACTAGTCGTGTCCCCGTTGCCGGTCATAAAGTGCGACGACTGCCTGCAGAAGGTGGTGCACCGAATTTTCACCATGCAGGAACATCCTTGATGGGTGTTCTTCAAGTGCAAAAAGGGGTGAGTGCTTGTTTTGATTCGGCTGTTCACCGGATTCGGCACAATTTGTAGCTCATTGTTTGCTCAAATTTGTGTGTATGACAGATGCAAGTTTTGGTATTGGGAAGAAGATTACAACGATCTATTGATCGCGAGAAGTTTGTTAGATGTTTGGTCACTTCTTGCTATAGTAGAGACTAGAGATGAGACGCAATGTTGAATTCGTCGGAACTGAAGAAGAAAGAAGTGTGCAAGCTCGAGAAGCTAATCGAGATAATCAACAATGAAGACATAGAGAAAATATTAATCCAACTAGTGGGAGCAGTTATGGAAGTTGGATATTTATTGAAGTGTCTAATTATGGTTCTTGTTTTCTTTGGTCTTGTTCTATAGTAGCGAAGAATTGGTGAATTATGTACTCCGATGTATCAAAATGTCGCTCAATGAAATAAAGAAGGAATGAAATTTGTTTCGGTAGCCGAAAATGAAATGCAAACGATATTGTTTTTACTCTGTTATGTTTAGGGGATCGGCTAGGTCCGGCCAAAACTTTGTGGAGTAAATATACCCCACTAAAGGTTTACTCCGCCGGACCCTCATCTATTTTTAGGGATCGGCTGGAATTGGCCTAAGATGGGTGAACCACATGGCCTTACTGAGGTTTATGAGAAGTTCTCCAAGATCCTCGTGTAGTCAAACTCTGGGGCCATCGCTCCTCGGCAGGAAGTGGCTTAGAAGGTCAAACTATCGCCCATGGACATGAAGCTTGAGGGGGCCACAAATTATCTGAGCTAATCCCGGAGGGCATTGCTAGCTATGGAGCAGATGCAACTTGATGGACACTTGTTGGGTGCTGTTGAGGAACCATGAGACAAGACTACCGTGGTGGAAAAGAGGTGGAAGGTCATAAACTCTGTGCTCATGTTCTCATTGGCTGGTTTTTGAACTCGGTGGTGCCAACCATTGGATGCTCTGTGGAGGGGCTGTCCACCGTACACTTAGGAAGGGGCAATGTCATGCTAATTGCTCAGATTGAGGGGTAGATCAGTCGGCTGCGCCAAGGTGACGACATGTCAATGATGGCATATATGGTAGGGTTGTAGACTTTATGTGGGCAGAGTAGGATAACTATGATCCTCTGAAACTCTATGATGCGGCTTCCATCGAGTTAGGGTGCCAGAGGATTGCATGCATGCGTGTGTTGAAACTGTTGGAGGGGCTCAGAGGTTGCTTTCATGGCAAGAGGGCATCCCTGTTGCAGCATCCTCTTTCTACCTACTATTGATGTGGCTATTGCAACAATGTCTCAAGAGGAGGTGCAGCTATCTCTAGAGCATGCAGATGTGAGGATTGTGACGGCTTCAACATTTGCATTTCACTGAGCGCGCAGTGGAGAGATCCCAACGATTGTCATATTTATGGGGAGGTAGGTCACTGGAAGTGGGACTGTCCAACTCGTGGCAGGGGCAAGGGATACAACATAGGGGGGCAAGAGGTTTGACAGAGGCAGAGTGATCGAGGCAAAGATGGATACTTAGGGACCTCAATGGATTAGGCTCCTAGGAGCAGAGATGGCTACTCTGGAAACTTAGGTGGCCATAGGGCTAACATGGCAGTTGTAGGAGACACTGGGAGGTCAAATGGCAAAGATGTAGATGATGCTGACTTTTGAGATTTTGCTCACTAGGCCTCCACTGATGAAGGTAATCCAAACAAGGAACTCTTACTACTAATGAGTGCCCTCCATAGTGGGTTCTTGACTCCGGAGCATCTAAGCATGTTGGTTGGAGCTGATGATTTACGCGCATGATTTACTAGCAACATCCTTAGATGCTCTCAAGTCAAGAACCCACTCTGGAGGGCATTCAGGGTCTCTTACTACTAATGCATGTAGGTTCAGGTCTAGCCGACAGTGGGTCCCATTCAGATTGGTAATCTTCGGCTCCCTATTTGAGATCGGTGGGAGAAGATTCCCCTAACGTACTCTCAATGACAGCCACAAGTGCATAGCTCATCTGACACATACTTGGTATATTCTAGGCAACAACCACATGTGAAGGACCAGCAAGTGCGTGGGGAGCAGCTAGGCAGTGATGCAAACTCATCTAACACAATGGAACTACCTATTATGTTGTGAAGGACACGTGAAGCGGCACAGAATGCTTTACCAGTGAAGATTTTCTATGCCGATGACATTGGAAATTTTGTGTCTGATGAGGTTTTTTCTCCTTCATATAGAGTGTTCGTTTCTTTCCTTCAAACTGTGTCAATCCCGAAGGATTGGAAGGCTATAAAGGAACCTCCAAAGTGACGTGAAGCGATGATAGAGGGGTTGGAAGCACTGAGGAAAAACAAGATGTGGGTGCTAACCACATTGCCGGCAAAAAGGAAAGTAGTGAGTTGTAAGTGGATCTATACTGTGGAGCAGAATACTGAGGGGAAGGTGGAATGGTGTAAGGCCAGATTGGTCGCTAGGGGATATAGTCTAACTTATGGAATTGACTATGATGAGACGTTTGCTCCAGTGACAAATATGAACACTTTAAGAATATTGGTCTCTAGTGCTGCAAACTTTGGGTGGAAGTTGCATCAATTAGATGTCAAGAATGCCTTCTTGCATGGTGAGTAGTAGGAAGAAATCCTTGTATGGACTTAAACAATCATCGAGGGCATGGTTTGATAGGTTCAGACGAGCTGTCTCTGGTATGGAGTATGGTCAGTGTAAGATCACATGATGTTCTACAAACACTCTGACCAGAAGATCACCATTCTTACTATCTATGTGGATGACATTATCTTCACTAGAGATGATAATGATCAAATAGATAGATTTAAAGGGTGTCTGAGAAGGGAATTTGAGGTGAAGTATTTGGGCAACCTAAAATACTTGGCATTGAAATGGCTCGGACAAAGAAGGGGATATCTTTATGTCAACGGAAATATACATTGCATCTCTTGAGTGACATGGACCTGATGGGATGTCGTGCTACCCCCATTCCGATTGAACAAAGCCAAAGTGGTAACACAATTAGAAGAGCTGGTGAATAAGGAAGATTATCATAAACTGGTTGGGAGGTTACTGTACATGTGTCATACCAGGCATGAAATTACGTATGTTGTGGGCGCGGTGAGTGGATACATGCATGAACCAAGGAGTGGGCATCTTGATATTGTGCACAGAATCCCAAAATACCTGAAGGGCACTCCAGTTAAAGGGTTGTGGTTTGCAAAGGGTGGACATCTTGATGTGGATGCCTACAGTGACTCTAATTGGGCCAGTTGTCAAGATGATAGACGATAAAACTTTTGGCTACTATGTGTTTGTGGGAGGAAATTTGGTGTCATGGAGAAGCAACAAACAAGCAGTTATGTCTAGATCAACAATAGAAGCTGAGTATAGAGCCTTATCTCTAGGGTTCAGTGAGATGCTTTGGGGGAAGCACCTTCTAAGCAAGTTGAAACTTCTGAGGAAGGGACCCTTAGGGTGTGGTGTGACAATCATTTGGCTATTAGCATTGCTAATAACCCAATTCGACATGATAGGACTAAACATGTGGAAATTGATAACTTCTTCGTTAAGGAGAAACTTGATGATGGGATTATCAGCCTCACTCATGTCAACTCTGGACAACAGGTTGCATATTGCTTGATAAGGGACTAGGAACTTGGCATGTGACAAGATGGGAATGATAGATATCTACCCCCCATCTTGAGGGGGGGGGGGTCGTGTTAAACCAGTATGGGCCTAAGCCCATCTTAGTATGTCTCATAGGGCCCAAGCCCATGTGGAGGGCTGACCTAGAAGAGGTGCATCGACTCCACCTGTGCCCTAAAGCCACACCATACGAAAGAGAGAGCTGTGAGGTACATCTCTCCCCTCGGCTCAACAGTCCAGATACTAATTTAGTTCGATTCTTTCTTTTCCTATCTCTTTTTATTATATGAAATCATTTGTGCATTTTTCAATCCAGTGTCAACAGGATATATAGTTGATGGTAGTGGACTAGTAATTTTGAAGCCCAATCTAGTGTCATTTTTTTCAGGATTGCTTAAGGAACAGAGCTGAATTTAGATTTCAACCAAACAATACTCCAAATTCAAATAAAAAATAGTAACATCTTTAATTTGTGTGTGAATAAGATCATGCACTATGCAAGGGTGTCAATAATTTTTATAAAGGACAACTTTCATTGATTCATATTGAAGCATCAGGGGTGTTAATAATTAGTAATAGTTACCGGAAGGTGGTGGAGTCCCACAGATGAACTGACCCATCCCATGAAGCAGTAATGAGTATTGGAAGATCCGGATGGCAACACACAATGTTAACAACATCCATGTGCCCTTTCAGTGAATGAACACACCTCCGTGTCTCAAAGTCCCAGATCTGACCCCACAAGGAGCAAAACTCATGATTGAATAAATATTCTGTTAGTATGATAAAGGGCTAGTCTATTCTTCTGTGGAAATGCCATACCTTGGCAGTTCTGTCTTGTGAACCGGTGATCCAGTATAGCTTGTGACCCAGACTGAAGTAATCCAAACACACCACTGAATCTGAATGGCCAGACAGTATGTGCTTACATTCACCCGAATGCAGATTCCAAAACTGCAATTTCAAGCACATACATGTATCACGAAAACTTGGAACGTCCAAAATGATGTTTGCCGAATGCATGCATAGGAAACCTAAACAAACCTTTACTGTTTTGCCTTGGGCACTGGCAAACAAATCGTTGTCCTTGGGGTGAAACGCAACTTGCTCCACAGTATCGCCTTTATCAAGCCAACTATTGGCATCAAATGCTTTTATCAATTGCCACTCCTTTCCATAGTCCCACAGCAAAATTTTACCATCACGGGATGCTGACAACACATATGGCTTAGTTGAATGGATAGCCAAAGACTTGATAGATGTTGAGTGTTCATGTAGAACATGGATTCTATTTTGTGAATCACAACTGTACACGCAGAGGAGTCCACTAGTAAAACCAGCCAAAATCCATTGCTCACGGGCTATAAATTTAGCCAAACTAACTGCAATGTGATAGATATCGAATGTTATATTGCCGAAATGTGCGATGACAAAAAAAAAACATTAGATCAACGTGCTGGAAGTCAGAAGCATGCCTTCTCCCCCCCTTCAACTCAACCAATTCCACTTCCTGCAGGTAGATATATGCACCATACAAGAAAATTAAGCATGGTAACTGAGCAAAACTGAGATGGTTAGCTGGAGTAGCCAAGTTCAAACGAAGTTCTAGTCGAAATCAACATATTAGCAGTACGGTATGAGTAGTAGTAATATGAGGTAATATCACCGGTAGTCATATAGAACTTGCGCTCGATGTTCAGTTTAGTGCTAGAACTTTAAAAATACGGATTTACGGTCATCTAACTTGCGTTCTCGTGCAAATACGGTCACTTTGCTCGTATTCAGGTGTACCTCAAGCTTATGTGTCACGCCAGCATGCCTATGGCCCACTGTCAGTGACGGGAAAAAGCTCGGGCGACTGCATGTTTTTTTTTGCTGAAGTGCACCTCGTTCCATATTTAATTAAGCAAAGGCCCCTCAATAGTTAACACGTGTGGGCACAAGCTACTGCAACCCTGAGCGCGAGACGAGCTCGGTCCTGCAGTACCGTGGGGGGACGAGAACAGTCCTGCTGCACCATGCACGAGACGAGCTCGGTCCTACTGCACTGTGCGCGAGACGAGCTCGGTCCTGCTGCACCGGGGGCAAGACGCGCGATGGACCGCGGCTGGGAGAGGTCCAGCCCTTCGGTGGAAGAAGCGTCCGGGCGACGAGGAGATGGGGTGAAGGCCGAAACGAACCGATTGCAGACGAGCCAACGCCGGAGAAGTTGGCCGCCGCCGCAGGCAGATCCGCCGAGCCACCGTGAAACCGTCACGACACCAGGAGGCCGCCACCATGCGCCGGGCCTCCCCACGCCACTACCCATGACCGGAGCAACGGCCACGCCAGACCGCTGCCCTACCCGCGTCGCCCGACGAGTTCCAAGCGCCGGAGCCGCCGGGCGCGCACCACCGAAGCCATGCGCCGCCACCCGACCCCCACTACCAGATCCAGTCAGATCCAGCAGGAGGCCGTCCGCGCACCACCTCCCGAGAAGGGAGCGCCGTAGCCACCCGCCGCGTGCGGATCCAGGACATAGGCGCGCCGCCATCAGCCAGCCACCCCGCCTCCCCGCGAGACCGCCGCCGCGCAGCTGAGCCCCACGGCCTCCCAGCGCCGCTACTCAAAGACGCCGCCCGCATCGGGGCCCCACGAGCAAAGGGAGGAGAAGGGCCCGCCGCGCCCACCAGGCTTTGCCCGACAGAGCTCACCGGTGGCGGCGAGGAGGATGGTAGAAAGGTGGGGTCGGAGGGGAGGGGCGGCTAGGGTCCCCCCCCCCCCCCCCCCCCCCCGGGGGGGGGGGGGGGGGGGGGGGGGGGGGGGGGCCCCCCCCCCCCCCCCCGCGGGCATGCGCGGGCGCGTCGCGGGAGGGGAGGGGTTACACCTAGCTTTATATTGGACACGGTTTTTTCTTCTAAATTCCTTATTTTCTTGGGTTCAGCAAGAAAACCAGTTTCTGAAAAATATTGACTATTTTCGCCATAAAAATTCAAATGGAATTCAAATATAAAAATCATGTCAAATGTATAACGTTTAAGCCATGACGCACAAAACGTTTCCTCGAATGAGTTTTTTCTAATTTCCTTCTTTTTCAAAAGGGGCTTCCTATTACAGTAGTCAGCTCGACTCCTCTCTTTTAGAAGGTTGCAAATTCAATTCATTGTTGCAGCGCTGAGACCATTTTTTTTTAAATGACCATGAATAACGTCAATTTTTTTTCACAATACAGGGAATAGAACCACAGACCCTACCACAAAGCTAGCTGGGTCGTTCTAATATTGTATGCACACGGAAGATATTATATTTGACATAGTTTCTGTAGATTAAATTAAATTTTTTGGGGGAGCACGGAAATTTCTGGTAACAGATTAGTTATTTGATGAAATTCCAGGAGAAAAAAAACCTGAATACGAGTAGCTGTCGTGGTCCCAATATAAAATTCAGTGTTTCTATTTATAGTCACTAACAGGTGGCTGGTGTAGCTATTACCTCCTGCGCTTCCTTGCTCGTGGTCGAGAGATCGGTTCCGACCGGCCGCGTTTTTCTAGAATATTATTCTTGCACCCGGGTTAGGAACTTAAAATTATCCATGCGCCCTGGTTACAAGCTTCTAGCTGACCCACTTACAGGTGGGCCATGTGTAGATCAGTGTAATTACATGGTTAGCCTAATCCGTTGTTAGTAACCCACTGACTTGTGGCCCCAACCTTAAATTACCGAGTTAGACATGTGGGCCCATTTATCTGCTTGACCAGGACAGGCTTTTGTGTGTAATTAAATAAATTTTAGCTGAGCACATTTCAGTGTGAACCAGCACATCTGAGTGTTTAATTAATTAACAGGTCATGTGTTGGAACCCCATCGGCCTCAGCTAATTTTCATTGTATTTGAGGCTTTTTGTGCGTAGTTAAATGAATTGCGATAGAGTTTTCTAAAAAAGCGGCGTGCTAGTGCCACCCAACGCCTTCTGCACTCCCACCCACTGATAGGTGGGCCTCCCCACGCTGGCATGCCATGTGAGCAGGCCATACGGTTGTATATGAGTGAAGTGACTGTATTTGCACCAGAACGTAAGTTGGATGGCCACAAATTCGTATTTTTAAAGTTTTAGCACCAAAATAAACATCGAACACAAGTTCTATGACTTCCGGTGATATTGCCTCTACTAATATCAGTTTAATAATTTGTTAGTTTGTACATGTACACCAGAAAAAATCTACACACATATGGTTGATATATATGCACAAGATTACCACGACATCGCCATGCCAAGTGGTTGCCACACCAGATTGCTGCACTCTGAGGTCACCACCCTCATGACCGTGCGCCGCCCATCAAGACCTGGAGTTAACAGGCCTTCTCCAACTTAGACGCCTTCAGTCCCCAACGTTCTCACCTCATCAGCAAGAATTCATGTGTGAAGGTGTTATTCATGTTTGATCTAATGAACAATCCTTCTGAAAGACAGTACGAGGAAGAGCTCGGTCCCAATGGTAGGCAGTATGATTACCGGGCTAAACGTATCATTCATGCCATGCCTGGTTCCTTAGGAGAAGCCCCAAATTAACCACTATGGCCTTCAAGGAATCCACCAGGATTAAACTTGTGCAGAAAGGTCTAGTCACCCAAACAATGCCACGCTCATGGTCCATTTGGTGTGTCCAGTCACTATAGCCCATGACACCTAAAATTGCTTGGCCCAGCGGGAAATTGCCTCCGCGGCATTGAGCTATATCTGGTAGCATGGGGTAGTGAGTGCGTCTGACTTGGAGGCAACAATTAGGAAAGGATTAAATATATAGACCCCCCTAAAGGTTTCGGTCACGTTACCCCCTCAACTCAAAAACCGGTTACTTAATCCCCCTAACTTTGCAATACCAGTGCATTCCATCAAATGCTTCATGTGCATGGAGGCCAGCATCCACGTACGTGTACATGTTGATCAACGCCTCCACGCTCGTGGAAACACCGTTGTCGTGTTACCAAATGGAGGATGCGCACACAGCTCCAACCCTATATCTCTGGTCAAGTACAACAACTTCAATGCGTGAGCACGAGCAGCAAGTGGTCGGTGTCCGTGTCTGTGCCCCGGGCCCTCATTGTCTAGGTGTGCGCGTTCAGCAATCATTGTGTCCCTCGCCTCCGCATTCTGCATGGTGTTTTTCCTATCAGCACAACCCACTTAAGCATTGGCGCTATGGGAAAGGAAAGGAGCAGCACTGATGTATCGAACTTGTTGAGGCTCTATATCTATATAGAATCTGTAATTATCTGCAGCAAATGAGGCCCTTTTGGGGATGCTGAATGATGGGCAGTGGACACTTCTAGTACAATGCTTCACACGTCCCTCAATGGATACTCCCACCTAGTCCAGTTTATGTGAGTAATCTGCGTTAAACTGAACAATGCAAGTATGCAATAGCTTTGGTAAAGTGGGTTTGATGACATTTGCGATGTGTAAGAAGGAACATTAGGCAGCTGCTGTGACACATAAGAAGGAACTTGAAGCTGCTGCGACGGTGCATAAGGGGCAGTACTGATAAGATGTAACATGAGGCTGCAGACCTGCAGTGCCAGTGCATAAGAGGCAACCTTCTACACCGGCGACTTGTTTGGAGGCCTCGGAGTTATGCGCAGACGACCTTCCATTAGGATACTGTCCTTCTGGCGCATAACCGCGACGGCCTTGGTGGATACACAGCTGATGGCGTCGATGTAGCGCTGCCCCGACTCATCGACGATGGCAGCGGCGAGGTGTGAACCGGAGCAAGACGCAACCGCTGCCTCGCTCCCGGAGCTGTTGGGCACAGCCATGACCACCTTCCCATACTCCCCGACCTTGCTTCCTAGGCGCCTGGGTTCCCCGTGTCTGTCGCTGTCCTGGTTTATTAGACTTACATGTGGGTCCTAGGATGATGTGTCAAGACAAGTCAAAGAAGAAAGTATGGTCAGTGTGCCACGTGGATGAAATAACCCGCAAAACTCTGGGTACAGCCTTCAACCCCTCCTGGGCTTTCGACCTCGACGACCTTTACCCATCTCCCCTTCCTCAGCTCCGGCATCTTGCTGACCCCTTCTCTGACGACGAAATAGCCACTGCCTTCTTTTCCATGAATCAATCGGCCAGTCCTGGTCCGGATGGCTTCGGTCGTGGGTTCTACTGCAAATTCTGGCACACCCTTAAACATAAGATCAAAGATTTCTTTCTAGAATTCTATCATTCTAGTGACATTTCCTGCCTTAATAGAGCCCTCATCATCCTACTTCCAAAATCGCAAGACGCTCGATCTCCCTCTGATTTTCACCCCATCTCGCTTCAAAACGGCCCAATCAAAGGAGCAGCCAAACTTCTCACCAACAGACTCAAACCTCTCATCCCGCTGCTCGTCCACGCTGATCAAACAGGCTTCCTCTCTGGGCGGAACATCTCTGAAAACTTCCTTTATGCAGCAGATATCCTACACTGCTGTGCTAAACGCAAAGCTCCCACCCTAGTTGTTAAGCTCGACTTTCGTAAGGCCTTTGACTCGGTTTGCTGGCCCTCCTCCTCCGCACTCTTCGCGCCCGCGGATTCCCAACTAGATGGTGTGACTGGATAAGCTCGCTGCTCGACACTGGCTCCATGGCAGTTATGCTAAGGCATCCCGGGCAGATGGATCAAATGTAAAAACGGCCTCCGTCAAGGAGACCCTCTCTCCCCCTACCTTTTCATTATCATCGCCGACATTCTGCAACAACTGATTATCAAGGCAAACCTTGATGGAATCCTCCTTCACCCACTTAGTCCCACCTTACCTTGTCCCGTCCTCCAATACGCTGACGACACTCTCATAATAGTCAAAGCTACTCCGGACTCCGCCTCTCACCTCAAAAGGATTCTTGACGACTTTGCCAACGCCACTGGTTTACAAATTAATTTCAACAAAACCACCTTCATCCCCCCTAAACGTTGACCACGATCAGGCTACTAAATTCGCCTCTGATCTGGCCACCAACATTTCCTCCTTCCCGCAGACATGCCTGGGTCTCCCTCTCTCTCCCCACAAATTACCGCCATCCGCGTTCCAACCACTTATAGATAGGTGCAACGTTTACCTTTCGGGCTGGGCAGCTCTCCTTCTCTCCTGCGGAGGTAAACTAGTTCTTCTGTCGGCCGTCTTAGATAGCCTCCCAACCTACTTCATGCTATGCTTCTCCCTTCCCATCCAAGTTATAGAGGCCATTGATAAACGTAGACGCTCCTTCTTCTGGTCTAACGACGAGGTGTGCTCTGGGGCAAAATGCCTGGTAGCTTGGGACAAGGTCTGTACGCCTAAAGATGCAGGTGGTCTAGGTGTCAAAAACTTACGAGCACAAAACTTTTGTCTACTGCTGAAATTTTCCTTCAAATTTTTACACTCTGATAACCTTCCTTGGAAGGACTGGATTCTAAACCACTCCCCTCTACACACTGGACACGGCAAAAATAGTTCTTTCCTGGCAAAAACTATTTTTAAACATCTTCAGAGTCTTAGAGAGATCTCACACTGCACCATTGGTAATGGTATGTCCACTTTTTTCTAGTTAGATCGGTGGCTACTGCCAGAACCGCTAGCAGTAATCTTCCCTGCTCTCTTCTCTCACCACACAAACCAAAATGCATTGGTAGCCACCATATTACAGGAAGGGATCGAGCTTGCTCTTCGTAATCGACTAACCACTATTGCTGCCACAGAACTTGCTTCTCTTACCTCTTTGTTGCAGGATGTCACAACCTCCCAGGACCCGGACACGAGGAGGCTGCTAAATGGTGATAGCTTCACCACGCGTGGGGCTTATGCGGCCCTAAATGAGCACCTCTCCGACCCATCGCTTGCTCTGATTTGGGACTCAAGGGTGCCAAAGCGGGTCATGATCTTTGGCTGGCTCTTGGTCTTGGACCGACTGAACACCCGCCAAAACCTCCGCAAGAAGCATGTTCTTTCTTACGATACTTGCCCTAGATGCAACAGCTCCGTCGAAGACCGGGAGCACCTACTCTTCACGTGCCCGGCGGCTTGCAGAATCTGGCGCCGCACTGGCATTCGACCCCGCTTCAGTCCGATCACTGAGATCTTT